>NW_006291818.1:2496971-2507508 GCF_000327345.1 Myotis davidii
GTTTCTAACTCTCTATCCCTCTCCTTTCCTCTCTGTAAAAAATCAATAAAATATATTTTTTAAAAAACCTCTAATAAATAAAGCTAGTTCTTTAAAAGAATGTTAAATCAGCTAAGCAAACTTGTAAATCGAAGTTCTCTGTAATTCCATTCTGCCTTTACTTTCCTGTTTTATCTCCCATTACTCTCTAATACTAACGGTTCTCTTTAAATAGAAAAAAGAGACTGGACAAATATCGTGCACCTATGGATGAGGACAGTGGGTGGGGAGTGAGGGCGGAGGGTGGGGCGGGAACTGGGAGGAGGGGAGTTATGGGGGGAAAAAAGAGGAACAAATGTAATAATCTGAACAATAAAGATTTAATTAAAAAAAAGAAAGAAAAGAAGAACAACAACAACAGGGGTGCCTACTTAGCATAGTCAAGGAAGGCCACTCCGAGCATTACGGGTAGAAAGCACGTGTGACCGCCCCCCAGGAAAAAGCCGAGACACTCCAAGGCCCGTTAGGCCGAAGTGTGGGAGGCAAAAAGGAAAGAGCACAAGGTCAAACAAGAGGCCAGAGTCAGATCTGACAGAGCTTTCGAAGTGCAGCGTGGAATCATTGCAAAATTTCAGGGACGGGAATGACATGATCACATTAAAAGGTTATTCTCGGCGTCTGTGTGAAAACTGGGGGCTGAAGAGTGGAATCGTCTGAGAATGAAAACGCATGTTGTCAGGATCATTTGCAATTACGTTGAGCTGATAAAGAAATGAAATCCTCCTCCCAACTCCACCAAACGTGGACAAGAAAATTCCAACCCCCCCCCCGCGGCCCCCGAGAAACAGGCTTTCTATGTAGAAACCAAGCCTACAAGACATTTACATACGTAAACTCAGGGGAATTGGAATTAAGTGGAATTCCTTAAACTATAAACGGAGCTATCCGTGGCAATTCCGGCTGTCCAAACCGCGTCCAGCAGTATCATCTCACCGACGAACATGTTGGCTCGGATTAAATTAAAGTTTCGCTCACTTCGAACACCTTGGTTGGGCGCAGGCGAACTCAAGTTAAAAGACGGGAGAGAATGCTGGGCAGTGAGCTGTCCGAACGCTCCCGTCACCAGGAAAAGCCCGTGTAAGCAGCCTCACTTTTAGGCGAAAGAACGAAGGAAGAGGTGAACCGCCCAATGTCTTACTTATATTCTTCCTCCTTGGCGAGGAGGTCCCGGCGCGGCGCAGCAGGCTGCTGAACGCGGGGCGGGAGCGGAGTCCCTGTCCGTCTCTGGAAAAGAGACGGGGACGTTCAGACCCGGAGTGAAAAGAGGTTCTGGTCCTCTAGCCCGCCCCGAACCTATACGCGACCCAGGAGTCTGGGGTTGAACCGACCCTCACGCCATGACCTCGACCTGCCATCTTTCACGGCGGCGACGCCGTTACCGAGGCAACAGAGTAACTTCCCGCGAGAGTTGCCTCCTCTCGGGCATCCTCACGCTGAAGGCGCTGACTCCGCGAGGGCGGGGGCGGGGGTCCCTCGACCTCTCTGCCCCTCGGCGCTGCGCACGCTAACGCTGCCGGGAACCTGAGAAGCCAGTGTGCTGCGTTGACATATAAACTCTCAGGTTGGCACGGAAGGGTTTCAACCGAAGAAGGCAGGTGCATGTCTGATTCTCAGTGCGAAGCAAGATAGTAAAGCCCCTACTCTGTTGTGCTTTTCCCAAGTTAGTGGCCAATCCGACCGCCCCCTGTTCTGTTTTCAATGAACTAACTCTTCAGTGGAATTGTCAGTTCTGATTGCTCACAGTTATCCATGGCATGCGTCGGAGCTCAGGCTCTCAAGTCAGTAGCCTCCGTTGATGTCCTGGTTGTGCTGCTCAGTAGCCACGTAGTTAATCTTGGACAAAGCATTGTTATCTCGAGTACTTCATCTGTAAAAACGGGAGTAACGATAGTGCCCGTTCACAATTAACATGAGGAGTAAACGAATTGTGCTGAGGACTGTGCCTGGAAGACAGTAAAGAGTCCAAAATTCCAATTTGGGGGAAATCAACTTACATTTAGGGTCATCTAATCTTCAGCGAGGCTGCTAAGACCATTCAATGGGGGAAAGAATAGTCTTTTCAGCAAATGGTACCAGGATAAGTGGATGTCCATCTGTAAAAGAATGAAGTTGGACCCTTATCTCACACCATGTACAAAAAGTAACTCAAAATGGATCAAAGGCCTAACCTTAAGAGCCAAAACTATAAAGCTCTTCAAAGAAAACATACGTGTAAAATGTCACCACCTTGAATTAGGTAACAATTTATTCACTATGACACCAAAAACCACTATCAACAAAAGAAAAATTAATAGAATGGGTGGCATGAAAATTAAAAACATTTCGTTTTAAAGGATACCATAAATAAAGTGAAAAGACAGACCACAGAAGGGGAGGAAAAATTTGCAGATCTTATATTTGATAAGAGACTTGTGTCTAAAATATATAAAGACCTACTAAAACTCAAAAATAAAAAGATAAATGACCCAAGTAAAAAATGGGCAAGGATCCTGAATGGGCGGATCAGGGCATAGTAGTCATACAAATAGCCAAAAACACATGAGAAGTTGCTCAATATCATGAGTCTTCAAGGAAATCAAAATCACAGTGAGGTACCACTTCACACCCACTAGGATGACTATATAGTAGCCAAAAAGACAGATCATAACAAGTGTTGGGGAAAATATGGATAAATTAAAACCTTCTTATACTGTTGGTTGGAATATAATATTGTGCGGCTATTGTGGAAAACAGTCTGGTAATTTCTTGAAAGTTTACACAAAGAGTTACAACATGATCCAGCAAACCACCCCTAGGTATATGCTTAAGAAAAATGAAAACTGCCCAGCTGGCATGGTTCAGTGGTTGAGCAGTGACAGTTTGATTCCCGGTCAGGGCATATGCCCGGGTTGTGGGCTTGATCCCCAGTGTGGGGCATGCAGGAGGCAGCCAATCAATATTTATCTCTCATTATTGATGTCTCTATCTCTCTCTTTCTCTTCCCCTCACCCTTCCTCTCTGAAATCAATAAAAATAAATTTAAAAAATGAAAACTTATACTGCACACAAAAGATTGTACACAAATGTTTATAGCAGCATTATTCAGAATAACCAAAATGTGAAAGCAGTTGTTTAGTCAAGAGTGCTTAGTATTAAGTGCATACATTAGAAAATAAGAAAAATCTGAAATCAACAATCTAAGCTTCTGCCTTGGGCAATGAGAGAAAGAAGAGCAATTTAAGCTTAAAGAGAGCAAAAGAAGAGAATATATAGAGAGAAAAATTAAATATAAGGAAAATTTCTATGTCCTTCTAATCCTGACATATCCCACTCCAGCGCTCTGCCCCCTTCAAATAGACAAAACTGATTCTTCAAATAGGCAATTAAGAATAAAAGGACAATCCTGAGAAAATGCCCATAAAACAAGTCTCAGGTCAACAGTAATATGTTGGAGCTGAGCCTGAGATCCTTGCTCTAAACCACTTAGTTCACTATAGTTCTAGATCAGTAGTAGCCAAATCAAACACAAATCTTTTTCTGACAAAAATATTTCTAATTAGGCCCAACCAATTCCTGGATTGAGCTAAAGAAAATGTGAGTTTACCATAAAAAATGACCAGCCCGAAAGGAAGCAAGCCACCATGAATGAGAAATCAGAAGAAATAATAAATATTTAGAACCTTCAAGAAAACCAGACATTGAAATTTTATTAGTTGTGAAATATAGAATATCTATTTAGAAAATATTTAAAGAAATAAGGGATAGAATCATAAGATGAACAAGCAACAGAGACTATCAGAAATGAGCAAGCAGATGTGACAAATAAACAAGTGAAGCTTTTAGGCATTAAACATATTATTTGTTGAGCCCTGGATGCTGTGGCTCAGTTGGTTAGGCATTGTCCTGTGCACCCAAAGGTTGCCAGTTCCATTCCTGGTCAGGGCACATGCCCAGTTGCCTCTCTGGAAGGGGGCATGCAGGAGGCAGCCAATTGATGTTGCCTTCTCACACTCATATCGATGTTTCTCTCTCTTGCCCTCTCCCTTCTTCTCTCTCTAAAAAAATCAATAAAAAATATATTTTTTAAAAAACCAAAAACATGTCTGTTGAAATGGAAACACTCATGGATTGAATCGCAGATTAGGCACACATAATTTGTAAACTATAAACTAAGAAAATTATCCAGAATAAACAGAGAATGATAAGAATGTAAAAAATATGAAAGAAATGTCAAACAATTATAAAAGTTAAACTTAAAAGATCTGGCATATATAATAATCAGATTTCATGGAGAGATTTTAAGAAATGAGAAGCAATATTTCAAAAGTTAAATGCTTAGACTTTTCCAGAATTTAAAAAAGACATGAATGCACAGATTCAAGAAGCACAAAATGTCACAAAAAGGATAAATTTAAAAAGCTATTCTGAGACGTCATAAAATTCAAAACACCAAAAAAAAAATGTTTAAAGCAGCCAGAGAGAAAAAACAGACAACCTACAACAAAACAGACTAAAAGCAGTTGCTTTAATAGCAACAATGGAAGCCAGGCAACAGTAATATAATGAGTGACATCCCAGTATATTAAGCCCCATTATAATGAAAGTTTGGATCCAGTATTATCTGATATAATTAAAGGCTAATATGCAAATTGACTGAACAACGGAACAACCAGTTGCCATGACGTGTGCTGACCACCAGGGGGCAGACACTCAATGCAGGATCTGCCCCCTGGGTGGTCAGTGCATTCCCACAGGGGGAGCACTGCTCAACCAGAAGTCCTGAGCCAGGCTCACAGCTAGTGAGTGCAATGGCGGTGGCAAGAGCCTCTCCCACCTCTGCAGCAGTGCTAAAGATGTCCCCCTGTGCAGGCGGGCTAAAGGACGCCCCTCCCCAAGTGCACGAATTTCATGCACCAGGCCTCTAGTTGGTAATTAATCACCAATAATCGTTAATGATTGACTGCCTTCTATCTAGCCCTCATTTCAAATTGGATGGGATACATTTTTATCTTCTGAGTGGAGGACATGGAGGAAAGGGTTAAGCTGGGTGAGGAAAAATTAAGCACCCTATGTCAGGAAGCAGGGAGGCAGAGGGTGAGTCCTTTCGTACCAGTATTTTTCCAGCCCTATCTCCTTTGATCAGACTGATTAAATGGGCCCCAGCTTAATTAGATTACTATAAATGCTTCCACTGTTCTGGAAGTTCTAGCCCGTGAGACAGGATCCAGAATTGGCACCAGATGACATTTATTTTGAAACAGACAGCCACTACCAAGTGGTGCCAAACCACAACCAGGATGAGCAAAGATTTTAATTATAGAGTCAGACCACTAGAACTACTAGCCAATCAGCTAGACACACTCAGATGACTCATTTCTTTAATTTTTAAAATAAGCCCACTTTTCTCTTTACAATTGAAATTTTTCATCTTAATTAATCTTATAATGAGGGGATTTTATTGTATCTTCAAAGTGATTAAAGAAAATAATTTCAGTCTAGAACTGTGCACTCACTCACTCATTAATTCTATATTGCAAGAGTGAAGGTGAAATAAAGATACTTTCAGATACATACAACCTACAAGATTTAGCATGTGCTCATACTAAAGGAACTTCTAAAAGATGTACTTTAGGAAGAAATAAAAGGAACACTTTGAGATGACAGAAGAATGGTAAACAAATAAAATGGTAAACATGTATGTAGGTTTAAATATATCAATTTTCTAAAATTCCTACTAATAATAATATCTACTTTGTGAGTTTTTTTTTTTTTTTTTTAAGGATTGGAACCCTAGCCGGTTTGCTCAGTGGATAGAGCATCAGCTTGTGAACTGAAGGGTCCCAAGTTCAATTCCGGTCAAGGGCATATGCCTGGTTTGCAGGTTTGATACCCAGTGGGGGGTGTGCAGGAGGCAGCCAATCAATGATTCTCTCTCATCATTGATGTTTCTATCTCTCTCTCCCTCTCCCTTCCTCTCTGAAATCAATAAAAATATATTTTTTATAAAGGGTTGGAACCTCCTCAAACTGGGAATAGAAGAGAACTTATTTAACCTGATAAAGAGCATCTCAAAAAACTTACATCTAACATATTTAATAATAATAAATCAAATGCTTTCCCCCTAATATGAGGAAAAAGACAGGAATTTCTATTCTCACCATTCCTATTCATAATCATACTGAAAAACTGAAGATTTTATCCTGTGCAATAGGTAATCAATCAATCAATCTTGGAAAGAAGGTAATAAAACGATCTCTATTCACAGATGACATGATTACCTATTTGGAAAATTCCAAAGAATCTCCAAAAAAAATCCATGGGATTATTTAGTGAATTTAGCAAAAAAAAAAAATTTTTTTTAAATCTCAATATACAAAAATTAATTGTAGTTCTAAATACTAGCAACGAACAATTGGAAATTTAAAATCCAGTACTATTTACAATAGCACCAAAAGAACATGAAATGTGTAGGTATAAATATATCAAAATATGTGCAAAATCTGTATGCTGAAAACAGCAAAACACTGATGAAAGATACAAAGAAAACCAAATAAATGGAAAGATATTCTATATTCATGGGTTAGGAGACTATATTGTGAAGATGTAAAATTTCCTCCAAACAACATTCCAGAATGATTTTTGTAAAAATTAACAAGCTGATTCTAGAATTTATATGGAATGACAAAGGAACTAGGCTAGCCAAAATAATTTAAAGAAAGAAGAGCAATGTTGCAGGACTCACAATACTTGATTTTAAGGCTACAGTAATCAAGACAGTATAGTATTGATAAGAAATGTAGACACATGGATCAATGGAAGAGAAGAGAGTCCAGAAGTAGACCCCAAAAAGGTGCAAAAACATCCAATGGAGCCAAAGGATAGGCTTTTAAACAAATACTGCTGGAACAATTATAAATCCATATGAATTTAACCTTGATCCATACTTCACACCATATAGAAACCAATTTGGCAGTATCTTATCAAGACATATACTTATCATACAACACAGCAACCTAAGACAAATGAAAACATGTCAAACACAAAATAAACTATTTGATTCCATTAATATTAAATTCTGCAAAAGTCAAACCATAGTGACCGAAAGCAATTGATGTTTGCCTGGAATTGGAGGAGGAAGGAAGGCCTTAAATGGAAAGGGCCACAGGGAACTTTTTAAAAAAATATGTTTTTATTGATTTTTAGATAGAGAGGAAGGAAGAGGGAGAGAGCAATAGAAACATCCATGAGAGAGACACATCCATCAGCTGCCTCCTGCACACACACACCCCTTCCCTCCTCACCCCCGAGTGGGGATCCAGCCGCAACTGAAGCATGTGCCCTGATCAGGATTCGAACCTGGGACCCCTTGGTCCATGGGATAACACTCAGTCCACTGAGTCACACCAACCGGCCACAAGGAACTTTTAGTTGTTGGAAATGTTCTATGTCTTGATTGTAGTGGCGGATACATGATCATATCTAAATGCCAAAACTCATTAAACTGTACATTTAATATAGGTGAGTTTCATTTTAAGTTATTTCTCACTAAAGATGGGGGGAAATAAATGGATTAAAGTATCCCTAAAAGTTCCTCATATTCAGTTTCACTTGTTCAAATCACTTTGCATCTAAGAGTCATAGATCTCCATCCCTCTCCATGCAGTATTTTCTCTTGACCATCAAGTGTTGGTTGTACAACACTTACTAAGAATGCTCTACAATTTTCTCCAGAATTTACTTTCATACTTCTGACACCCATTCTGCAAGTTTTGGTATGAATGTTCAAGCAGTGATAATCACATTGCTTCTGCCAGTTATCTGGCTGTGACTATAAATGCCTTCTGACTTCAGATATTTTAAACTGCGAAGAAAAACAAGGACATCTTAGTATTGAAATGTGGTAGAAGCAAGTAAGTTTTAAAAACTGGTGAAACGAAACCTTTTATCATAATGCAATAATCTATCTCCAATAATGAATTCTGCTTTGTCAGTTTTATCTGATATAAATATAACTAACGTGGAATTTTTAAATTCATTGCCCTGGTCTATCTTTTCCCCATCTCTTTACTTTTGGAGATCGGCCCTGCTTTGACAATTCAAGGGCTCTAAAGAGTCCATGTTGGTGTTCAGCTGAGACCACAATGCTTGGTGGGAGGGAAGGGGATAGTGCCTCACAGAGCAGCAGCAGTACCTTAGAGTAAGATGTGTTTGTAAGTACCAGAGAGACAGCTCTAGGGACTCCCAAAAATATTTGAAGGATACTGCAGAAGTGAGTAATGTCCTCTGTACGCACAGATTGTGAAAGCGAGCAACATCGGAGTATTAATGTAAGAATGATTCCTATCTTTGATCCCAACTGCCGTAACTCAGGATAAAAACGTGTGAAGTATAGAAATGTGTTTAAAGGCCAGGCCAGATACCACTAAAATGTTGTCCTTGGTTATCTATCACAACTGATTTTTAAAATCTGTATGTCCTAACCCACTGCGAAGAATGCATATTACTTTTATAATACTTAGAATGCTAAAAATAAAATGAAATCAACATGAGGCTACCCATCTGAAACACAATGGAAAGATTAGGCAACAGGCAGCCTGAGAAAAGGCCTCTGGATTTCCTGCTGGTCTCTGGAAAGATATTTATGGTAAAGAAGAAGAAATGGAAGCCATGTTACAAGGGAATGAGTGGGAGTCAACTACTACAACAATATGTTTGAGGAATTTGGTGCCAAATTCTGGTGGCATATTTCTTCCGCCTCAGTCCATATCCAAAAGTCTGAGGCTGAGGCCTGACCGGCGAAACGGCTGCATGTTGGTTTCTTTATGTGTCACTTTAAATTTTTACCACATTATCTCTTTTTGTTAGATTTGGTTTTCAATAAGTCATTTAAAAAGGCAATTTTAATCATGGGTGCTAATCTCTTTTAATAATTATTTGATTCCTTTTACATTAATGTAACTTTAAAAGGAGCTATTATTCCCAACTCGGGAAGCTGTAAGTTGTCATTTTCAAAAATGTTTCTTTTTGTACTGGTACGATTTTATATTTCCCCAAATAGTTTTATAGAGAGATCAGAAATTAAATAATGGTTGTTATTTTCATTTATTTTTTTACTTAAAAATATCCAAAGCTAAACATTTCTTTGAGGCATCTGTGGGAAGTAACTATTCATTTTTCACTATGGTTGTCATGAAGGGGAACAGCCAGAACAAAAAACAAAAGTATATGCATTAGTATAATTACACCAAGCAAATGCAAACAATATAATAAATCAAATGTACATTAAAATGTATACAGTAGTTATAAGTGGATAAAAAGAAAACAAGGCCAGTCCAGTCAAGACAATAGGAGAAGGATTATGAAACCAACTTAATTTATCTCTTGGTGTAAGTTTAGTTGAAAAACTTTAACTCTATTTTCAGCTTCAGTTATCAAAGGACTTTGTAACAAATTCACATAGACAAAGTTCTCAGTTTCTCTTCACCTATAAAAAAAAAGCTACTGTTACCTCTTCAATATTTTTTATAAATGTTATAGATGCCTCAGTAAAACCCATATCTTTACTGAAATGACTTACTTTAGAATTATTACCAGAAAAAATTTTTAAGTTTTAAAAAACAGACTAGTCCCATGGTATAAAAAATTCAACTTCCTACAAGAGCCATGCTGAATACATAAAATGAATAGTTAAGAAAAAATTTTCCATCTGTCTGCTGCCCCTAAACATGTTTATACAATCTATTTCGGGAGGGAGGGATGATTTCTGGATGTTCTTCTTCAACAGATTGACAATTGGCAGCAAACAGCAAGACACATTCACACCCCTTATTCTTTGCTATGTATTTTCAGCAGCTGTTCCCGACCTTCAAACATTGTGTAATTAATGTCAGGTGAGGTCAGGCAAGAGCGTGTTAAATCCTTCCTGACCAGAAGCTGAGTATTAGCTGTAATTATTAAAAAATCTCCTAACTATGACAATGGTTATGGACAATAATTATTAGATCTGGTAGCAAAGCTGCACCATACTTTGATCTGTCATCCCCCAAATGACAAAGGTCTCCTCACGTCCTGCCTTGGTAATACCAATTTTTTGGTGTTTTTCAGATAATCGTTGTCTACCTACTAAATGACTAAAAGAATCAACTATAAGTCAAGTCATGGCTGACACACATCTCTCACAGTGCCTTTTTTGAGTAAGGAAGAACTCTGTGAAAGCAATGGTTTTGGTTACTTCTACTATAAAATGGAAATTGCAAAGTCAAAACTAGTTTTCCATCATTGAATTCTACACATATTTGAACATTTTTATATAAATTTATATACAATACAGAATTTCAGGCAACACCCCAGACCAGGGGTGGGCAAACTTTTTGACTCAAGGGCCACAGTGGGTTCTTAAACTGGACCGGAGGGCCGGAACAAGAGCATGGATGGAGTGTTTGTGTGAACTAATACATGTTAACACTGCTGCTGGTGAAGGAGCGGAGGGGAGAGCAAGAGAACCCTCCGCTCTTTTTTT
>NW_006291818.1:2507873-2528066 GCF_000327345.1 Myotis davidii
TTCATTCTTCCCTCTTCTAGTGCTCTGCTTCTCAGTAACTATCTTTATTGCTACTCTTCCTGTCTGTCACTAACATTGAAATAGCCCTTTCACAGCAGGTGTCTCATTCAAACTCTCTAAAAGAAGTCTCCATTGGTATTGCCCAGTATTGGGCATCCGGGAACCACTCTTACCCAAGGTTCTCATGATAGGCTCATTCACCTGTTTACAGGTCGTTTGTTACCTTTGGGTCTAATCAACTATAGTCATTGAGATACTATAAACCCAAGCATGGCCAGCTATGCTTAAGGGCTGCTTCTGGTCTATTTGTTCAGAACAAGGCTGTACGCAGGTCAACTCCCCAAATATTATGCCCTGTATCACAAGCATCTAAATATTTGTTCATCAGCTTTACCTAAGAATAGGGAAGAACTTACTTTAGGTGGTTTAGATAATGAGCTGAGTTGGAGAAAATGATTCAAAGATAGTTACAAATGTATTTTTCAAGCACTAATATAGTATGAAGGTATGAAACAGAGCTAAATCTTTATAAACTGGCTGAATATCTTATTTTAAAGTTTGGGTGGAGTAACTAAAATTTTCCTGAAAAGCTTGTTTTTTAGTCTTAAAGCAATACATTTCTTTTTTATAAATTTAATTTAATTTTTTCTATCACCTTCTATCCCCTCTATGTCCTCTCCTCCCCCCACCCATCCCCCTCCACATCTGCAATCACCACACTGTTGTTCATGTTCATGAATTCTTTCTCTTTATTTTTAACTTTTTTGCTCAATCCCTCCACACACACCCCCACCACACTCCACTCCCAACCGCCAGGGCTACCTGCCTGCTCACTATCTATAAGTCTGTCTCTATTTTGTAAAGCAACGTCTTTCTTTCTTTCTTTCTTTCTTTCTTTCTTTCTTTCTTTCTTTCTTTCTTTCTTTCTTTTCTTTCTTTCCTTCTTTCTTTTTATTGCTTAAAGTATTACAAACGGTCTTACGTATGTGTCCTTTTAGCAACGTATTTCTAATGTGACAAATATATTTGCCACTCTCCAGTAACCTGATATAAAGCATCACGTGGTAAGAACGCTGAGAACAGAGACAATAAACGAGAATAGAAGTGCCATCACCACTGCATTGTCAAAAGAAGAATAAATTATTTAAATAGGTTTATGCTAATGAAAGACACAAGGCAAAGCTTGAAATAGAAACACAGCAATGAACACTTGGGTGTGCCTTTAACACCTCATCACTCAACACTTTCCCCGCTCACTCCTGCCTGGGATTCCCTTTAAACCTGCACATGCTAACTTCCTGGAAATGAAGTTTATTGCCCCAAGTATTGAAGTTGCACCTTTTTTATTTTATTTCATCTTTATTGTTGAAAGTATTACAGTCCCCTCCACCCCCCTTGACCCCTTCCATCCCACTTCCACCCCCTCCCCAGGCCTTCACCACACTACTGTTTGTCCATGGGCCATGCATATCTTTTATATATATAAAAGCCAAGTGACCTGAATGACCAAAACGACTGAAATGTTCGCTATGATGGGCACTACAGCTGGCCAACTGACTGGATCAGGAGCAGGGCAGGCTGGGCAACCTTTTGCAGCCCCTCCCCCTGGCCGGCCTGGCCCCAATGGCCCCTATTGGGGTGGGCTGGGCCTCTAGTATGCATATATGTTCATTGATTAATCTCTTTCTGCCTCTTCCCCCTTCGCTCTGTAATACATTGTCTATTGCATACTCTAATGTCTCTGGATCTATTTTGTCTCTTAGTTTATTTTGTTCATTTGATTCCACATATAAGTGAGATCATGTGATCCCTGTCTCTGACTGACTCATTTCCCTTGGCATAATACTCTCTAGGTCCCTCCAGGCTGTCTCAAAGGGTAAGAGATCCTTCTTTTTTACTGCTTCATAGTATTCCATGGTGTAAATGTACCACAGCTTTTTTATCCACTCATCTACTAATGGGCACTTGGGCTGTTTCCAGATCTTAGCTATTGTAAACAATGCTACAATGCACACAAGGGTGCATTTTTTTAAAATATTTTTATTGAATTCAAAGAGGAAAGAAGGAGATAGAAACATTGATGAGAGAGGTACATGAATCAGCTGCCTGCTGCACACCCTCTACTGGGGATCTAGCCTACAACTCGGGCATGTGCCCTCATAAATAGACACAGCAATCTTAAGAAAGAAGAACAAAGTTGGAGGGATCACAAACAGCCTGACACTGGCACAAGAACAGGCATATAGATCAATGGGATAGAACACAGAACACAGAAATCAACCCAAGCCATATTTTTCAATATTTGACAATAGAGGCAAGAGCATACAATGGAGTAAAGACAGTATTTTCAATAAATGGTTTTGGAAAAATTGGACAGGTACATGCAAAAAAAAAATGAAACTAGATCACCAACAAACACCGTACACAAGAATAAACTCAAAAGACTTAACCGTAAGTCATGAAACCATAGAAATCCTAGAAGAAAACATAGGCAGCAAAATATCAGACACCGCATGTAGCAGAATTTTTAAGAGATACATCACCTAAGGCAAGCAAAACAAAGGAAAAAATAAACAAATGGAACTACATCAAACTAAAAAGCTTCTGCTTAGGAAAAGAAACCAGCATCAAAATCAGAAGGGGACCCAGTGGATGGGAGAACATATTTGCCAATGATACATCTTAGGAAAAGAAACCAGCATCAAAATCAAAAGGGGACCCACTGTATGGGAGAACATATTTGCCAATGATACATCTGGTAAGGGGTTCATTTCCAAAAGAAAGATAAACAACCCAATTAAAAAATGGACAGAGGATCTGAATAGACACTTCTCCAATGAAGTTGCTTCTTTTTCAATCTTGTTCACTTTAGAATAGCTTTAAGCTGTTTACAGCGATAACTTCAGACCAAGAGGTTCAGTATGTACTTCTTATGCATCCTCTCCAACTCACCAAAGTACTAAGGAGGATGTCAATAATATCAAAGTGCCTTGTTAACAAAGTTACATACTGAGACTTAAAGAAACCAAAAGGAAGCATTTTGTGTATCTGATCTTGGTACCTCAGTTGAAATACTATTTTGAATGAAAGAAACACACAATGCCAAATAAAATAGCAGTTCTTTCTTTCACACATAGGATATTATGAACCAAATCTTAATGACTACATTTAAAATGATTTTATGAACCCAGAAACTTTTTAAAAAACTTTATTGTTGAAAACATTACAAATGTTCCCCGCCTCCCTACTCCACATCCCGCTTCTGCCCTGGTCCCCAGAAACCAGAAACTTTTTGAGCTCAATATTTGGCAACTGCTAAGTCTGATTGCTTAAGACATTCAATGAAACTAAAGTTGATACCTCTAGCTAGGCCTAAGTTTTTGTCTAATTTCTTTGCCTAGCTAGAGACCTAAAGATCTGTCAAGGGTTATCCTGCTGTCCCTTCACTCTTCTCCATTCAAAACAATATTACACAACAGGCAGATACCACCACTTTGACTGCAATCCAACTTTTGTGCCCTTTTACTCCCCTGCGTGTGACAATTTTTTTATGTTCAAATGGAACTACACACCCTGACATTTTGGGGGCAAATCCAGACTCTTGTGCCTACAATCAGATATCTTCTCTACAGGAGGATGGAGCTCTCTCTGAGCCTCTTTCGGTTCCTTTTTGGGCTGAAAGGTTCAACAGTGATGGTATCCTATCATAACTCCATATCTCATGTGAGACAGGTTTACCAGGCAGACCTTCCTTTGCCTTTACTGCAGACAATAAACAGCAGCCTGGCATACGTTTCAGATAAAGTTACTCTGGGTCCGTGATGTCCTGCTTATTACTATAATGTGAAATTTATCTTTCTTAGAAAGGTACACAAAATGTGGATAAGACTTACTCAGAAATCATGGTTAACAACCACAAATTATTTTCACTTTCTTTTTAAGAGAGAGGGAAAAAGTATTGTATCCTGAATGTCTGGGATTTGGTAGCCTATGAAAGGAAAAATGACCAAGGGTCTCCTGAAACAGTGACTCTCAATGAAGCTATGGGCCTGTTTCATAGTTGTTCTTCTTCCTTTTTATACCCACTGAACTGCCACATGTGTCACAAACACTTTCTTTAAATATTCATCATGTGTCACATTGCAACCTGGTCCTGGCCTCAGGTAGCTATCAGTTAACTGACTATCATGTAAACCCTTACCTGTCCCAGAGGTTTTCTCATTTTAGTTAGGGGCCTTTTAAAGACGAGAGAGAGAGAGAGAGAGAGAGAGAGATTTTGTGATTATGGCAAAAATATTTAGCCTATGGACTGATCTTATAGTAGACACTAGAGATATACAGATAAATACATTAGGGTCCCTGAATTCAAATTCTCATAATCAGTTGGAAAAGAAATATATACACAATAAGCACATTTGACACAAGATCCTATGAAAGCCCAGAGGAGAAACACCTAACCAACACCCCGGGTAGCTAATTAACTTTCAACATTTTTTTTGAGGAAGTAACGTCTTGGCTCATTCTTGACAAATGAACAGATGTCCTTTTAGTTAAAAAGAGAGGAAGGGGGCTCAGATTCTGGTACAACTGAGCAATCTATTGGACCAACCCTTTTGCAGTTAACAAGTTTAAACCCTGGGCACAATAAAAAAATAAATAAAGACACTGGAGGGTGACCAAAAGCAGTTAATTTATGGTAGGAAAATTATACTTCAGTGAAGGGGATGACATGGAATGAGTTTCCCATCTTAATAGATTTTACCCTGAGGTCAAGCTGTAATTGGCACAGCACAGGGTGGCTAATAGAGGGAGAGCCCACGTATACACGCTGCCTGAAGCGCCAGCTGACCACCGGATCACATTCGCATGAACAGATTTTGAGCTGATTTGTTGTTGTTGGATGGGGTAACAGATAAACAAACAAATTAATAAATGAATAAGGATGATTTTCCAGTGCCAGTTGCCGTAAAGCGAAGTTTCTTCCGGCCTTGTTTTCTGCTTCCTCAGAAATCCCTATACTCCTGGTCATCCCATTGCTACTCCTGTGTTACACCCAACTCCGTTGCCTCACATTTCGTGAAGTTCCTCGAACGTCTGTATTCTTTCCAAAAGGTCTGAAATTCTCAGGATGTAGCCATCCAGCAATGGATATGTTTTGGGAATCTGGAAATGAAGCAGCCTCTACAAGTATTAACAGCTTTATAACTTGAAGACGTCATGCCATGACTACTCAAATGTTGGAGGCTACACCCCTTCTGGAATCACTCATTTTCTTCTGAAAGCACCTGTGCTCCCCTTAGTATCCAGTCTTTGAAGGCCTCATTTGGTAGTTCTTCAGGCTCGAGGTCATTGTGTTCTATCTGGATCACAGCCTACGTAAAATGAGTAATCAGGATAGTGCCTGATCATTTCTACAGAAAGCTCCCTGTACGCGAGCTCTAAAACACTGCCACATTAATTTCAGAATAACATAGCAAAGTGTCTGAGCCAGGAGCACAGATCTCTAGCACAGAGACTCCAAACTACACTAGAAAAGTATTCTCCTTCTGCATCTGCACCCTTGAGTTAAATGGAGGAATAAAGAAAAGTCTTTTCTTTAAATTGTTTTAAATGCTTAGAATTGCATACTGTCTCATATTTTCCTTCACGGAGGAAATTAGATAGATGTGGAAGGAAACAAAGGTGAGAAGCCTGTCAATGGAAAGGAATATTAAAGGATGGGAAAACAGAACAAACTTGTCAGTTCTTTAGACAATTAAAATGATTGAAATAATTATAGCCAATTATTTCTGAATTATTTAGCTATGACTTATACTTTATGACAAATCTTTATGACCTTTTTCCTCCCTTCAATTTTATCTAAGGCATTGATTGCATCTTAATTTCATATGCCCCTTCGACAAGCATGATCCCCTTCACCACGCCACCTAGTGGGAATTATAAGAATATCATTTTGGCCTCTGTTCATCCCTCACACACATGTGGCAAAACCTTGATTCTAGATTAATGAAGCCCTCTGCCTTTTTAATTTATACACCTGGGCTTCTGAACATTGCTAGACAAAAATCATATAGCCAGGAAAAATTCTTAGTCTCCAACTTCAGCTAGGCTGCAAGTTGCTTAGCAGCAATTCTACATGTACTACAATATCTACTTAAGACCCAAGTGAATAAGACATCCTAAGTTATTAAATATACGATGAGCCAGAGATGGTGTTGTGGCCAGGCAATAGAACAAACCTTTCCCTCTCACTCAATCCTTCCATACTCAAACCATTTCATACTATCACCATTTCTGCACAGTGCAATCAATGGCTTTCTTGCTTTCATACTTGCCCCCAAATGTCTATTGTCTACATAGCAACCAAAAGTGCAAATTAGACCAGTTAATTCCCCTGCTTACTCTTGACGGCTTCCTAACATACTTAACTAAACCCACTTCTTATTAAGGCCCTCCAGACTCCACGTGATCTGGCTGCTCCACACCACTTGCCCAATCCTCTCCCTCCACACTGGTAGTCTTGCTGATTATCAAGGTTAAAGCATGTGCCCACCATCCCTTTTGCCCTTGCTATTCCCCCTGACTAAAACACGCTTCCTTAGAGTTTGTGTTGGTTCACTCCCTCACTTCATTCAGGGCTCTCTATTCATATGTCACCTTTCTCTACTTTCATACCTAACCTCTTTCTTACTCCATTAGCCTGAATGTCAGTACTGCAAGTCCTATTAACTACCATATAAGGACATTTTTGATGCTTCAAGTTACATTCTTCCATGTTCTATTTTTACAGTGCCATATGCTCTACAACATGCCTACACCTGGAAAGGTGGATATATCTTTGTGTCAGCAGAAAGATATAAAGTAATAGTCTAGAATGGCAAGGGCAGGGGGAAGGAGAGTGTTCATCTGGTTTTACCCATTTTAGGCTTGGGATTCTTTTATTTCTTTAATTTTTATTTATTTATTTTTATATTTACAGACAGTAAGACCCACTCTTGGTGATGTACATTTCTATGAAGTTGGACATATGCTTGGAGTCATGTACCAACACCCATAATCAAGACATATAGCAGTTTTATCACTCTCCACAATTCCCTCATGCAGGACCTTTGGAGTCAACAACTTCTCCTACCCTCCCTCCAATACCTACAACCACTTAGATGTTTTCCATCCCTATATTTTTAGAATTTTGACTGTAAGCAGTATCCAAAGTCTAGCAAGTCCTAATATCTTCAGGAATTATTCAAATCAGTTCCTGATAACAAAACAATTAGCTGAATGTGACTAAATGTGGATATAGTTAATAAACTACATATGACCTTTCATAGGAATATAGATTCTCAGGGCAAAACCTAAGGTGGAGTGGTTAGAAGAATAATTTCTGTCCTCCTTTGGCTTAGCTCATGTTCTTCCTCTCCTATTTCATCAAAGTTTTGCTAATTCCCTTCCTGATATCTGATCCTACCCTTCATACAGTCACCTCTTTAGGTAATACCCTCAATACTGATGGCAGTATTTTCTTTTTTTGAATTTACAAATGCCCCTTTTAAGCACAGAATGAATTGCTGAAGATGACTTTCAGGTGACGTTTGCAAAATGCTAGCTACCTATTCAGTTCCTGCCACTTCCTGCCCCTTTCCACCCGAGTCTGTGCCCCTGGCTCAGGCAGCAGTCGCTTCTCAGCTTGCGTGTTCCGTGCTCTGCCTTGGCTCTCTGGTTGGCCACATTTGTGTTTTGAGTGTGCCCTGAGACTGAAGGTTGAAGTGCCCGTTTTTAACTTCCAGCCTGGTTACTGCAGTCCTGGAGCCTTCTTGTTTGACCCTGTCACACCCACTCATCATTCACACCCATTGGGAACTTGGACCCATGAATTCATAGAGGGATTGGGTTTCCCAGGAGTGGGAAATAAGAAGTAGGAATAACAAAAAAGCTCACACATTAGCTTCTGTGACTTCTGTACCTACATCAACACCAGGGGTTACCATGTTTGGCAGGCTGTGATTGCAAAGCAGCTGAACATCCATGGATAAGTCACAAATCTGCCTGAGCTTTGCCCATGCATATCAGAGGGGCTGCAGTGGGTCCTAGCTCTGAGTTCACCTTGGAGGCCCTTCATTTCCTGGATCCAGCCACTGCTTCCCACAAGATCTCTGAAGGAGATATATGCCCAAGCAACAAGGGCAAAATAAAACCAAGCAGCACTTTAGTCTTAGACTAGTAGTGCCATTGACGTGGTTTGCCAGGATAGTGCTGGATGTCCAGGAGTAATTATTAGTAGCACCTTTTTTGCTCTCAAAATGTACCATTTTTTATTATAAATTTTCTGGCTACTCTAAGTAGATACAGCACACACACACACACAACATATAACTCACCCCCGCCCCATCTGGAGGGAATATGGAGCCATTAGAAATTAGACAGACAAAAATAAAAGGGGGATATAGGGCCAAAGAAAGGACCAAATCATTCCTATTATTGACAAGTACAATTGGCAGCCAGAATTTTGTAATGCCTTTTGGAGTGGAAACAACATACCCATAAAGGCAATTCTCAGAGTAGAATTTGACTTTTCACAAATACAGGGACTAATGGAAGGCACTGAAACTAGAGAGTAACATCCTCCAAAAGAAGTGTGGCCAAGCAGGAAGGAGATGCAGCAAACCATGCAGAATGAACTAGAGACGAATCCCTTAGCCAAAATGGCTGAAAGAGGAACAGAAGATATCAGATGCCATTATATGGCAAAGGCTCTTATCTTGAGCTCTGTGGATAGGCTTGGGGTTTATGTCAATTTGCAAATATTAACAACTAAAACTTCTCATGTATATAAAAATTTCTAGACGGTCTAGCCATGATTTTCGTCAGATTCCCAAAGAGTTCCAAAAAGTTAAGGATTATTGTTTTATGTTTTCAGTTCTGGTATATATCCTATATAATAAAGAGCTAATATGCTAATTAAACCAGACGGCAAAACAAGCTTCCAGAACGACCTTCCAGAATGACTAGTAGGCAGGGGGCCAGGCCGCAAGGCAATTGGGGCTCCAAGGGCCTAGCTCCTTGCATGAATTTCTTGCATAAGGCCTCTAGTTAAAATATAAATTAAAATATATCTAGTTCTTATTCCAGTGTGTAGGTTTAATCATTTCCAGCACATCTACCACTAGTTTCATAAAAATCTTGAGTTAAATAGGCCTTAACTCAGCTGTGGGGTCCCTACCTGAGTTTTACAATAACAATTCCAGCACTCAGAGTGGAGAAAACCAGATAAACAACATTGTTAGCAAAATGTTCTCTTAGCTTGTTTCTGTCTAGACACTTTGTACATTACAGAAGCCCTTGGTAACTCTATGCTTTGTAGGATAACATAGAGACACTTTTGCAAGTAAAATACCATATCAGATAAAGATGAGAGAGATATGTCATGTGTAAGAAAATAGACCGGTTCTGCAATGCCATTTGAGGACACTTTTTTTTTCCTTTTGACTTTTCGTTTAGTTTATTCCTCTGTGTACTGCAACTATGTGCCAATTAAGCTCAGATGTGATTGGTTTATATGGTTCTTACTTGTAATAAAATACCAAGTTATAGGCAGCTCTACCTTTACCCTTAAGTATCTGGATGCCCTTTTGAAAATCATCTAACTTCTCCGGGACTGGGGTCCCTTATCTCCAGGCATGAATGAGAACATTGGATTTTATTAGATGTTATCGAAAGTTCCTTCCAGGTTGGTAGTTTTATGGCTTTGTATTTCTAGGAATGCACCTGTGTTTATCATTCTTAAGTTGATGCAACACACTCCTGAGGAGGAGAGGCACTGTATGTTCATTCAGGATGACAAAAAGTAAATAAAAGAAAAAAACATTGATTGAGCACTTTTGGCAGCTGGGAAGCATGCCTCTTATGGAAGCCTTCCTTCTCCCAACTCTTCTCCCTCCACCTGAAAAAGGCTGATTGGTGAGATTCCAGGTGTCTGTTTGGACCATTACCATAGTAGATGGAACCATCATGCACCAAATATCTGTGTCTGTGTGTGTGTGAGGGGTGGGGGGAGAGAGAAAGGGAGAGGGAGAGAGAGAGAGACAGATACCCCCCCCACACACGCACACACACACATACACACACGAATGCAGCATGAATTCTCTATTCCTTCTTATACCTCCAAGGCTTATCTAGCTTGCTCCTTTGTTTCATCTTTCCCACCCTACCAAAACAAATAGAAAACTAAACCAAGTTCCACTTCTCAGTGGGAGGGGTCCTGGCCTTCCTGCCCTCTATTCTCTCCTGGGCACTGAAGTGCTCCTTGCATGTCTCCCATCCAGCTGGCATCCTCTTTCTGGAACATGAAGAGGTCCTGATATTCAGAGGTGGGACACATGCCCCTATTGAGAGCACCAGACATGGCATGTGGCAGGGGGAGGGGAATGTGGGGTTACAGGCCTAAGTAGGGTTATTCTATAAATCTGATAATCCTGCACTAGTTATATACAACATTCGCTTGAGGCAAAAGAATCACTTCCTGGTTATGGCCAGAACTGAAAACTGAATGGAATTATGAGACCTTCATGTCATCACCAGCCCTAGCCCAGCAGTAGCCACATTATAAGGATTATTATTTAATTAACCGTGAGCCCTTTTTTATTCTGACATTTGTGATGGCCCTGAAGAATGATTACCCTGAAGAATGATGAACCCCCTTTACTTTATGGCTCTTATGTCATCTTAGGTGATGTCACCGGAAGTTCAAAATCCAATATGTTTCACTCTAGAAGTATAAAATCTCATATTTTATTCCAGAAAAGTGACTTTTGGTATGTGTCATGCCACACAACATCCATATCCACTTAGTCACTTAGTGCTGCTTAAAGATTAGTTTCCCGCCGAAACCGGTTTGGCTCAGTGGATAGAGCGTCGGCTTGCGGACTGAAAGGTCCCGGGTTCGATTCCGGTCAAGGGCATGTACCTGGGTTGCGGGCACATCCCCAGTAGGGAGTGTGCGGGAGGGAGCTGATCGATGTTTCTCTCTCATCGATGTTTCTAACTCTCTATCCCTCTCCCTTCCTCCCTGTAAAAAATCAATAAAAAATATTAAAAAAAAAAAAAGATTAGTTTCCGTATCGGTAACAAGAAACTTTGTTGTTGTTAATCCCTGTTAGAGGACATTTTCCCATTGATTTTTAGAAAGCGTGGAAGGGAGGGGAAGATACAAAGGGAGAGAAAGATCAATTGGTTGCCTCCTGACCTGCAACTAAGGAACATGCCCTTGACCAGAACAAACCCGTGGACCTTCAGTCTGCAGAACTACGCTCTATCCGCTCAACCAAACCAGGTGGGGTGATAACAGGAAACTTTTGTTGACAGAAGTAGATTAGAAACGTAGAATAAAAGCAGGGTGGCACTCCTGGGGATATAATATACAGCCTGGTGACTACAAATAAAATACTTTATTGTATGTTTGAAAGTTGCTAAGAGAGTAGATCTTAAAAGTTCTCATCATAAAAAAATATTGTAACTATGTGTAGTTACACCTGAAATTAACACTATGATGTTCTATGTCAACTATGTCACAATGGAACAAATAATAAATTTTAAAAACATATAGGAGCAAATAAAAAATATCCATTCCCATGCACATTGAAATTTCGAACTTCATTTATATTTTAGGCTTCTCCTCCACACATCTGGCACAGATGTGCTGCACCCAGAGAAGCCAAAAGTCAGGAGAGGGAGTATGATTCACTTCTCTTCCCTTTCATTGCATTTCTACTGCTTCTCCCCCAGCTTTATAAATCTCTAAGGCTGGAGTGCAGAGAGGAGAGGAAGGCAGGCAGGAAACTTACTTACTAGTAACTGTTGCCGATACTGGTGGCTATTGGCCACTTTAGACTTGGCAGATATTCACATCTGGCTCTTTCTCTCCTGGAGGATGTTTGGGTTATTCTCAAACCCTACCGTCATCACCACCACTGCTGGGTATCTTAAATTCATCTCTATTCTAGCTGGTCATTTGTGATTTGTTCCACACGCTTGAGGTCTATGGGGGCCCACTTTTGGGCCTCCTTGTACACAGGCTTCCTCTTGGGCAGGAACTCAGACAACCCCAGGCTAACTTTCTCTCACATTATCTACCCAAACCTGATCATTGGGGAACGTCACAACTCCTGCTGTGACAAACTCTAAAAGGGCAGCTGCTTCCCAAGCTACAGCCAATGGCCACTTCCTCTAAGGTCAGCTCCCATCCTTTAGATTTTTCAGGTATAATTCTGACACCAGTCTTCTGTGTCCCATAAACTGCAGGAATCACAAACTCTTTAAGCGGTTTCCCTAAGTTCCTCTTTCTTGCCTTAAGGTAAAACAGAAGCACCCACAACCGCAGCTCTTGCCACCATTGTGGTATAATCATACTTATAATTTACATAAAAGTAGGTATGTATACATTAAAATTTTAAAATAAAAAACAAATAAGATAAGGCACTTAAGAAGCCAACTACAGTGCTGGGAAGATAATAACCGCTAAAGGAATATTAGCTATTATTGCTAAATATCAGTTTTCCTGAAAAGATCATCTATATGATTGTTAAGAAATGGGAAAAAGTCATCTTTTAAAAGCCTAGCTAGCTACACACCAGTAAGTCAATTCCCTTTATTAAATTATGATTAAAAATATTAAGGACTATCCCCTGTGTCTTAAATTTTTACAACAGAGATGGTCTGACACAGTCAAGGGAGGTCAGTGCATTTGCAGAGGCAAAGAAAGTTTTACCAAAATATGAACCGCTATGAAAGAAAAACTAAACATACATGGCACAGCATTTTGAAAACGGTTAGCATTAAAAACAAAACAAAGAAAAAGCTAAAAGACACCAGGGGAGCAAGTCAATAGAGCAACTTTTGGTGCCATCTAAATACTTTTCTATAAACAAGGTAGACTATAAATAGAAGTTGCAATAGCCGTAATTGTTCCCTGCAGATCACACAATTGGCATAGAAGAAGCAATTTGGTGGCGTAAAACAGCTGAAACGACCAGATTTCTGTGTTGTGGTTCATGCCGTTCAGACCCAATCAGAGATATTCATGCATTCAGTATCCATCATTCATTCAAAAAATAGGCACATTTACTATGTGCAAAATGTTTCCCCAGAGCCTGTGGTGAATATTAACCACTGTGACACAATCGTTGGCCTCAAGGCATCCCAGGCTAGTTGTGAAAGGTAAACAAAGCCTGATGGCCTTCAGTTTAGAAATGTTGTGGAAAACTATGCTAGGCAGGTAGACTGTTAGGTCCTGTTCATTAGGAGGGACATCTGCTGTTACTGTTAAATTCTATACATTTTCAAACCCAAGATGTCTGTTTTCAAGTTTGTTACTGTTACTGTTGGGTAGTAGATAAAAGATGCATATGGTTAAAAAAAATTATTCAAATGATATGAGTATTTGTTTTAAAATATCATGTATATATTCATTTCTTATATACCAGGACGCGAGAAATGCCCAATTTTTGAAGACACTAGTTATTACTTTATTTCCTCCTCCAGTTTACCTCTCCCCACACAGCCTGCAATATGCAGAACTTGGTAGGTATATTGTAAGCCAGCATAATGCTCTGCCAGATGTCATTCCCTGTTTTCTTTACAGAATTTCTGAAGTATTTTCTGTAAATATTTTTTCTGCGATATAATCTATCTTCCTTTTTTGTTGTTGTTTCCTCCATTTCTTTCTTTCCTGAAAAAAAGCCTAATCACATAACCCAATAGGGATCTAAAAATCCTTATTTCAGCACCTTCTAATCTGCTACTGAATTCTTCCCAGACCCATGATTTAACATCTGTGTTCAATATTCTAACCTACCAGAGGAATGGAGCTCAGCTTAACTTGCTTCTTTCAACCTGGGAGAGCAACTAAAAAAAAAAAAAAGAATTGAATTTGTTAGCTTTCTGATTTAAGATTTTTATAATGTAGCTTCATTATGAATTCCCTAGATTTCAGAGTCACCCATATTCAAATTTAAGCACAAAACCACCCCAAAGACAAATATAAATTACTTGTGGAATACTCAACCTCTGCGTCTCCTGATACAGATAATTGAGTAGATGTTGTATTTTACACAGTGAAAAGTGGCTAATGATTAGCTTTTTATATAACTTTGAGATATTGTAGCCCAAAGAGAAAGAGTACAGACTTGTTAATAATTATTTTTAATGCTATATTTAAAATAGCTTTAAAATTGGGTCATACTGAGTGATTCTTGAAAAATCCCCAGCTAATTTTAATGTCCCAGCTTTAAATAATACTAAAACACAATGGCTTCCTCTTGAAAATTTGACAACCAAATTGATACTAATTAAATCAATGTGTGCAATTTTACTGGAGTTCTAAAACAAAATGGAATTTGAAACTCAGTTACAAACTAGAATGACTATCACAAAATTAGGCAATTAGAAAATTTCAAAAGAAGCACACATGTAATACAGCAGAGAGCAGGTAAATCTGCAAAGCATGATATGAAACATAATTTATGTGAATTTTTAAAAAGATATAATAGCTGAGTGCACTTAGCAGAGATGATGCTTGTATGAGCGTCACCCTGAGACATACTGGGACCTGAATACAGGATGGGACAGGAAGAGAAACTGATCCAATTATAGAGTTGAGTCACAGGGGCAGCAAGCTAGTGTTCAAATGGCAAACTCACCACTGACTTAGACCGGCATTGAAACATAGTTCATTCCAGTGGGAAGGGGTATAGAGACTAGAAAATAATGAAATCAGGAGAGGCAATGATTTTGGATTTCAGGAGCAGCAGTCTCACAAAGCTTTGGGTTTATGGAGCACAGGATTCAGCCCCTCAATTCACATGAATTTGGCTCATTGCTCCTGTTCCAAAGAAGGAGCTTGAATTCTGAGCAGTTGACTGAGAAAAAATTCCATCCCAATAGCCTGGGATCACACACAGGGGTGAAGAGAGGCTTCAGCTTTGGGGCATATGAGAAGCCAAGCCATTCCCCAGGCATGCAAAACCCAAGACTAATCCAACAGCCCATCAGCTCTTGTTTGAATCTGATAAAATAGTGCCTCTTAGGTACAAAGATAAAAGCAATGGCTGCAAGATGGTCAGGACCCTGATGAGGCTGAAGGTCATGCCTTCAAAAGAGCAGGGCCAGAGAAGACAGACACCTATGAGTTCAGTCCTCAAGAAGTTATTCATGATGTAGAGAGAACTGAGTACTCAGAAAAGAAATGATTTGTACTTGGATAGAATTCAAAAGAGAGTGCTTCTTTTTAAAAATATATATATTTGTATTGATTTTTTACAGAAAGAAAGGGAGAGGGATAGAGAGTTAGAAACATTGATGAGAGAGAAAAATCGATCAGCTGCCTCCTGCACACCTCCTACTGGGAATGTGCCTGCAACCAAGGTACATGCCCTTGACCGGAATCGAACCTGGGACCCTTCAGTCTGCAGGCCGATGCTCTATCCACTGAGCCAAACCAATTAGGGCAAGAGAGTGCTTCTTAATCAGTATATCCAGTTAGGACAAGAGTGGTGCCTCCTTCAGGATACTTGGTGAATTAATTTTTTAAACCCAAAATGTTATGAGAGCTAATAATAACTACATTTACTCAGCATCTCTACTGAGCCAAGCACTTCTCATTAATTATCTATAATGCTCTCAACAAACTATAAGGTAGTTAGACTTATAGTCATTTTACAGGTGAGGAAACAAAGACTCTGGTACAGTAAATGGTCCTCAGGCACTCAGTTAATAAAGTGTTAAACTGGGTCTGCTTCCAGTAAATCAGCAGAGGGAAATAGATTTACATATATATTAATAAAAGGGTAATATGCAAATTAGTCACAATGCCCTAACAATCATGACTGGATATGTTAATTATTCACGACCAGTATGCAAATTTACCACCACAATAATAAGAGAGGGATATGCTAATTAGCCCCAATATGCTAATTAGTCACAACCAGTATGCAAATTGACCATCACTCCAACACACAAGATGGCTGCCCCCATGCGGCCACAAGATGGCAGCCACAAGATGGCCAGCAGGGGAGGGCAGTTAGGGGTGAACAGGCCTGCAGCAGAGGGCAGTACAGTTAGGGCTGAATAAGGCGGGCAGGGTTTTGGGGGGGACCAGGGCAGTTGTGGGTGACCAGGCCAGCAGGGGAACAGTTAGGGCTGAATAAGGCGGGCAGGGGAGTGGTTAGGGGCGATCAGGCAGGCAGGTAGGTGAGCAGTTGGGAGCCAACAGTCCTGGATTGTGAGAGGGATGTCCGACTGCCCATTTAGGCTTGATCCCACAGGGATCAGGCCTAAATGGGCATTTGGTTATCCCTCGAGGGGTCCAAGATTGGAGAGGGAGCAGGCTGGGCTGAGGAACACCTCCCCCCAGTGCACGAATTTCGTGCACCAAGCCTCTAGTTAGTTTAAACCAAAAACTCATTTACATATATATTAAAACTCACTTTAATAGATGTACTAGTACATGTAGTACAATGAAATACAGGCTTCACTACTGTGATGTTCTAATGTTCACTGGTCCTTTTTCATTCAGATACTAGTGATTTCTTTAGATAATGTCTACCCTGTTCAATTTCTTCCTTATTTTCTTTTGTATCCAGCTTTTTACTCCCACAACTAGTCTATAGACAGACATATTACCCCAGTTCCTACATTAATCCTAAGCAAAGTAGAACTTGTGTTTAAACTCTGCTGGTATTCAAATTTTAACCTACATTTCCTCCATGTCTTTGGGTCACACCCAAACAATTCCATGGAGCCTCTTTCCAGCTCCTCTCAGGGATCTGACATCAACTAACACCTAATGATGGGAAAAGCTAAGGAATGAGGTAATACTATTAGCTAGAATAAATACAAATTTAGATGAAAATGACATCGACTCCTTAAAATAATAAAGGCGGTGTTATGGTTGTCATACTGCATCTATTTACAAAGAAGTCTTATTACAAAGGAATATTTATAATTAAAATCTACTGTTCATTGGAAACTCCCTATCTAACTAATTTTATTTCTTTATAAAACTGCTGGTTACCTCATTTTCCAAATGAAATAATTGATTATAGTGATAGTTTCATTTATAAGAATATCATATATTTTGAACTATATTCCTTTATAGATATTCTAGGCCTATACAATAATTCATTTTTTCTGTATTTAAAGTAAAATAAATTTCTGACTTTGGTCTCTCTTTTCAGATTCCAATCTTATATTTTTCTCGACTCTTTGTTGGACAGATTTAGGTCCACAGTTGTATTTTCCATTATTATATTATTTTATTTACCTTATCAGAGGAGAATTTTTCAGGAGGGCTGGTATGTATCTTTAGAAATCTCTTTCTTTTTATTAGATTCCACACAAAAAAGTCCAAACTCAAGTTATTCTAACCACTACCATTAATTTGATTTGGTGGTTTTCTTTATACTTTTCACAGAAAATCATTTCCTCCTCAGAAATCTTGTCCTCTTTAAAATTGTGTAATATCGTCTGAAGAATAGTTTCCAAAGAAATTTTGGAGTTTTGCAACATTCTCTAATCAAATGCTAAAAAAAAAAAATCCAACCTGATATAAAAGTTCTGTAAGTTCAGAGGTGGGACAGACTGGGATCCATGCTTGAGATGAAATGAAGAAAATATTTCAGGAAAACAAGAAGAACTGAAAAAACTCAAGATGTGTTCAGAGGATTAGGGAACTAGTTTCTATGGAGGGTTTGGAGAATGAGACGTGGGAGTTAAACCTGAAACAGGAATGTGGAGGACTTACTAGTACACGCCAAGCTAAGAATTAGGTTATTTTTCTGGAGTTAAATGGAAGTCTTATCTGGTGTTTAGAAAGCAAATTGACATTATCAAAGATTTATTTGGGAAAGATGTGTAATGGCATGAAGCAGAACTATTAGAAGGAAAACTAATGACAGAAAAATGTTTGAAGTAATTCAAGCATGGGAAAATAAGGCCTCACGCTCACCAGAGCAAAAATAGAAATGATAGATGGGAAACCCATTTCAAAACACAGGGCTTGTTTGGATGTGCCTGAAAAAGTTAAACATAGAATTGCCATATGACCCAGCAGTTTCACTCCTAGGTATATACTCAAAAGAATTGAAAACAGGCATTCAAACAAAATCTTGTATACAGATGTTCATAGTAGCACCAAAAAGTGGAACCAATTCAATTGTTCAAATAATGAATGGATAAACAAAATGTGGCATAGTCATATGATTTAAGTCCCCATTGCTTTAAGAATATTATTTAGCAAATAAAAGGAATGAAGTACTGACACTTACTTCACAGGTGAACCTTGAAGACATTATGCTAAGTAAAATAAGCCCTACCCAGAAAAGCCAACATTGTATAATTTTATGTATTTGAAATATCCAGGATAGCCAAATCCGGTGAAACACAAAGCAAATTAGTGGTTGTTAGGGATTGGGGAAAGAAGAAGATGAGGCGTGACTCAAGTATACAGGGTTTCTCTTCAGAATGATGAAAACATTCTGGAACTAGATAGTGATAATGGTTGCACATCTGTAAATGTACTTACTAGTAATGCCACTGAATTATACATTTTTAAATGGCTTCCCTAGCTGGCCAGTGTTGCACAGTGGTTAGAGTATCGGCCTGTGCATCAAAGGGTTGCAGCTTTGATTCCCGGTCAAGGGCACATACCTGCATTGTGAGTTTGCTCCCCAACCCCAGTCAGGGCATGTGTGGGAGGTAACCAATCAATGTGTCTCTCTGGCATTGATGTTTCTCTCTCTCTCTCTCCCCACTCACTCCCTCCCTTCTACTCCCTCTCTGAAAAGCAATGGGGAAAAAAATATCCTCAGGTGAGGATTAACAAAAAACCAAATAAAATGGTTAAATTAAAAAATTTATTTTTGTGTGTATTTTACCACACACCCACAAAAAGAAACAAGCAAACGAATAAAGAACAGGACTTGCCTCTGTTTGGAAATATTAGGGAGAAGGAGGAGTCAAGATATTAGCACTTAAAGTATGGTTGATTAAGATACTGATGACACCGTTAATTAAAAGAAAGAAATTAATTAGGGAGCTTATTTGAGTGGAAACTTTGTTGTAGTCCCCTCCCTATATGGCAAGAGGGGCAGTCATGGGGGTCAACATTAGACTTCTTTGGCTGACTTATTTAATGTGGGTATTTAATCCTTGCAGCCTGTTGATAATCATGAAGGAGGAGACTTCCACCTCAATGCTCCTGCCTCACCCACTGTGAGGGATGCACCATCCAGATCTACCTTCTTGGAAGGAGTAAAAGTGCCGGTAAAGTGCTGTCAGGCAGGCTTTAGCTGTCCGCACTTAGGAGGTGTGCCTCAGCTACTGACAGCACCTAGCCCAAGGTCATGCCCTTCCCGGGCAGCCCATGGACAATGACTCATTAACAAGGATATATTGGATTACATAGCTCCAGAGCTCCTCCAAAGGGTCCATCAAGACTGCTGTTTGGGCTTTCAGGGCTGTCATTTGTTCCTGCAACAAGGCTCAACTTCTCCCTCTGCCTAATCCTGTTTCTTACCCCTACCTTCCACAAGTATCGATCACAATGGCATTCCCTAATAAACACCCTGCATCCTAAATTCCAATTCAGTGTGCTTCCCAGAAAGTCCAACCTGCAACCTTTGGCACCAGGAGTGGTCTAAGAAAACAGGTAAGATGGGGATTTAGAACTAGTCCATTCACTACCCACTTGGTAAAGATGTCATCACTAGTGGTAAAAGAAGCACAGAAAACTTCTGGTTGCAGGAAGCCATGCAATTGTTCAAATTTCCACTGGTGGTGAAGTGTGATGACATGCCAGTAGAAAGAAATATCCTATCTTGTTTGATATACCAGACAACAGAGAAATATGGATAGAATAGTAACTACATGACCAATAGAATTCCATAGCTAATGCTAAACTGGATTGATGCTCTAGAAAAAGGTAACAAAGGCTGAGAGCAATGGATAGGCAATTGAAAGCCAAGAGGAAAATCAGGGAGCCCTTCACTCAGTGATGGCGAACCTATGACACACGTGTCAGAGGTGACACGCGAACTCATTTTTTTGGTTGATTTTTCCTTGTTAAATGGCATTTAAATATCTAAAATAAATATCAAAAATATAAATCTTTGTTTTACTATGGTTGCAAATATCAAAAAATTTCTA
>NW_006291818.1:2528230-2533813 GCF_000327345.1 Myotis davidii
TGGGAGAGTATTCTGATGGGAGTCACAGCAAAACCCAGCTGGAGGCGTGTTGGACCTAATAAAGACAGAAAGGAGATGCAGGACGCAGGCAGCTGGAGAAGTATGCCTGAGACTGTATTCCGAAGTGTTTGATCAAGGGGAGTCAAACAAAAGATTGGGAAAGGGTTTTTATTAAATTCTAAGATGTAGGGTTTAACACCTATAGCAAGTATCCCAAGAGAGGGCGTGAACTCACTAATAAATAGCACCTAGAAGGTCGGGAAAAATTATGACCCATAATACGCGAGATCCAAATGGCAGCAATCCTGTGGCAGATGGAAAAAGGGATTGAAAGGCACCAGAATATGAGCATGCTGGCATAGATATACTGTATTAGATACTGCCCCCGCCCCCGCCCCCACTCCCGCCAAGCAAAAATCCCTCTAAATGATTATGTTCCATGGGAAGAACTGAAGGATACACACAATGTTGCAAGCCACACGGGATGTGCTGATGAGAGGAAGACAAGCATGAGTAAAAAATTCAATGTAGGTTCTGTCTTGTATGCCAGTGCTGACAGCAGCAGAGACTATTACAGTTCCAGGCTCCCTCGTGGCAATGGTGATGAGAAGAAGCCAGGTGGGAGTCTTAATTGTCAAAAGCCCGGTAGATACAACTGCGGTAACGAGTGGCTAGTTCAGGCTGGCAGTCAAGTAGGGCTGACCCAACAGTTACGGAGACAGTTTGCAGAATGCAGCATCCCTAGGAGCAAAACAGATGGGCAAAAGCAAATGTACTACTCAACTTGTACCCTCAGAAGAAATCAAGGATGGCTAATCAGGAGGCTGAAGGCAACTGTCCCAATAAAACTTCATGAGCTTTTGCTCAGCTATTAGAATTGAATCCCCCTTTTCTTTGGACCCAGAGGATGTCAGCTTCTCAGACGGAACCATACAACAGCCAGAGACATGTGCATTGTAAAATCTTCTCCCGTGGGACCTGTGGGCATTTACATAGATACGTGTATACTGGGGAAGGGACTGTCCAAGCAGTTCTGGGACTGTTGGATGTCACGTTAAGATGAGTACACACCTGAGTAGTGTCTCTTTCCCACGTGGGAGTCATGTCCAAAAACAGCAGAGCTGCCAGCCAAGGATGAGACGCATCTGAGGTGAGATGAGCTGAAATTATAAAGCTGTAGTGCATTCCACTGACATTGCTTTTCTGGGTTTTCCCCAGTAGTAAATGTCCACCAGAATCCTGGAGGAGCTTCGCTCTGAATAAATTTTAAGAATTAGATTTGAGCAGTGCAGAGGGTAGATAGCGATGGGCACAAAATTACGATGCCCAGATCCCTGTTCAAAGAAGGGCTTGCATCCAGTCACTGTGTTGTTGTTGTTTGCACCCAGCTTTCAGCTCTTTTCAAAATTGCTTCAGGTGCAGAGAGGTCCTTCACCCAAGGTCATCTCCCTTCCCAATGGCACACAGCCAAGAGGTAATTGACAGTAAGATAGAAGGCCTCTCACCATTCCCACCTAGGATGAGAAATCCAACAGGCCAATTTAGCTCCAGGAGTCTTCTGCGTTGGCAAAAGCTTTCATCAGGCCTGCGTTGTGGCTTGACTTTGCTCTCTGTGCCAACCTGGTTCTTTTCTTTCGCCTATAGGTAGCAATCACACGGGTATTCTGTAATAAACATTTTGCACTCTAAAGTCTAACTGGAAGTCTGCTTCCTGGAGTACCCAACCTGTAGCACCTACCTTCCCCAAATAAAATAAAAGAGTATAGACATTTTACTGAGATGGGGTTAGAGTGGTTGGTGGTCGTAGAAAATGGGGCATTGGGTCCCTGGTATTTGAAATGTGCCCTTTTCCATATAAGGCTCCACTCCCTAGAACTTCAGATGGTAAGTAGAAGCTCCCCTTCTCTCCCTCACTTTGAAAATTTCCCTTCTTCAGCCTACTCTATTTCCTTCTGTACAGTCTACCTCCCCATTTTCTTGGGGTCTGCCTTCTTCCCTACAGAACTCACTAACTCCTAATCCCCACCCCTCTTGGGACCGATGTACATCCATTGCATGAGCAAAATCTACCTGATCCCACCTCTGTATCACCTTTATGGAACTTGGTGTGCCACGAGTAAACATTTTTTAGTCTCTGACCCAGGAGTTTTGTGTCTTCTGCCAGCATCCTGGAAACTGTGTAAGGCTGACTTTTAGCACATGAGTACGGCTCAACAGATCCTTCACTGCTCTCGACAGTTTTGTTTTGTCCCACGGAAAGTGGAGGAAAGCAGAGGAGTCGGAAGTGTCCATTCCAGCTGTGGCTGGGCTTCTAAGTAATCATCATCAAGCACCCATCTACCTTGAAGTTTAATTTTCTTTAACACAATCTCTCTACACAAAAAAATACATAATTCTATTGGTATTACTCTGCTTTTATTTACTGCAAACTTGGGCTGTATGTTAAAAGAACATAATCTCCTCCTTGACCTGGGTTAAATTACAAAGCATTCAGACATTAAGTAACCATAAAGGAAACTCTGCTCATATTGCTTTTCCCTATTCCTGAGTTTCTCCCCTGATTAAAGGAAGGAGAGTATAGAGGTAATTGTCTCCACTGGCACTGCCTCAGTGGGAATACTAGTGTTATAGTAAATATATATATATATATATATATATATATGAATATCATATAATGTATAATAGAATATAATTATATAGACTGATGCCAAGTCCTCTATCATGTCTTAAGCCATAAGATAAATAAATATGATGAATGCACAAACTAAGCATCATTATACAGATTATGAACGAAATGTCCTCAAAGGTCCACATATATCAAGCCTCCCCTTGCGAAGATGAGATCTCTCCAGAAAGTTCTCGTTACTTAGGCTGCTGTTGTATTCTTTCATGCAGGTATGTAGCTCGTGTTATATAAGTCCCCACCTTGTTTGCATGTGTCTGCCGCGGCACACAGGGTCCCCATGGCAATCCTTGGAGCTCCAGCCACAGCCCCTTGCGGGTGTTTGCTCATTACTTACGTCATTGTTTCTCCAGGCCCAGGAGGCCCGGGTGCTGGAGGGGCGCGGTGACCAATTTTGAAGTGATAATCAAATACCTAACTACAAATTTCCAGTACGCACTTAGATGGAACTTGGGGAAAATGTCAGAAACCAGAGATAAAGATGTAGCAATTTGAATGTCAATCACAAGCTTGGCTAAGATATACTGCTTATTATTGCTGTTATTATTATTATTATTGGCCTACATTTCAATTTACTCTCTGATCCTGACTTACTTTCTAACTCCGTCCCATTGGGCTGACTGGAAAATTGACCTCAGCCATTCTTGGGGATCCACTTCTCCCCGGGTTGTGCCATAATTTCAGAGTCTTATACAGTGCCAGGGCATGGAGGGGACTCCCACTGGGAGTCCATTGTCCCATCTCCATGTCCCTTCAGTTCTAGAAGCTCTCTGCTGCTTTTGTGCCAGTTTAGTGCCCGGGAATCTAGGTTCCATCTGTCTAGATGCTCCAAGGGCATTTCTCTCTGACTGCTTCTTTCCTCTCTGCTGTCTCCCTGGTGGCTCTAGTTGAAAGGAGTACCCCAAATGTCTAAGCACAGAGCCTCGCAGATCTTGTCATTCCTACCCTCAACCCAACAGGATATCCTTTTAGTCTGAGGTAGATCTTTGTTCTTTCCTGTTTCTTCTGAGATATGCCATTTATGCCTGGGAATTTTATTCTCCTTTTCTTTTAACTTCCCCTTGAAGTTTTCCTAAGGACTTACACTTTGGGATTGCAAAAGTCAAGGAGACGTGTGGGCTATTTTTGCTTTCCCTTCTGCTGCATACCGCCTTCAAGGCAATGATCACAGAGCTCCATGCTTGAATGGGAAGTAAGAAGGGGAAATTCAGAGATGAAAACCCCATAGATTCATATCTCAAAATAGCTTCCAGCCACATAGATTTGATCATAAGCTAAATAAAGATGAAGCCATGAAAATTAAAGCAATATTTTTTATTTTATTTCATCAAATCCATTGGTCTATCAGGCACTTTAAATCACACTTCTGCCATTAAATTTGTCAAACTATTTCAAACCATGGTGAATTCATTTCCTTTTGAACTCACAAGAAGAATATTGCTATTTTCATTCTTTTGGTAATAATCATAGGCAATCTTGGGACTAATCTTGCTCTTCAAATAATCTGATGTTTTTGTCCATATTTATTTTTAATTACAAAACTAATATGTGTTCATTATAAAGAATGTGTTTGGGAGTTTAATTTTATATCATGTCAGGTAAGTATTTGAATTAATGCTCTTACTGAAAACACTAAAAAAATGCTGAATAAAATAGTTGTTTTAATTAAGAGCACTGAAGAACTGACAAGAGCATAAAAAACTACCAATCCAAAATCCAAGGAAAAGCCAAAATCCAGAAAGAGAAGTCACAACACCAAAGCCACTCTTTGGCTTGAGGGTTTTTATCATTCCTGGGAAACTTGCATTTGGTTTTGGCAAACTGCAGGGTGTTGGGGACACATGTCAAATCCCAAGTGGGAGGTGGGGTGTCTTGTAGGAAATTTACCCAAATTAAACTGAAGCCCCAAAAGGCTATACTCTCAGGGTACAGATAAAACAAGTACATCTGCTCTCACACCTACTTCCAGGGGACTGCAAAAACATTGTTTCGATGCTGATAGGGGGAGGAGGAGGAAGAGGAGGAGGAGGAGGGAGGAGGAGGAGGAGGAGAAAAAGAAGAAATTAAAACCTTTTCTAAGAATTTGTGATTACACAGAATATCCTTCCACAAATGTGAGCCTGGATTTATTAGTATATCACCTAGTCCAGAAAAATGCTCTCTGGAGAAGCTACTGTGGTAGACTGAGTCACCCCTCCTCCCCGCAAAACAAAAGATGTCCATGTTCAAACCTGTCACCTGTGAATATGTTACCTTACTTGGCAAAAAGGACATTGCAGATGTAATGAAGAATCTTGAGGTGGGGAGAGTACCCCAGATTATCCAGGTGGGCACAATGGAATCACAGGTTCTTATTCGAGGGAGGCAGGAGGATCAAAGGCAGAAGTCGGAGTCATGGTAACTGAAGCAGAGGCAAAGAAAGGGCCGTGAGCCCAGCACACACTCCAATCACTGATTGAACTCAAAGCCTGGGCATGTGCCCTGACCAGAAACTGAACCCACAACCTTTTGGTGCATGGGACAACGCTCCAAACAACTGAGCCACACTGGCCAGGACACTTTTCAGTTATTTTGACTACTGAGTGTTTGAACCTATATGCTAACCTCTGTTAACGAATATTGTTTAGGGAATTGTCTTTTCATTTGCCATAAAAGGATTCTATTTTTCTCTTTCCCATTCTATGACACAAACATATTTTAAGGCATATCAGGTATTTAAAAGCCCATATATTCAGAAATACCAGCACTTTTACAATGTTCAAGGTAATATGCAAGCAACTCAGATGTCACTCAACCTCTTCAATACAATATTTCTAACACACACACACGCACACACACACACACACACACACACACACACACACCTTTCTTACCAATAATTAAAACACACACACACAATA
>NW_006291818.1:2536392-2537416 GCF_000327345.1 Myotis davidii
GAAAAGATGTCCATGTTCAAACCTGTCACCTGTGAATATGTTACCTTACTTGGCAAAAAGGACATTGCAGATGTAATGAAGAATCTTGAGGTGGGGAGAGTACCCCAGATTATCCAGGTGGGCACAATGGAATCACAGGTTCTTATTCGAGGGAGGCAGGAGGACCAAAGGCAGAAGTCGGAGTCATGGTAACTGAAGCAGAGGCAAAGAAAGGGCCATGAGCCAAAGAATGCAGGCAGCCTCTAGAAACTGAGAAAAGAAAGGAAACGGTTCGGGTAGATTAAAAGCACGCATTGTTGCTTTCTCTTTCTCACTGTTTGTTTAGCATTTTTGCAATTTTATGAATAAGAAGGGTTAGTAATATCTTTTTATGATTTGAGAGAAGTATCTTAGAATGCGAGAACATCAACATTTAAAGGGTAGGTAATCTCTAAATATGGCAGAAATGCCTTTTGTTATAAATGAAAAACAACTGATACTCTTATACATAAAAAGAGTACCCTGTGAATTTGATTAGCATGATCCCATATCATCTCATCATCCCTGAGTGAATCAAATTCCTCAACCTGTAGTTCTTAGGAGTGGGTACTGTTTAGGGGAAGAGGTATAAATTGTAATAGCCAAAAAACTGACTGCAAGCAGTTAGCCATAGCAATTCTCACTACAAATTCCTAGGTCAAAGACAGTATTTTCAAGTGTAAAAAAATATTATCTAATTACTTTATTATATAGATACTATAGATTTCTTTTGCTTTCCAGTAATTTATTTATTTTTATCTGAGAGAGAGAGAGAGAAATATTGATCTGTTGCCTCCAGCACACACTCCAATCACTGATTGAACTCAAAGCCTGGGCATGTGCCCTGACCAGAAACTGAACCCACAACCTTTTGGTGCATGGGACAATGCTCCAAACAACTGAGCCACACTGGCCAGGACAAGTCCATTTAAACAGTTGGAACTTAGGCAAGGAGTTAGAATAGGAGATCCAGTACTAGTTTAGGAAGGAAGACAGAAGTGAGATG
>NW_006291818.1:2537471-2538768 GCF_000327345.1 Myotis davidii
AAGATTTTAAGACATATCAGTTATTTAAAAGCCCATATATTCAGAAATACCAGCACTTTTACAATGTTCAAGGTAATATGCAAGCAACTCAGATGTCACTCAACCTCTTCAATACAATATTTCTAACACACACACACACACACACACACACACACACACCTTTCTTACCAATAATTAAAACACACACACACAATAATCTGGAGTACCTCTCAACTCAAAAGGAAGGATCTTAAACCCATTAAGTCCCTCCTAAGCTATAAATGCCAACTTTGCTTGGGTTTCTTGTTTAATTCACTTACTGATGCCCGAACACTAATCTTTGGTTGAAGTTACTTTAGGAGATCTATGTCAGGCATTAGTTATTCATCTGGCTTTAAAATAACATTGGTTTTTCTAATTAATGCTCACTTTTAGGAATAAAATCTGGGTTGAGAATTTAAATGATTCAGCCAGGGACTGACAGATGTGGAAATTATTCCCAGCTCCAATGATTGTTAGGTCCCTCTTTAGATAACTTTCTTCAAGACATCAATTCTCTGAAATTAAAAATATCCTGTTAGAGTTATGTTTTCTTGTATCTTTGTGTGGATGAGATTTCCTTTTCTTATAAATCTGTTTGAAAATGAATAGAGTAGGCATAAGCTTGCCTTTATTTGTAGCAACCACATTCATACATTATTTTACTTGGCTCGTGTAATTTATTCCTTATGCACAGAAATTATATCTGCCATTACCCCTCCAATCTTTGCCTTTGGATAGAATGTTCAAAAGATAGGAGGAGGGTTATCCCTCTGGTAAAATTATCCTGCATGAGAATATATATATTTTTAAAGGTTTACACAATGTGAGAGTTTAACAATTAAATAAATTTCATCCTTCATTTCCCTGACACCAAAGTCTCTTCCCACAAGACCAGCTAAAGTTGTTAGCAAGAATCGTAGGAGAGCCGGGCTGGCGTGGCTCAGTGGTTGAGCATTGACCTGTGAACAAGGATGTCATGGTTCAATGTCCTGGTCAGGGCACATGCCCGTATTGCGAGCTCAATCCTCCAGCAGGGGTTTGCAGGAAGCAGCTGATCAACGATTCTTTCTCATCATTGATATTTCTCTCTTTCTCTCCCTCTCCCTTCCTCTCTGAAATCAATAAAAATATATTAAAGAAAAGAGAATCATAGGGAAAAAATGTCTCCAAATTATCACTCCATCTTTATAGTCATACCACATCTTCTACTTTACTGTACAAAAACTTAATATTTCTGAGATGTTTGCTTAATATAATTCTGTTAAGAGAAATTTTG
>NW_006291819.1:0-834 GCF_000327345.1 Myotis davidii
TCACCCTGTGAGGTTACTTTCAGTTCGATTTATTACAGCACCACCACCCCCTCTTCTTGTGCACAGATGCATGTATGTACATGTGTTTCTCCTCAGAGGATGATTGTGATGTTTATATCTCAGTACTTATTTTTATTTTCCTTAGGTTTTTGCATTAGCCAGGACTTCTGGAATAATATTAAAGAAACAAATTTTTAAAAAAAGAGAGAGAGGGAAGGTGGAAGTTAATTAGGCAATAATTTTGTAGTTTAGTAATTCTAACTCTGGGTACACTTATGTAAATATTGGGAAGTATAACTTCTCTTTGATTAATAAAATATCATAAGCTTATCTGAACACAACTATTAAATGTATGTGCACCACAACCAAATATGAGTATAAATATGCTCCATAGATTGCTTGATATAGTAAGAATATTTTTTTCTAAGACGCTGTGTCACCAAAGCATAAATTAATATAATCAACACAAATACACAAGCACACAATTTTGTTTTCAGTCTTTTTTTTACCTTTGTTATCTTTTTTTTGTAATTAAATCTTTATTGTTCAGATTATTACATTTGTTCCTCTTTTTTTCCCCCCCATAACTCCCCTCCTTCCAGTTCCCACCCCCCCCTTCACCCTGACTCCCCACCCACTGTCCTCATCCATAGGTGCACAATTTTTTAAAAAAATATATTTTATTGATTTTTTACAGAGAGGAGGGAGAGGGATAGAGAGTCAGAAACATCGATGAGAGAGAAATATTGATCAGCTGCCCCCTGCACACCTCCTACTGAGGATGTGCCTGCAACCAAGGTACATGCCCTTGACTAGAATTTAACCTGGGACCCT
>NW_006291819.1:2063-3307 GCF_000327345.1 Myotis davidii
CTTCTGCAAACCTCGGAGAGAAAGCTGCCCTCGCGTTCTGACAGATGCCAGACAGTCCCGCTTCTCCCGTTTGAGTCTGGGTCCCTAGAGACTCGCCCAGAACTGGAGCTCAGAGTCTGAGCCTCCCTCCCGATTGAAAACGACAACCGCGCCCTCAGCCACCAGCCCGCCGCGCGTACCTCTGCACCTTTGTATTTTCCGCACTGCGCCTCCTCTGAGCCCCAGTATGCTGTTCTCTTTCCTACTAGTTGAAGAATTTCCCCTCAGCCAGCTTTCCTGTGGTTCTGGGTGATGTCCCTTCTGTCTTTTAGTTATATTTTTGAAGTGGTTGTTCGAGGCAGCAAACTCTGGTGTTTACCTATGCCGCCATCTTGGTTCTCCTCTTGTTTTCAGCCTTAAATTTTTAATTGAATTTACAGAATAATTTGCAACAATGTCAGATGTTTAAACTTTGAAAGAATAAACCTTTACATTGATTCCATTGATATGGATGAAAAACCTGAGTTATATTGGAATTAATTTAACTGGGTTTTTAATTTAAATGGGTTTTCTCTTTGAAGCATCTCATGCATGGATAAGGAGCTGGCTTCACTTAACTCTGTATAAGTCCTTCTGCTAATGGAACACACATTGGCAAGATCACACACTTTTCCTACATACAGAAGACATCAGGAAATTAAAAGCAAGTGGCGTTATTTTATAAAAAGTTATTTGTCCCAAATGAAAAGATTCACTTCAAAATGATTGGTAATCAGAGCTTTTGTAGCTGCAAGTTTTAAATCTCATTGTAGGCACAATGCTTAAAAACAACAACTATCCTTTAAAATATGCTTATTCCGGAAATATAGATATTCTGGTAATCTCATTTTCAACAGTGAAGACTCCTCTCTATAGACTCCAGGTTCTCAGGGAGAGGCAGGGTAATGGGTAAATCAGAAAAAAATTAGGAAATAGAGAGGCAGGTCCAGAATAAATGTTGAATACCATAAACTCTTAATCCACAAATCTAAGAGTTCAATGAAATTCAGCCTATGAACACTTACTAAGCACTCTCTGTGTGCCATGCAATGGGCAGCAGAGGATAGAGAGTGACAGAAATCCTTTGACCAAACTGTCATCAGCCTCCCGAACGTTCTTCTAGTCCAGGGGTGGGCAACCTTTTTGTGAGTGCGTGCCAAAACAAGCAAAATCTCTGACTCAAAATTCTTCTGTGTGCCAACCCCAATTTTTTGAGAACATGTTAC
>NW_006291819.1:4155-7284 GCF_000327345.1 Myotis davidii
GTGCCCCAGTGCTGGGTCAAATATTCTTCTGGATGTTTCTGTAAGATTGTTTTAGGTGAGATTAAGACTTAAATTGGTGGTCTTTGCAGAAAACAGATGGTTCTACATAATGTGGGTGGGACTTGCCTTTAAGGCCTCCATAGAAGAAAAGGACCAGCTTCCCTTGAGCAGACAGGAATTCTCCAGGAGATTGCCCTTGAAGCTCACTTCCACCTGCTCTTCCCAGGTCTAAGGCCAATGCTTTCAGACTCAAACCAGAACATTGGCTCTTATGGGTTTCCTGTCCATGCTGCAGTTCTGGACTTGCAGGCCTCCACAATCGTATGAGCTGATTCCATATAAGTCTCTCTCTCTCCCACTACCCCCCTCTCCCCCCACACCCCACTTTCTTAAACACACACACACACACACACACACACACACACACACACACACACACATCCCTGTTTATTCTGTTTCCAGGGGAAACTGTGACTAATACAAGGAGGTAATATTTTTATCCGCATTTCACAGATAGAGAAACTGAGGCTCAGAGAGGACACAGGCAGATGTGTCTGACTTCAGAGCCTGGACACTTACCCACTTTACTCATCTGCCTCATGAGAAGGTGGGGCATAAGAAAGGGATAGCTCTGGGATTGTACAGCCAATCCATCCAGATGTTGAGTCTGGCTTCCAGTTCTGGCTTCGACTCCATTGCACAGTCTCTACCATGTCGTGCTCCCACGTCCCTGTTTGTTCTTGTTTTTGGTTAGGAGACAATAGGAGGTGCGGGTTCAGTAGGGAAGGTCGAGTGCAGAGGAGCAGAGCAGTCCAGGTCCACCCTGGCTGATAAGCATCCTGTTTGTGATGGACTCACCTGGGAAGCAGCCCCCTTCTGTGTCCTCTGTCGCCTGGATCAACATTGGAAGTCGCTTCCAGGCATTTCAGCAAGATGTGTGGCCTCTGTGAGGTCATCAGCCAAGGAGTAGATTTGCTTTTCAAATCAAGGCATCTGACAAAACCAATCTGTCAGACTAAGAAATTCAATTCCGAGTCACAAAGACCACAAGAGGGCTGAAGCTTTGAATTCTTTTTTATAAATGTTTCATCTCCGACCCGAAAGGGAAAGCCCTTTCCTCCTCCTCCAGGGTGAGATGTCTTATTCTGCTGAGTCACACTGGTCTTTGAAGACACAGGGTCTGTTCACTATTCTCTCCTATTTGAAAGTTGGCATCTTTTTATCTCAGATTTAAACAATAGCTACCTATCCCCAGTGCTTTCCTGTTCCTGGAAATATATCTAATTTCATAAAACAAATTTCCAGAGCATGCAGCCTTGCTAAATTTCCATGGTGATAGTACCATCTCTACCTGAAGTTTGGACCAAGATGAATATAGGCCAGCCCCCCAGCGCTCTGTGTTTCTGACACTGCTCCTTTGTGGGAGAGACTCATTGGACCAAAATGCTTTTTCATTCAGGCCCATTTTTAGAATATGAAGATGAAAACATAAAACTTGAAACTCATTTGCTCTCCCATTGCTTTGGACTTGGAAGAAAAATGGATGGGTGGGATCAAACATTGGCTAAAATAAGCAAACAACCAGAAAGTCACTGTGGGTAAAGATTTTTGAGGCCTGTGAGATCTCAGGGAAGAAGCCAAGGGCCATCAATTAACGTGGATGCTGTGGCTTTTCTTCTTGTCTAAACTGCCTTGCCTAGAATGCTGATGGACTGTGTCTTCACCCAGATCACATGGGACATATAATCACCTTAACATAATAATGTGATTGGTAATGTACCCTTCCTCAAAAAATTAGATCCTCACCCCTGCCTCCCAACTACAAAAAGAGGATTAATTCTTTGTAATGTCAATCATGTCATGTCAATATTCTATGAGCCGACCCTAAAACAGTGCAGTGATGTTACTGATTGGGGTTACTGTCTGAGACCTCGGTTCTTCTTGTCAATGCAGAAAAGATTTTAAGTTCATCGAAAAAGAAAGTAAAGCAAAGTGCGATTTATTGAAGATACACTCCAAACGAGGAGCAGGCCAATTTTGAGAGACAGTGACCCACAACCCCTGGGTTATATGATTTAAATGAGGGATTTTCTGGGTAAAGACTTTCATTTGCATTCAGTGATGATTGACAGAAAAGGATTATATAACTATGTTTATTCTGCACATGCCCTTACCCATCATGCATACAGAAAAACCCATGGGGGGTGGTGTCAAAACCACAGTGCAAATTTTATTGTAATTAGTCCAGGACCCTAGTAAGGTCACATGGAGGTCATGCTGTTTTCCTCTGAGCTTGTGCCAAGAACCAGCTGATTCTGAACCCGCCCACTGGTGGTCTGCTGGCTGCTGGGCCTCCCATAGAGAGGCAGTCTGAAGGCAATGTTGGTCCAACTCTTGTCAAGACCTCAGGTCAGGCCCCATTCCAGCCACTCATGTCTAACTTCTTACCTTAACAGTGGGTCAAGATAAATGGAGAAGGGAAACCAGGGAAGTATGAAATTTATCTAACCTTTCTGGACCTCACTATCCTCAAGACAGCAAGTCGTCCCTCATGAAAACTTTAAAAAATTGAGTGTCAGAAATTGAATTGTCAAATCATCCAAGAAAATAGTTTTCTATAAATTATTTCAACCTATCCACCAATATCAGAAGCAATTAATAAAATACTTTGGGAAGCTCTTCGGGGTAGCTGACATGGTTCTTACAGGATGCTATATTCTGGTTGCCTGTGGTGTGCAATGAGGGACATCATTGTCTTTGATTTGAATCACAACCTATTATCCTGGCATTCGCTATGCTCTTAGACATTTCAGAAGGTGCTTTGAAATTCAAACAATATTGGCTTATGTCTAATGCAGTGGTTCTCAACCTTCTGGCCCTTTAAATACAGTTCCTCATGTTGTGACCGAACCATAAAATTATTTTTGTTGCTACTTCATAACAGTAATGTTGCTACTGTTATGAATCGTAATGTAAATATCTGATATGCAGGATGGTCTTAGGCGACTGCCAAAGGGGTTCCAACCCACAGGTTGAGAACCGCTGGCTAATGCCTTCCTTTCTTTCCGTTATCTTTTCCTTTTTTAAAATTCTAGAGTAATTACTTTCTGAAGGGTAAATGTGAAGGAA
>NW_006291819.1:10403-17527 GCF_000327345.1 Myotis davidii
ACGCAACCTCCCAATCTGTTCTTTTCTGTGTATGACAGGGGGTGGCGCCCCAACTCCCCAATTGGCTGTGAGCCAGACCACGGGCTGCACCTAGGGATTGGGCCTGCCCTCTGCCACCCGGGAGCTGGCCTAAGCCAGCAGGTCGTTATCTCCCCAGGGGTCCCAGACTGTGAGAGGACACAGGCTGGGCTGAGGGACCCCTTCTTCCCCCCAAGTGCACAAATTTTTGTGCACCGGGTCTCTAGTCCTATATAATAAAAGGCTAATGTGCAAATTGTCCCCTCGACTGGGAGTCCCACCGGGAATTCGAGCAGGGGATGGGGCCAGCTGGCCAACCACCCACAGCCCCTACCCCCAGCCCACCCTGCCCCTGATTGGCCCCTCCATCCCAATTGGGGGTGGGGCCAGCCAGAAACACCCATGGCCCTTCCCCCCACTCCCACCTGGCCCGATCAGGCAAATTGGGGTGGGTGACCGGACCCCACCTGTGCACAAATTCATGCACTGGGCCTCTAGTAAGATTATAATGAAGCTGAAAAATGCTTGTCACCAAATGACTTTATGTTGTTGCATCAGTCACTTGTTTGTGCTGATGCTGGTTTAAACAAACCTACTGCACTGTCAGTCATGTAAAAGTATAGCACATAATACTTGCTATTGAAATTAAATAATGATGTTACAGGTTATGGATTTACTATACTATACTTTTAAGGTTATTTTAGAGCACGCTGTTTCTACTAATTAAAAAAAGTTTGCTGTAAAACAGAATGCCTTGTTACGCCTGCAGCAGCCTCATAAATCTCAAGTTCACTGCATCTCTTGATTGCCTCATTTTCTCTTGTGCTTGATTTAATCTGGTGTTGTGCTGTTTAGTATCATGCTGTACAGGCTTGTAGCCTAGGAGCAATAGGCTATACCATATAGCCTAGGTGTATAGTTGGCTCTAGCATCTAGATAATTGCACTCTATGATGTTTGCACAATGACAAAACCACCTAATAAACTTTTCTCAGAACATGTCCCCATTATTAAGTGGCGCATGACTGTATTGACATTTTGGCATGAGTAATCTTTGTGGGGGCTGGCCTGTGTCTTGTCGAATGTTAACAGCACTCCTGACCTTTACCTTCTGGATACCAGTAGCACCTCTTCCCTCAATTGTGATAACTAAAGATGACTCCAGATATCACCAGATGTCTCCAAATATTCCCGAATGTCCACAGATATCACCAGATGTCTCCAGATATCGCCAAATGTCTCCAGATATCACCAGATGTCTCCAGATATTGCCAAATGTCCACAGATAGCACCAGATGTCTCCAGATATCACCAAATGTCCTATTAGGGGTAAAGTTAGAATAGATTGAGAATCACTGCCTGAAAGATAAATGCCAATGTGAGCTGTCATTGGTCTCTTTGCAAAGAAAAGACCAAATAGAATAGAGTGGCTAAGGTGATGGGACGATGAAACCACAGACATTTGTGCCTTAGGGAGACTTTACAGAGGCCCCGCACCAGAATGACTGATTCCATAAGTTGGGACTTGGCTCATGTCCTAATCCACAAGGAAGAATTCACACACAATTAAGGTTTTATTTGTTTGTCTTATTACCAAAACTATTTGTCCACTAGGCACTTGGATTTATTAAGCACTTGGATTTTTTTTTCCTAAAGGAACTCATAGTTTAGTGGTATAGACAAAACAAGTGAATGAGAAGCCCCTGCCCACGGGACGTGGTTAAAGATGGAGGGCGATGTAAGAACAACAGGGCGATGTGTGTCAGGAACCTGAGATCTTGGTTCCCCTGCAGCAGAGGTTACCCTGGTTTCTCCTGGGCCACTGCTGCTGGGACCCACTGGTGGGCAAGGTGCTGCTGATGCCTGCCTGGTGGTATCTGTGCTGCCTTTCTTTTTTTTCTTTTTCCTTTTTTTGTTAATCTTCACCCAAAGATATTTTTTCCATTGATTTTTAGAGAGAGTGGAAAGGAAGGGGAGAGACAGAGAGAAACTTTGATGCCAGAGAGAGAGAGAGAGAGAGAGAGATCAATTAGTTGCCTCTTGTATGCACCCTACTAGGCCGGGATCGAGCCTGAAACTGATATACCTGCCCTTGACTGGGTTCAAACCCATGACCCTTCAGTCCATGGGCCAATGCTCTAACCACTGCGATAAAAAAACTAAGGGCTGTGAGATCTTTCTACCTGTTAGTCTGATAAGATTCCAGGACGGCTCCCTTCCTGGCCTGAGAAGCAGATACCAGAGTAGCCAGGCTGGCAGACTTCTTTCTTTACACCCTCTTTAGTTCTGGCATCAACCAAGTGACTTTACTAACAAGCGCTTGCCAGGTCTCCTATCCACCTCTCCCAAGGATCTCCACCCTGAGCAGTATCTCCCAACTGTTACATCAGTACATAAAGCACCCATCATCCAAAGTAACTTATTCTTTTAACTAACATTTTTTCATTCTAGCCACTGCTTTTCTCTTCAACTTACTGTTAACTAAAGAGGAGGTTCAGGCTGCAAAAAAGAACAAACTTGAGCAAAAGGATTCCAGTCCAAGAGATGCAAATTCAGGGGGCAACCCAACTGCACTCTAGAGAGAATAAAGAAAACAGGGTTTATAAAGGCAAAACCCAAAACGTGTAATTTTTTCATGCAAATGAGGGTTGCTGACTTAGGTTACCAGGGATTGATTAGTTCCAATATGCAAATGAGGAAAGCAAAAACTACAAGGAGGAAGTAAAGTTCATATGTGTCCACTTAGCAGTTGTTCTAGGGTGTTTATGGCTCAGCCTGGAGCTGAGTTAGCAACAGGTTAGTACCTTAACAGCAGCTCAGAGAATTGAGGCACAAGCTGTGGGCAGGCTGCCAGGGCCCCACTTCCTTCATAGCCTCCTGACTCTATTTTTAAAGTGCCTCTCTTAGCGATGCTTATTCCATTTTATTTTATTTTTTTCATTATCATTATGATAATCACAAATTAAAAAGGGAGAATACTCTTAGAACAAGTCTGCAGTTGAAATTATAGCCCTGATTCTGGAATTCACAAACAGAAAATGTGAGTTATAGATAAGAAAGATTCCAATTCTGAAGCACAAAGCCACAGTCAGATTGGGACCATCTGATATCATCTTCATATTTAATCAAAGAAGAAGCAGGCAGATTCAGGACCAGATTCAAGCTAAGGAAATAAAGCAAGATGGAAGAACTTTCATCAAATGCTGACTCAGTATCAAAAACATTACTGACATTCTTCATTCATCCACATAACAAATATTTATTGAGCACTGACTCTTGTCTAGCACTTAATTATGTAAGTACTATAGGCCCAGTGCAGGACATTCGTGCACTTGGGGGTGGGAGGTCCCCCCTCAGCCTGGCCTGCACCCTTTAGCAATCCAAGATCCCTCGGGGGATGCCCAACTGAAGGCTTAGGCCCACTCCCTGCGGGGAAGTGGGCCTAAAGGGCAGTTGGACATCCTTAGCACTCCTGCGGAGGCCAGAGAGGCTCCCGCCACCACTGCTACACTCACCAGTGGTCAGCAGGCTTTGGGCTGAGCAGCGCTCAGGCCAGGTGGGAGTGCACTGACCACCAGAGGGCAGCTCCTGTGTTGAGCATCTGCCCCCTGGAGGTCAGTGGACGTCACAGCAACTGGTTGTTCCACCATTTGGTCTATTTGCATATTCGCCTTTTATATAGGATTATCCCCATTTTACCTCCAAGGGATCAGAGCCACAGGTTCATGAAGTAATTCATCCAGTGTCCACAGGATCTGCACTCAGGTCTATAAACTCTTACGACAAAGTATGGGAGGAAGTAAAAGAAAATAACTGGGAGATAAGAAAGTGGATACAAGTCAGTCCTAGCCCATCATCTCCTAACTCTGCCAAACACAGACTTCGTGACTGACACCGTATTAGCCAACAATGTTTAACGTATTTGTATTCATCAAGTTTTTACAGATAAGTATTTTAAAATTCACTCTCATTTTTACTTTTAGACAAAATGACTTAATTCAGGGATTTGAAAATTTCTAAATTTCAGGTATCTATATTAAGGAAGTGCTACATAAAGAACTGTGCTTTTAAATGCCTTTATTATTGTTAATTTTGAAAAGACATGTGGTTCTGTTTCTTTTAAATGTTTTCTAACTACATGTGCTAACATTTTTAAGGTTGAAAATGATTGGATGGCTAAGATTTTCTTTAATATCATGTGGGGTCACTAAGGAAATTTAAGAGAGAGGCTGCCAGTTGATAGTTGGTAAAATTGGTGATAAATAGGGGTTTGTTATTTTATTCTCTCTACTTTTATATTTATTTGAATTTTATTATGGTAAGAAGTTTCAGTACCTGAAATAATACTGAACACCATTTCTACTCCTTCCTCTAAATGGTAAAAAATTTATCACCATGTTTGGGCACAAGCTTTCTCTCCAAGGAAATATTAAATATATTTTTCAGCTCTTCTTCTATTTCTTCTTCATTCAGTGTCTTAAACTCCACCAGATCCATATTGTCCTTATAATTGAATTTTCTAAAGGTGAGGGTGAAGCCCACTAAACAGTGAACCCCATTTGGGGTTTGCAAGGAACAGAATGACTTGCTTGTAAACACAGATGCTGCAGACATCTGAAGGTATTCATTAACAGACTCAAAATCCTCAATTGTTTGAGGTTCAAGCGTAAAGGAGAAGATCTTTCTGTACTTGTTCTTTTCCAGGAGATCAGAATTAAGGAATTCTTGGTTTGGAATGTACTGTTCTCTTCTGATTTGGTCCAGGTACCAGGTTCCTCCCTCTTCTGTCAAGCAGAAGATACAAGGCACCTGAGGTTGATCCTTCCCAGAAATTAACTCCAGAGGCTGCCATATCTGGTAAGAGCGTCCAAACCCAGCATCAACTATGTAGTTCCGGCCACCCACCGTCACCTTCAGCAGGAGGTGAATCATGGCACTGCTGTATTTGTCAGCTGGAGTGCTGTAAACATAGCCTCCCAGCATTGTGGTCTCAAAGCCCATTGTGGTCAGAGCCCAGTACAGAAGTTGATTGACCTGGCCACACCACCCACCCCGGTTCTTCCTCACAAGTTGATCAAAAACAGCCTCCAAGCCCAACTCCATGGGTTCCCCACAGTGGATGTTAAGGTTCTCAAAGGGAATGGCCTGGATCTGGTGCTGAAGAATGTCAGTTAATGTTTCCAGGTCCAATTTGTTCCTAGAGTTCTTATAACCAATTCTTTCAAAATATGCTTCGATGTCCATAATGCCCTATGGCAAGGAAAAGAAAACAAAAACACATAGTATTACTTTTGCACTTGGATTTCTTTGATTAGCCTAATTACAATTAATGTATTTTAAATATGTAACTACAAACAGTCAATATAACTATCTACAATCATAAGTCTTTTGTTTACTACTATTGTAATACAGTGATATCAAATGACATATGTTGAAGAAATACTTGGTTCTCATAGTAACAATCAATGGGAAGATAAAGCCATTGAACAATTCGAAAAAAGCCCAGAGAAAAGCAAATTGGTGCTTCTGAAGAAGAAAACTCAAAATGAACAATTAGAAACTGTATTTAAAAATAACAAAATGTTTTCCTGAACTAAAGCAAAAATTAAATCTGAAAAACAGCAAAATTCTGGAAAAGTTTGATTCATTGTTCAACACTGGGATATATTCTGGTTAAATTATTGAAATTCAAAGTGGAAGAAAACTACTTGGGTAATCAGTAGAAAAGCAAACACTTTTTAAGGGAGAAACCAGCAGGCTGGTGTCAGAATACTCCACAGCAATATGTTACTACGCTAAGAGGAAAGTCTGATCCCCAAATACTATTCTCAGATAGGATTTCATTTCATCACAAAGGCATCATGAATATGAAAACAATCTCAAAGATGAAAGAATTTGAGGAAAAAAAAAAAATCTGTGATTCAGAAAACACATATATAATTACATATTGTTTTTGTGATTAATCATTATGCTTTAATTATGTTCAATTTGAAACAATGAAAATACAACCTGTATATCAGATATTCACATGACGATGGATCACAGTAGCAAAATTATAGTTATGAAGTAGCGACAAAAATAATATTATGGTTGGGGGTCACCACAACATGAAGAACTGTATTAAAGGGTCGCGGCATTAGGAAGGTTGAAAACCCCTGCCCTAGATTCTCTGTGGAGGACCCCTTGTGGGCTCCTGGAGCTGCTTTGCCCTCCACTGCAGAGGGCTGGATGAGCCAGCGAAAACATATCCTGCGCCAGGGCAGCTGAGTCAATGAATGACTGCTGGGAGGTGTTGAAAGTCCAGCCACCTTGCCTGGAGTCGGGACACATTTTGAGTTAGAACTCACATCCAGGCTGAAACTGGGTTTCTCCCAGGAACACTTCCCTAATAAGTCACTTGCACATGGATCCTTGTCTCAGTGTCTGATTCTGGGGAACCTGACTTAAGACACATCAGTGGTCATTCTGGAGAGTCATGCAAAAGAAAGGTCAGGTGCACAGGCAACTTGAGAGGGCCTTGAATATCAGGCAAAAGAGACTTTCTTTCTTCTGTGGGTCAAATGGATCCTATTGTTTTATTGAACTGACTGTTGTAATTTGTCCTAGTGACATGGTACTTTAATTACAAATTACCCTTTTGATGTACCCTTGGAAAATAGGTTGATCTGAAGGACTTACTGATCAGTTCCCAGTCTCTAGGATCTCTACATCTTTCATGGACAACAGTGGTTTTCAGTTTTGTTTTGTTATTAAAGAAAGTCCTAGTCTTTCCCCAAATAAAGTTGTAGGCAAGAACCTAAAATGGAAAAATTAAAAACAGATTGATCCAAAGCTAGTTCACCCAGGGACAACAGAGAATTGACAACTTAAACATTTCCCTTTGAGGGGAGGAGTGGACGCCCTGTTTTGTGCTTGAGGAACTGACATGAGGACCTGGGGAAGGAGGAGAAGTGCTGCTGCCACCCCAAGGCTACAAGCCGCACAGTACACTTCCAGACTGGGGTGAAATTGTCAACCCCACTCCCGGGATTCCTGGCATTTCTGAATAGACTTTTTAAAATATGTGATGCGAAGGTCACATAATATAAAACTAACCATGTTAAAGTG
>NW_006291819.1:18881-19628 GCF_000327345.1 Myotis davidii
TCTCTGTCTCCGCATTTTGGCTGCTTCCCTGTGTTGATAGAGAGGCTTTGTGTGCTAGGTGTCCTGTAGGGCCCAGTGGCTAAGCCTCCCCAGGTACCTGAGGTGGACACTCTTGGTGCACCCCCTTGTGGGCTTTGTGCACAGTCTTGTTGTAGCTATGCCTTGGTTGTTGTAGGATCACTGGGAGGAATTGACCTCCCGGCCAATTGGCAGTGAGAATCAGCTGTGTCTGCAGTGGGAGAACTTCTGTGCTGGATCTCTAGGGCGGTGCTAATCTAGCATTTGCCCCGGTATCTGTGGATATATCTATTCCGGATATTTCACAAAAATGTAATCATATAACATGGCACATTTTGTGGCTGCCTCCTTTCATTTAGCATAACGTTTCCAGGATTCACTTATTGTGTGACACATCTCAATACTTCATTCCCTTTTATGACTGAGTAATGTTCCATGGTATGGACTCACTGTTTTCCTTTCTCTCTTCCTTCCTTGATGAGCATCTGGCTTGTTTCCACCTTTGACTGTTGTGAATAGTGCCGCTGTGAATGTGCTCAAGTTCATTTTTCAGTAAAGCATGTGTTTTCAATGATTTTGTGTTTATACCAAGGAATGGAATTGCTGAGTCGATTAGGAGAATTTTAAGGAGTGTTTCTGAGTGGCTTTCCTGGCTTGTGCTGTTATTTTCTTTTCCTCTCCGTTTCCCTTCCCTTCCCCCTCCCCTCTTCTTCCTTCCCTTTCCTTATA
>NW_006291819.1:19823-21918 GCF_000327345.1 Myotis davidii
AGATGTGGTTTTTTTTTTTTTTTCTCTCTCCTAAGGAAAAGCAGAAACTCAGACACTCAGACGTGCAGGTTATATCAGCGTATTTTTTAAAGTTGGCTCTGACCTTTTAAAACCCATAAAGGGCCAAGAAATAAGTCTCTGGGCAGAGTACATTAGATAATTGACAGGAAGTTGTTACTATGTCAGTACAGGAAGTGCCCTTCCTGGCTTTCCAAACAGCCCCTCCCTGTAGTCACACAGGGATCTCTGGGAAATGTAGATGTGGGGCCTTAGGCTGTCCTTGTGTGCCTCCTATTCAAATGTATTCATTGGAGAAGGTTGGAGACTACATTATTGGATGGGCCTTAGGTCACAATGGTGGTGAGGGGGATGATCTTGTATTTGACACAGTCCCGCCTTAGGGAGCCTGAAGCCAGATGTCCTAGGCGTAATGTGGGAGGTGAGGGTTTACCTAGGTCCCGGAAAAGTATATTCATTAAACTAGAAGAGGCAGGAAAAAAATCAAGATGTAAAATTACTCTCCCAAATTTATGATACCATTTCTTCATCAATCTCCATGAAGCCACTTGGTTTTTATTCTTCTGCCAGTCATCCCCCATCCTCAGTACCACTTACCACTCCCTGCTCCCAAAGGCTCTGTGTCCAAAATTAGCCTGAATATATGGTGTGAGTGTGATGTGTCCACGGTAACGTGGTGTTGCTGCTTGTGTGTTTTTTTTTTTTATTTTTTATTGATTAAGAAATTACTGCTCCCCAACCCTGTGTCCAAAATTAGCTGAATATATGGTGTGAGTGTGATGTGTCCCCGGTAACATGGTGTTTCTGCTTGTGTTTTTAATTCACGTTAATGATATGGCTGTATAACTCTTGCTGTTTCTTCTGCATTTTTCCTATGCTGCATCTTAAAGCCTGTCTGCAGGACGCAGTTGTTGCTTCATGCCCTCTTTTTGGCACTAATGGTTCTAGTCCATAGCTCTGGTGTCTTGCTGCATGGATTTGGAGGCCTTTCTCTTGGCCTGTGATTGGGTAGGGCAGATGGAGATGCAACTTAGTGCCCCTGTGACCACCACTCAGCCCAGGATGATGGCAGTTGAAGGATAAATACCCTCAAGTTCTACTTGCGCAAGTGGGATTACTCTGATACACAAACAACAATGTCTCCCAATGTCCTCCAGTGAGATTAAGTTCTTATTGTTCACTGAGGGCACCTGCCAATATGATCCCTTTATTGACTCCCAAAGTGCCCCTGACTCTGCCTTTCCCACTCTGTGCTGGTGCTTCCTTAAATCACCTCCCAAAGAAAACACTTAAGTGCAAACCCTCATCTCAGGGTCTGGTTTTGGAGGAAACCAACCAAGTTCATTGAACTTACCAGTACCACTGGTGAAGGGCACTTAGATGCCCTCAACTCCCAGTTCCTACAACACCAGGGTCATGAATACTTTGCTTCACGTGCCCTGCAGGTGGACATGGAACTTTACCTGGACATACACCAGGAATGAGATATGCTGGGGACAGGGCATATGTGTGCTTAATTTCACTGAGCATCACGGTCCCCTTGTGTACAGAGTCCCGATTTCCTCATATCCTGACTGGCACATCTGTTAGCAACCTCTGCATGTCTGCCCATCTCACGTACCTAAGGTGGATAGCTCCATTTTAATTTGCACTTCTCTGAGTACTGGTGAGCTTGTGCAGCTCATCACACTCCTACTGACCCTTCAGGTTTCCTGTTTGTGAAGTAAATGGCAAGGTGTTGAGGACACACCCCTCTGTTGTCACCAGGATACAGCAGCAATGAGGGATAGATGGCAGAGCAGAACTTGTAAGACATTGCTCAGAAGGACATAATCCCATAATACAGCTTTGGGGCTGGACTATTTTGGCACAAAGTATGAAGCAGAGATTGGCTACAATTATTGTCCCCCTGATCCCGGGAACTTTGACCCATGAGAATCTCCAGCAAGAACTGTCCCAGGAATCTGTGATTACAAGACGTGAGGCCAAGCGTGGAGTCAGGCCCAAGGTATGGATCCTGGTGTCTGAGGGCAGTGACAGCTGGGGTGACAGGGCAAGGGTGTCTGTGGGCTCCAGA
>NW_006291819.1:22480-23667 GCF_000327345.1 Myotis davidii
CCTGTCTGCAGGACGCAGTTGTTGCTTCATGCCCTCTTTTTGGCACTAATGGTTCTAGTCCATAGCTCTGGTGTCTTGCTGCATGGATTTGGAGGCCTTTCTCTTGGCCTGTGATTGGGTAGGGCAGATGGAGATGCAACTTAGTGCCCCTGTGACCACCACTCAGCCCAGGATGATGGCAGTTGAAGGATAAATACCCTCAAGTTCTACCTGCTCAGGTGGGATTACTCCGGGGCACAAACAACACTGTCAACCAATATCCTCTAGTGAGATTAAGTTCTTATTGTTCATTGAGGGCACCTGCCAATATGATCCCTTTATTGACTCCCAAAGTGCCCCTGACTCTGCCTTTCCCACTCTGTGCTGGTGCTTCCTTAAATCACCTCCCAAAGAAAACACTTAAGTGCAAACCCTCATCTCAGGGTCTGGTTTTGGAGGTAACCAACCAAGTTCATTGAACTTACCAGTACAACTGGTGAAGGGCACTTAGATGCCCTCAACTCCCAGTTCCTACAACACCAGGGTCATGAATACTTTGCTTCACGTGCCCTGCAGGTGGACATGGAACTTTACCTGGACATACACCAGGAATGAGATATGCTGGGGACAGGACATATGTGTGCTTAATTTCACTGAGCATCACGGTCCCCTTGTGTACAGAGCCCCGATTTCATCATATCCTGACTGGCACATCTGTTAGCAACCTCTGCATGTCTGCCCATCTCACGTACCTAAGGTGGATAGCTCCATTTTAATTTGCACTTCTCTGAGTACTGGTGAGCTTGTGCAGCTCATCACACTCCTACTGACCCTTCAGGTTTCCTGTTTGTGAAGTAAATGGCAAGGTGTTGAGGACACACCCCTCTGTTGTCACCAGGATACAGCAGCAATGAGGGATAGATGGCAGAGCAGAACTTGTAAGACATTGCTCAGAAGGACATAATCCCATAATACAGCTTTGGGGCTGGACTATTTTGGCACAAAGTATGAAGCAGAGATTGGCTACAATTATTGTCCCCCTGATCCCGGGAACTTTGACCCATGAGAATCTCCAGCAAGAACTGTCCCAGGAATCTGTGATTACAAGACGTGAGGCCAAGCGTGGAGTCAGGCCCAAGGTATGGATCCTGGTGTCTGAGGGCAGTGACAGCTGGGGTGACAGGGCAAGGGTGTCTGTGGGCTCCAGA
>NW_006291819.1:24180-25976 GCF_000327345.1 Myotis davidii
TGGCTGACCAAACTCCCGTGTCCCGCCCCAGCCCTGATCATGCACTGGTGGGGTCCCTCGGCCTGGCCTGTGTCCTCTTGCAATCCAGGACCCCTTGGGGGATGTCCGAGAGCTGGTTTCAGCTGGATGGCAGAATGACCAGTCACTATTACACGCACTGACCACCAGGGGCAGATGCTCAATGCAGGAGCTAACACCTGGTGGTCAGTGCGCTCCGACAGGGAAAGCTCTGCTCAGCCACAAGTCATGCTGACAGTTGCCAGCCCAGCGGTAGTGGCAGGAACCTCTCCCGCCTATGGAGGATGAAACAAGGCCATCATATATAATAAAAGGGTAATATGCAAATTAACCCTAATAGCAGAACAACTTGGAATGACTGGTCACTATGACACACACTGACCACCAGGGGGCAGACGCTCAATGCAGGAGCTAACACCTGGTGGTCAGTGCGCTCCGACAGGGAAAGCTCTGCTCAGCCACAAGTCATGCTGACAGTTGCCAGCCCAGCGGTAGTGGCAGGAACCTCTCCTGCCTCCTCAGCGTGCTAAGGATATCCGACTGTAGCTTAGGCCTGCTCCCTGCTGGCAAGTGGACATCCCCCGAGGGCTCCTGGGCTGCCAAAGGGATGTCTGACTGCCAGCTTAGGACCAATCCCCCTGGGGAGCGGGCCTAAGCCAGCAGGTGGACATCGCCCGAGAGGTCCCAAACTGCGAGAGGGCACAGGTCAGGCTGAGGGACCCCCCAGAGTGAACAAATTTTTCTGCACTGGGCCTCTAGTAAAAAGATAAGACGCTTGATGGGCCCATTACTCATAAAAGATACACTTTGAGGACAGACCAAGGACAGAACATACTATGATTCCATTGCTGTGCCCAGACCCTGACCACCTCTAGGAGTTTGCCTCAGGAACAGGCTGAGCTTGTGTAACATCATAAAAGATTAGCCACCTTGTTATCAGACTTTGAACTCCTGAAGGCCCAACCACAGAACCTAACCTCCACTTTCTCTGTTACACTTGCAGCTCACAGTTGCACGTAGCTATCTTCTTCCTCAAGCCTCTATAAACAGCCAACTAGCAAGTGGAGGTCAGAGCAGAATTCCCAGGGTGACTGACTGCTCTCCCATACTACCAGCGTTATTGGAATAAACACTCGCATATGATTCAACGATGTCTCTGCTTAATTTGGCTCCAGTAGTGACAGGTGGCCTCAGACCCATTGTGTCCGGTTTTAATCTGAGAAAAGCAGCAAATTTCATGAGTCTGGGGATAGTCAGGATCAGTTTAGAATCGTGACTTTCAGCCATGGTTTCTGGGGCCTCCTAGTCAGGGGTGCTGGACTTAAGTAAAAAGTGAAATGAACGTGGTAAGAGGAGAGAGGATGTTAAAGGACAGAATTGAGTAGAAGGAAAGTCTGTTAGAGTAAAAAGGGGAAATGTAGTTTGTAAAGTCTCAGAAACTTTGGCTCTGGGAGTCCTGGACAAGGAAGGGAGGGCAGCAGTGGGCAGGTTACGTGCTGATCAAGTGGGACAAGGTGAGACCTCGCAGCCCTTCGGACCCCCCGTGATCACAGAGGTTCTAGTCAGGCCAGAGCTGCAGAGCAAAGCAGATAGACATGGGGAAACAGAGGCCATGCCCACCCCGTCTCAGTGGGGAGAGATGCTCCGGCTGTCACGTGGGGAAGAGCAAGGTCCATTGGGAAATGTCTGAAAATGCTCCTTTGGAGACATTTTCCTTTTATCTACCAGCGTTGAAACAGTTGACTTAGAGTTAGGACTATATAGGCCTCAAACTTCCT
>NW_006291819.1:26290-28188 GCF_000327345.1 Myotis davidii
GTCCAATGTCCTTGGTTATGATCTGGGTCCAGTCCATGGATCTCTGGGTCCATAACCTTTCCTTTGACCTCCTGTTTTAAAGCAATATATATGGAAAAAACACTCTCTACTTAATAATGAGATCTTGGATGGGCTTTTGAGTAAAATGACTGTGCTTCTCTGCCTGGGCAGTCCCGGTTTATACCTGTTATCCTGGCATAATAAAGTGTGGTTTCCCCTTTCATTCTCAGAAGGTCCTGCTTTGAGAAATAAATTGATCAGTTTACTTAGATACAATCTTTACTGAAATAGTATCCTGTTCTTCCCCAAATTCTCATTTTCCCCATGTCATAATAAAAATAGCTCTTTATTTTTATAAATCCAATTTATACCGATAAAATATAATTTTAATTATATATTTATTTATCATATTAGTTAAGGTCAATGTAGCCAGCTACTGAAACAAACAAACAAACAAACAAACACTGAAAAATTCAGGAAGAGTTTATTTCTCACCCACATTACCTCCCATGTTGTACCCTACAGTTGTTCAGGGATCCCAGATCTTCTCATCTGTGGCCCCACTTTCTCTATGTCCTCAGTGTCTCTTCCATCAGCCAGTGGGGAAAGATAGCAGTGAGCTCACTGGTGGGAAGCATTCATGGTTTAGGCTGAAAGCTGTGCCTATCATTTGTCATCACATTCCATTGGTTGGATCTCAGTCACATGGTTCTACCAAACTGCTGTGAGGGTTGAAAATGTGGTCTAGCCATGTACCCACAAGGAAGAGAAAAGATATAGGTAAATACTAACAGTCTCTGAAGGCTGATATAAGTAATCCAGTGCACTTTACTTGTAAAAAAAACAAAAAGTAAAAAGCAAAGTGTTACATAGAAAGCTAGTGCCTCCTCTGAACAGATGACTACTGTGAGTTTGGTATGTAAGCACACAGAAGCATATTATAGTTTTATGCTCCTGTTTGGACCAGTAGCTTATATTCTACAAAGTACAGTCTTTACTGACTAATAAGCACTGTTTCTAATTCTTTATTTGAATATTCTCGTCGGTTCATTTTCATCAAGCTGTCATCCCCACTTACCCACTGATGATGCTCTTGTGAGGGTCACCAGTGATGTCCTCATTACTAAATTAGAAGTTTATATTTGTGGTAATTCTTCATTTCTCAGCAGCATTAACAATCTTGGATCTTTTCCTTTTTCTTTTAAAAAAATTAAGCCAATTGGGATGACATTGGTCAATAACATTATATAGGCTTCAGGAGTACGATTCTATAATACATCATCTGTCTATCACAGTGTGTGTTCGCCGGCTCAAGTCAAGTCTCCTCTTATCACCATGGATCCCCCTTTCCCCTCTTCTACCTCACCCACCTCCTTCCCCTCCTGAAATCACCATGCTGTTGTCTGTGTCTGTAAGTTTTGTTTTTGTTGTTTAACCCCTTCACCTTTTTCACCCAGCACTACCCCCTCCTCCCTTTCATAAGGTTTTAATTTGCATTTTCCTAATAACTAGAGAATTTGAGCATTTTTTTATACATCTGTTGGATATTTTTATGTCTTCTTGGGAGAAGTGTTTATTCAGGTCCTCTGCTCATTTCTAAAATTTAATCTTATTGTTGAAAGTATTTTTAGTTACATTTTTTGGTTCTTGAGTTGTATAAGGTCTGTATATAGTTTGGATATAAGCCCCTTAGCAGAGGTATTGTTGGAAAATATCTTCTCCCACTAGGCTGGTTGCCCTTTTGTTTTGTGGATGGTTTCTTTCACTGTGCAGAAGCCTTTGAGTTTGGTGTAGTCCCATTCATTTATTTTTACTTCCTTTGCCTTTGGGGACTGATCCACTTTATTACTCATTGCTGAAATGGTAAAAAAAGATGCACTATGTTTGGGCACAAACTT
>NW_006291819.1:32133-38387 GCF_000327345.1 Myotis davidii
TGCTTGACTATTTTCTAAAATGCTGCAATGACATGGGGGTAGAGGTATTTCTTCAGGATTGTGTTTTCATTCCCTTTGGCAGTATACCTAGAGTCGGATTGCTGGATCACATGATAGTTCTATTTTTAATTTTTTGAGAAACCTCCATACTGTTTTCTATAGTTGCTGTACATTCTCACCAGCAGTATACAAGGATTTCTTTTTCTTCACGTGACCTCACCAACACTGGTTGTTTCTTGTCTTTTATATAATAGACAGTAACAGTTTCAGGCGATATCTTATTGTGGTTTTGATTTGCATTTTCCTGAGGTTTGTGTCGTTAAGCATCTTTTCATGAACCTGGTGGCCACTTGTAATACTTTTATAGAAAAATGCCCATTCAAGTTTTCCATCTATTTTTTTGTTGGATTATTCAGGGTTATGTGTTTTTTTTTTTCTATTAAATTGTATGAGTTTCATTTTTTCTTTATTGATTAAAGTATTACATATGTGTGCTTATTCCCCCATTGTCCGCCCACCCTCTCACTCATTCCCTCACCCCCTGCTATCTGTGTCCATTGGTTAGGCTTATATGCATGCATACAAGTCCTTTGGTTGATCTCTTCCCTTTCCCCCCTGCCCCACCTTCCCTCTGAGGTTTCATGTTTGATCGATGTTTCTCTGTCTCTGGATCTGTTTTTGTTCATCAGTTTATGTTGTTCATTATATTCCACAAATGAATGAGATCATGTGATATTTATCTTTGACTGGCTGATTTCGTTTAGCATAATGCTCTCCAGGTCCATCCATGCTGTTACAAATGGTAAGAATTCCTTCTTTTTTACCACAGCTTAGTATTCCATTGTGTAGGTGTAGCACGGTTTTTTAATCCACTCATCTGCTGATGGGCAGTTAGGCTGTTTCCAAATCTTAGCTATGCTAAATTGTGCTGCTATGAACATAGGGGTGCATATATCCTTTCTGATTGGTGTTTCTAGTTTCTTGGGATATATTCCTAGAAGTGGGATCACTGGGTCAAATGGGAGTTCCATTTTTAGTTTTTTGAGGAAACTCCACACTGTTCTCCATGGCTTCACCAGTCTGCATGTGGAGTTTCTTGTATGTGTTTGATATTCACCCCTTATCAGGTAGATGGTTTACAAATGTTTTCTCCCATTCTACAGGTTGCATTTTTAATTTTTGATTACTTCCTTTGCTGACTGGAGCTTTTTGGTTTGAAATAGTCCCACTTATTGATTTTTGCTCTTGTTGCTTGAGCTTTTTCTTGTCATATCTAAACAATCAGAGCCAAAACCATTGTCAAGAAGCTTCCCCCCTATGTATCTTCTGGTAGTTTTACAGTTTGGGAGTACCTTTAACTTTTTAAACCTTGTGAGTTAATTTTGTGAGTGGTGTAAGATAAAGGTCAATTTCATTCTTCTGCTCATAGTTGTCCAGTTTTCTATGTATTAAAGAGACTATCCTTTCTCTGTGTAACCTTATTGACTCTCTCATCAAATATTATTTGACCATATGTGAGTGGGTTTATTTCTGGGATCTTGATTCTGTTACTTTGTGTAACATGTAATTTTTATATCAGTAACATGCTGTGTTTTGTTGTTTCATTTTTTTAGTTATCAAAACTTAGGACCTTCCCCCCAGTTTTATCTATAATAATAAAAGTGTAATATGCTAATTAAACTGGATGTCCTTCCAGACGACCTTCCTGACCAAGCGGGGCTGCAAGGGAAGCTCGAGTCACAAGTGCCTGCAGAGGGAAGCCCAAGTCCCGGGTGACAGAGGGAAGCCAGTGCCAGCAGCTGGGGGAAGGAAGGTCTACTCTTGCACAAATTTCATGCGTCAGGCCTCTAGTTGAGATGTAATTGACATACAGCAGTGTCCTTTAAGCCTTTATACTCGAGTTAAGTGATAGCACACTACCATATTACATGATTAAAACATTCTCAGTTACGACATACTTTATCAACATATTTTATATTTTCATATGGGTTTTTTTTGCTACGTAACATCCTTTTCTTTCAATTTTAAGAACGCCTTTCAGCATTTCTTGCAAAGAGGGTTTAGTGGTGATGAATTCCCCCAGCTCTTGCTTATTTGGGAAAGTGTCTCTTCACTTTGGAAAGACTACTTTCCTGCTAAGTATTCTTATTTGGCAGTTTTATTTTTCCTTTCTGTACTTTGAGTATATCACCTCACTCTCTTATTGCCCTATGAGATTTCTGCTGAGAAAACTGCCGATAAACCTTCTGGTGGAGGGGAGGGGGCTAGGGGATGGGGGTACTTAATATGAGATTTTTTTTTCTGTTACTGATTTTAAAATTCTCTCTTGTCTTTGATTTTAGACCATTTTATTATTGTGTCTTGGAAAAGGTTATTTTAGGTTGAAATTTTGAAGTGACATCAACTTCATGAATTAGATATATAAATCTCTTGTCAGGTTTGGGAAATTTTCACCCATTATTCCTTTAAGTTTTTTCTCCCCTCCTCCCCCGGGACTCCAATAAAGTATCGATTGTTTCTTTAGTCATATCACATAATTAACATAGGCTTTCTTCATTCCTATTCATCCTTTTTTCTTTGTACTCTTCTGACTGTATGATTTCAATGGTCTGTATTATAGTTCACTGATTCTTTTCTTGGTCAGGTCTGCTGTGAATCTCTATTGAAATCTTCAGTACAGTCATTTTACTGTTTAATTCTAGAATTTCTGCTTTTTTAATATATATTTTATTGATTTTTTTACAGAGAGGAATAGAGAGTTAGAAACATTGGTGAGAGAAGAACATCTATCAGGTGCCTCCTGCACATCTCCTACTGGGGATGTGCCCACAACCAAGGTACATGCCCTTGACCAGATTTGAACCTAGGACCCTTCAGTCCACAGGCCAACGCTCAATCAACCGAGCCAAACTGGTTAAGGCTCTGCTTTGTTTTTTAATGACTTTTATTTCTTGTTGATTTTCTCATTTTGTTCATACATTATTTTTCTAACTTAATTTTATTTTCTGTGTATCTTGTAGTTCACGGAATTTAAGAGGATTATTATGAATTCTTTGTCAAATAGTTTATAGATTTCCATTCCTTTAGGGTTAGTTTTGGAATTTTATTAGTTTCCTTTGGAAGAGTTATAGTTCCTTGATTATTCATGATGCCTGTGGACTTGCAATGATGTCTGTCCATATAAAGACCTTCCAGTCTTTACAGGCTGACTTCTACAGTCAAAGCATTTCCCCAGTCAGCCTGTCCAGAAATTCTGGGTGGGGAGTTGGTGTAGTTTCTGTGTAAGCACTCCCTTTGGGCGTCTTGTGCACCTGGTGCTGGTTAGGTCCAAAGCCAGGATGGCAGTACTGAGCCTAGTGCTGGGCTCTACTGGGAACCTGGGTTCAGGGGTGCCCCCTGGAGTCGGGGTTCATGGACATTAATAGGAAGCCGCCCAGGGCCACAGGGCTCGTTCTGCTGGGACATGTCTTGGTTAGCTCAAGCCCACTGGGAGCTGCCCTTGGTGTAGGGGAGCCAGCTGGTGCTGGGATGAGCCTGAAACATGGGCTTACAGAAACAGTTGGAAGCTTGTTGTCATGGGAATCAGCTGGTGCCTGGGTGGGCTAAAAGCCCGGTGCCACTGGAAAGGCCTAGGGCCATGTAAACCAGTAGGTACTGGTGTGAATCAGGGAGCCATCTAGGATCCTGGAGCTGAGGAGTCTGACTGGAACCAATAGGCTGTCTGTGGCCTCTAAGCCGCATATGGCAGCCTGAGCTTGCTAGAACTCAGGTGGGCAAGAACCTCATTCACAGTAGTTCTCTGAGAGCCTGTAGCCAATGAGGCCGATTTGAGGAATACAGCTGTCTAGAGCAATTGGAGTTGGCAGGAACTAGAGTGAAACTTGGGCCTCAATTTGTGAGAGACCGATGGGAGGCTAATGCCTTTGGAACTGCCTTGGGGCCACTGGAAACACCTAGGGCTACTCTAGCTGGTTGGCACCAAAGTGAGATAGGGACTTGGGTTTTGCAGGAACCTGCTGAAAGCGTGGTACTGTGGAGCGAATTGGATCCATAGGTGCTGCCTACAGCTGTTGTAACCAGGAGGTACCAGGGTTAACAAGGAACTTGGATTAATAGGGACTGGTTGGGTGCCTGGTACCAAGGAAGTTTCTGTGGACCATGGGAGCTACCTGGGGCTCCTACAGCTGGCTGTCACTAAGATGAGCCTGGAGCCTTGGTTCATGGGATTCTATTGGGATCTTGTATCATAAGGTTACTGATGCTGTCAGGTGCTGGGTTGAGGCAAGGTCCTGGGTTCATGGGAGCCTGCTGGGGGGCTGGTGTTGTAGAAGTTGCTGAGTGTTTCTGTTGCCCCTCCTAATGTCATTACTTTTGGATTCTCCTATTTGACCTTTCTGATTCAGCTATTCTTCCCATTCTGCTAGTGTTTTGGCTTTCTCTATTGTTAATGACTAATATTTTTCTCCCAAAATCTATGTAGTTCATTTCATTTCTTCTCATCCTAACTTGCATCTGTATTCTTCATCAACATCTACACAAGTTCTAAAACTCTACCTCTCAGAAACAGAGAGAACTACTATAATATAATGAGCCCAACCCAAACCCTCTCTGCCTCTACCTGCAGAAGCAGTGCTGGTAAGTAAAGAGGGTGGGTGATGTGGCACAAGAAAAATATTGTTTAGACCCGCCTGACCGTTTTGTTCTTGGGTTGACCAACATTCCTTCTATTTGGAAATTACTTTATAACTTTTCTTTAAAAGCTATATTTTGTTTTCTGTGTATTTTTTATAGATATGATGTTAACTTAGAATTTAGTAATTTCAAGTCCATTCCAAAGAAGCCAGTTCTGTTGGGGTCCTGGATGTAAGCAACATGTTATAACCAAATTATTCCTGAACATTCCATGACTCAATTTAAGGGGTTGTGTACTACAATGTTATGATATATGGTGAAATATGGAAGCATTTAGAAAATAGTTGCTAGGATATAACTGACTGAAAACATTATAAAGTTTACATATTGGCTTGTTGCTTAGCTATGTAGTGATACACCCCTTCATTTTTGACTTGCTCATAAGTATAAGAGAAGACTAAAAGGCACAGAGTAAACACACTTAGGGAGCCCACTGAGATGTCTCAGAAAAGCACTTAATATCTTTCTAAGGAAGTTAGATGTAGAAGAATTTTTCATTTTAATTCAGAACCCTTAGAAAGTTCCTTCTTCCTGGTCCAAACTCTAGAAATAAAACAAACCAAAAAAATGAAGAAAGCTACTTGGGTATTGGCAGAAAAGCAAACCCTTTAGGAGGGAGAAACTATCAGGCTGACATCAAAATATTCCACAGTAATATGTTACCAAGGTAAGAGAAAAGTCTGATCCCCAAATACTGTTCTCAGCTAGTATTTCATTTAATCACAAAGGTATCATGAATATGAACATAATCTCAAAAATGAAAGAACCTGAGGAATGAATGAATGATGAGCTAACTACCCCAATAAAGTGTTACCTCCTAAATGGCCAATGAAGTGGAAATTAAAATGAAAAAAAGAAAGAAGAGACAGGCCACAGCAAAGGACTGATGGACAATATTGGCTCCTTTTATTACAAAACTAAGAGTAGAAAAGTTATAAGAATTGTGGGTATTGAATGAAACAGTTTTATGAAAATAGAAATATTAAATTACCATGTTTAGTAATATATATAGTAAAAGTTGACTCTTTTTTACTAATGTTGATTTCTAATGTGTTTTCTGCACATTAGTGGAATCTTTTAGAAAGTATGTCCTATCCTACAGAAACATTTTTTAAGTCCTTATGATACACTAAAAACATTCCGAATTCTTTGAAGAGAAAAAATTTTCCTAATTTCAACACAAAGAAAGAATTATAATCAAGAATTTGGTGTATATTTCTAGTCTTTTTCTATGCAATTTAAGAGAGTGGAAAATGTTTATAATGTTTTATTCTTTATTTTTTCTAAATGCTGGAAAATACGATTTTTCTAACATGTAATTCCAATTATTTGTGCTGATTAGCTTTCACCTAAAGATGTTACAAAACATTTAGAGTTCGGGGGCGGGAGGTAGGGGGGTAAGAGATCAACCAAAGGACTTGTATGCATGCATATAAGCATAACCAATGGACATAAGACACTGGGGGATGGGGGAGGCTAGGGGACTGTCTTGGGCGGGGGGAAAAAATGGACACATATGTAATACCCTTTGTAATAAATAATAAAATCTAAAAAAAAATAAA
>NW_006291819.1:40105-46743 GCF_000327345.1 Myotis davidii
GATGAAATGAAAGATACCAAGTTTCTAGGAAAATTTGATCAAGCATCTTAACACTGGAATGTAATCTGGTTAAATGACTGAACTGGAAAGGCAGGAAGCATCCAGTATAATAATTGGGGCAGAGTGGAGCCTGAAGGGAGTTGGAGAGGGTCTTCTCTGTCTAAAGTAAATAAAACCCATTAGACCTATTGGCCTCCACCATGTACAGAGGGGTTAGAAATAGAGCATGCTCAGTGTACCTAGAGGGGTACATGGGATTGACAAGGCTTCAGGACTGAGGTTCCTATGAGGAGAATTCTGTTTGTACCACCCAGGTCCCTTCAGATGTCTTACCATGTCACTGTGCCTCTGGACTGGCTTCTGTGTCCTCATGCTTAAGGACCTGCACCCTAGCCTCTCTTTGGAGGACCTCTTAAGAACTCCTGGAGTTGCTTTTCCTTCCTATGCAGACAGCTGGCAAGCCAGGGAATGCTTATCCTGCGAGGGCAGCTTTGCGTGAATGAGTTTCTGGTTCAAGTATTATAACCTTGAATTGTGTCTGGCAAAGTCTAAGACATAATTCATAGCCACACTGAAATTCAAGCTGAAGCTGGGGATTTTTTTAAATCTCATACCCGCTAGGATTCTTCCTCTATCCAGTCTCACTTTTCCAATACTTAATCAGTTACTCCCAGGAGCACTTCCGTAGTAAATTACTTGCACATATATCCTTGTCTGAGTGTCTGAATCTTGGGAACCTGACTTGAGACACATGAGTGGTACATTTTCGAAAGTGATGTGGAGAAAGGTCAGATACACAGAATGAGGCCAATTTCAGAGGGCCTCACATGTCAGCCAAAAGAGGGACCTCTTTCTGTGGATCACAGCAATGCCTGTTGTTTTGTAGAATGGTCAGTATTGAAGTTGGACCTACTGTTTGATTCATCCCTCTGCCATATGCTACTTCCTTTGCAAATCACCCTATTGAGTGATTCATATACACTGCAGAGCAGATTCATATGCAGAACGGACTTGCTCCCCATCTCTAGAATTCTTTCACATACAACAGCAATTTTCAACTTGGTTCAAGATCTTTCCTCTTCACCTTAAATGAAACTGTAACCAAGAGCCTAATATAGAAGAATAAAAGCTGATTGATCCAGAGATAGTCTGCTCATGGAAGTTGGCTCTGACTCTTAAGCACATAGGCAAGCAAAGTAAATCTCTGGGTGGGATAGAGTAAATAGTTGAGAGTTAACAACTTCCTTTTGAATCAATAGTTTCATGAGCATAAAACTAAAGTGAGGGCCCTTACAAAGGGAAGGAGCAGTTTATTCCACGCCCCCGCCCCCAAAAAAAGAGCCCGCCCCGGTGTTGTGGTGGATGTTGCGCCAGAGCAGGGGAGCAGCGCCTGGAGCTGAAAGCCCTTAAGCCCCTGGCTGCTGGGGCTGTCTGCTCTCCCATGGAATTCTGCACAGCCCTGCTAGGAAGGGTGTCCTCAGTCTGCCTGACAGTGAAGGAGTTGATTTTTGTAGTTCATGGCTCCTGGAGATCCTCCCCCTGAGTCTCCTTCCAGTAGTTTGACAATGCATCTCAGCCCCCGCTGGCTATTTGGATTAAAGAAGTTCTTATCACATAATACAGAGGAAGCAGGGATGGTTATGAACCTGCCGCCAGCAGAACTAACTGGGCCCTTTGGGACACTCCCGTTAGGGACAGAAGAGATGGACATCACTGTTGCAGTTATCCAATGTGGGAATTCAGTTCCCTGAAACACATTTGCTCTTTTATACTCTTCTTTGACCCTCACAAGCCTTTTAAGTAAGCTCTCTAAGGAGCTTCATTTTACTGGCAGAGAAACTGACTTTGAGCAATGCCCTACTCTCACAGCAAGGATGTGGTATTGCTATGACCTTAATCCCGACAGATTGTCCCAAAGGTTTGTTATTTCCACCATTCCACTATAAAGCATGTCAGAATTTTTTGAAACACCTTTGGACTTGAAATTCAGGAATGGTGCAGTATCTAGTCTCCTGGACTCACATTGGAGATAGGATAAATCCCCAGTTTCAAAGGATAAAAAAGTTACTTACCAAGTCTGCTAGGGCCCACCCCAGGAGCAAAAAATAGATGTTTCAAATCACTCTTCTTGGGTCATGATACTGTTTTGTCATCAATTTCCATGAGGCTCCTCAGTTACTATTCTCTTTCCTTTCATCTTCTATCCTCAGTCCCACTCATCACTCCCCACCCCACAAGGCTCTATATATGGTGATTGAAATGAGTCTGCATATATGGTATGAGTGTGATGTGTCTACGGTAGTGTGGTGGTGTTTCTGCTTGTGTTTTTAATTCACATTAATGATATTGTTCTCTAACTCTTGCTGTTACTTATGCATCTCTCCCTATACTATGTTTTAAGATCTATGTGACACAATTGTTGCTTCATGCCCTCTTTCGGGCACAAATGGTTCTAGTTCATAGCTCTCCTGTCCTATTGCATGGACTTGGGGGGCCTTTCTCTTGTTTTGTGCTTACGCAGGCTAGATAGAGATGCAACTTAGTGCTCCTAGGAGCACTACTCAGCTCAGGCTGATGAGAGTTGAAGGATAAATACCCTCAAGTTCTACCTGCTTAGGTGGGACTACTCTGGAGCATGAACAACACTGCCGCCCTCCCACAGTTATCCTCTCTAAGGCCGAGTCTCCCAAAGAGCTGGAACCACTGCAGAAGCTCTTTATCAGAGGTTTGAGCTTCGAAACAAACTGTGAGCATCTGAGCAGCCTTTCTGAGCCACGGGGACGCTCACAGACTGTGTGGTGATGAGACATCCAAACACCGAATGCTCCAGAGGCTTTGGGTCTGTCATGTGTGCCACTGTGGAGGAGGTGGGTGCAGCCATGAATGCAAGGCCACATGAGGTGGGTGGAGAGTTGTGGAACCAAAGAAAAGATTCTCAAAGACCTGGTCCCACTTAACTCTGAAAAATATTTTTGTTGGTGGTGTCAAAGAAGACACTGAAGAACATTACCTAAGAGATTATTTTGAACAATATGGGAAAATTGAAGTGATTGAAATCATGACTGGCCGGGGCAGTGGCAAAAAGAAAGACTTTGCTTTTATAACCCTTGAGGACCATAACTCTGTATACAAGGTTGTCATTCAGAAATACCATCTGTGAATGGCCACTACTGTGAGGTAAGAAGAGCCCTGTCTAAGCTTGAGATGAGATTGCTAGTGCTTCATCCAGCCAACGAGGTCAAAGTCATTCTGGAAACTTCGGAGTAAGTTGTGGAGGTGGTTTTGGTGGGAATGATAACTTCGATCACAGGGGTAACTTCAGTGGTCAAGGTGGCTTTGATGGCAGCCATGATGGTGGTGGATATGGTTGCAGTGCGGATGGCTTCAGTGGATTTGCTAATGATGGTGGTTATGGAAGAGGTTCCATGGTTACTCTGGAGGAAGCAGAACCTGTGGAAGTGGTGGACAGGGTTATGGAATCCAGGGCAGTGGCTATGGCGAGAGTGGCAGCTGTGACAGCTATAACCATGCAGGAGGCAGAGGCAGCTTTGGCAGTGGTAGTGGAAGCAATTTTGGAGATGGCAGAAGCTACAAGGATTTCGGCAATTACAACGATCAATCTTCAAATTTTGGACCCACGAAAGGAGGAAACTTTGATTATTTTATTTTCTCATCACCATTTATTTCCTCTATGCCCTCTTCCACCTCCACCCATCCCCTTTCACCCCTGCAATCACCACACTGTCGTCCATGTCCATGAGTTCTCTTTTTTGGTCTTTTTTGCTCAATCCCTCTCCCCCACCTTCCCCTCAACCCTCGAGTTGTCAGCCTGCTCTCTATCACTCTGTCTCTATTTTTCTTGTTAGTTCAGTTTGTTTATTAAATTGAAAGGAGGAAACTTTGGAGCCAGAAGCTCTGGCCTCTATGGTGGTGGAAGCCTATACTTTGCCAAACTATGAAACCAAGGTGGCTATGGCAGGTGCCACAGCAGCAGTAGCTATAGCAGTGGCAGAAGGTTTTAATGACTTCCAGGAAACAAATCTTAGCAGGGGAAGAGAGCCAGAGACATTACAGGGAAGCTACAGGTTACAACAGATTTGTGAACTCAGCCAAGCACAGTGGTGGCAGGGCCTAGCTGCTACCAAGGCCTAGCTGTTATCTATTAGATAAATTAAAAATAAGAAAAGTAAAAGCTTTTTTAAAATTTAATTTTGTTTTATTTCTTAAGGTAATACAAATGTCTCCTTTTCCCCCCCTTGAAATTCCCCTGGCCGCTCCCACCCCACAGTGTCTTGTGTCCATTGGTTATTCTTATGTGCATGCCTACAAGTCCTTCAGTTGATCTCCTACCCCGCCCCCCATCCCAACCCTCCCCAGGTTTCCCATTGTAGTTTGACAATCTGCTCAATGCTGCTCTGCCTCTATATCCATTTTTGTTCATCAGTCTATACTGGTCCTTATTATCCATAAATGAGTGAGATCATGTGGTATTTTTCTCGGCTTCTCAGGGGCTGTCCCAACCTCACAGGGGCCGTCCCAGCCTCACAGGGGCTGTCTCAACCCCACAGGGGCCGTCTCAACCTCACAGGGGCCCTCTCAAGCTCACCGGGGCTGTTTCAACCTCACCGGGGCTGTTTCAACCTCACAGGGGCCGTCTCAACCTCACCGGGACCATCTCAAACTCACTGGGGCCATTTCAACCTCTCAGGAGCCATTTCAACCTCACAGGGGCTGCTTCAACCTCACAGGGGCCGGCTCAACCTCACCAGGGCCGGCTCAGCCTCATGGGGGCCATCCCAGCCTCATGGGGGCCATCCTAGCCTCATGGGGGTTGTCCCAGCCTCGCAGGGGCCATCCCAGCCTTGCAGGGGCCGTCACAGCCTCACCGGGGCCATCCCAGCCTCACGGGGGCCATCTTAGCAACACGAAGTTTGACATTCTGTTTTTTGTTGGGCAGCCCCTTGCTGGACAAAATCTCCAGGCGTTCTTGGTGGCTAAATATCTGGTATGCTTGCTTGGATTTCATTTTCTACCAAGTGCACAGACTTCTTGTCTGCTGTCTCCCAGCATCCCATGTGAGACTGGATCTGGTGGACCTGCTTGTGCGTTTGCTGGTACAGCGGTTCCATGTGCCGGCCCAGCCATGTCCGGCTCTGGCTTCCTGCAAACCTGATTCTGCTTCTTGAGTGTGTCCCTTATGCATGCGAGAAGTTGAAATCTGCAGTTTGTTGGGTTGGGCTGCACAAGCGCAGGTGGTTCCTTTTGTGCCACTGACACAGCTTGGGCAGTGATGTAAATTGAGTAGGGCAGGGTCTCAGGGAATCACCAGGGCAGAGCAAGGGGTAATGGCGTCTCTGAGACTCCTCCCTCTCCGTGACTCTGCGTCTCTGTGTCCCCAAGTGCCAGCGAGCAGCTCCATGAGAAAGCTCCCCTTGCTCTCCAACCCGTTGCAAGGCCAGCCCTCCTCTCCCTGTAGGGGTCTGGAATTTCAGAATCCCGCCCCAAACAAGCTCAATGGAATCAAGAGTTTGTAACCCTTGAAAAAAAACGCACATCCAGTTGCAGCCCGCCTGGCACGTGACATTGTACCTCTGTTCTTGGCGAATCACCAGGGCGGAGCAAAGGGCAATGGCGTCTCCGCGACTCCTCGCCTCTCCGCCTCTCCTTGACTCTGCGTCTCCACGTACTCAAGTGCCAGAGGGCAGCTCTGCGAGAAAGCCTCCTTCGCTCTTCAACCCCGTTGCAAGGCCGCCCCGCCTCTCCCGGTAGGGATATGGGACCTCCGTTCTTGGCGCCTCTGCATATCCTACTCAGTCTCAATGCTCTTCTTTCTTTCCTTTCAGTTGTAGAACTTCCACTGGGCCAGCTTTCCGAATGATAGCTGTTTGTCTAATAGTTGGTAGTCTTTTTTTTATTATTATTAGTTAAGGTGTTACAAATGTTTAATAGTTGGTAGTCTTGATGTTGTTGTGGGAGGCAGCACGCACAGGTCTGTACCTTACACCGCCATCTTCTGAATTCAGTAAAAGCTCTTTTTAAGAGAAAAGATTGAACTTTTCTCCTTTTTAAAAAATATGTTTTATTGATTTGAGGGAGGAAGGAAGTGAGAGAGAGATAGAAACATCACTGAGAGAGAAACATCAACCAGTTGTCTACTACATGCCTCCTACTGAGGACTGACCCTGCAACCCAGGCATGTGCCCTGACTAGGAATCCAATCAGTGACCTTTTGTTTCATGGGTTGATGCTCAACTACTGAGCCACACCAGAGGACTCTTTCAACACTTTAAATATTTCACTTTTTGCTTGCGTGGTTTCTGAAAAGAAATTTAATACAATATGTATTTAGTAAAATATATATTTAATTTAATAAAATATATATTTTGAACAATAGATATGCAGAATGGACTATATTTTGTTCAAAATAATAATAGCAATGATGTATTGTGTGATTATGGCTAATTGGTAAGTGAAATGAATGACAAGTGTAATGAAGGATGTGAAGAAGGATTTGGAATACTATACAGTATTGTAAAATATCTGCATTATTATTCTGAAGCAATTTCTTCACCGATACAGCTCCTAGGGCATTGGAAACTAAAGAGAAAATAAACAAATGGGACTACATCAAAATAAAA
>NW_006291819.1:47414-48074 GCF_000327345.1 Myotis davidii
AGCCTAAACGCCCACCAGCAGATGAGTGGATTAAAAAACTTTGGTACATCTACACAATGGAATACTATGCTCCTATAAAAAAGAAGGAATTCTTAACATTTGCAACAGTGTGGATGGAACTGGAGAGCATTATGCGAAGTGAAATAAGCCAGGCAATGAAAGAAAAATGCCACATGATCTCACTCATTTATGGATAATAAAGAACATTATAACCTGATGACCAAAAAGGTAGATACAGAGGCAGAGAAGCATAGAACAGATTGTCAAACTACAGTGGGAAATCTGGGGAAGGTTGGGGGTTGGGGGGGTAAGAGCTCAATGGAAGGACTTGTATGCAAGCATATAAGCATAACCAATGGACACAAGACACTGGGGGCGGGTGGTGAGGGCATGTGCCAAGGAGTAGGGGAGGCCGGGGGAAGGTCAATGGGAAAAAAAGGAGACATATGTACTACTATTTGTAATACTTTAAACGATAAAATAAAGTTTTAAAAAAGAGAGACACATAAAGACAAATAAATAAATAAATAAATAAGAATCTCTAACCTTTATATATTCCATGATGACTCAAAGATACAACTATATAATTGGAATTAATATGTGATATCTTTTGGAAAAAAATCTGCTTTATATATGAAGCATTACCAGATTAGTTGTGAA
>NW_006291820.1:0-288 GCF_000327345.1 Myotis davidii
TCTGCAGCCTTTACAAGCCAGAGGGAAAGGAACCCAATGGGTCCTTTTTCACCCTACCTGTGTGGAAGTATGGACCTCTTCTTCAATACATCTCCATAGTTACCACGGCACTTTCTGTCCGGGGATTCATTCTGCCATTCCGGCGGACAAAAAAAAAAGGGTTCCACTACAAAAAATACATATCCACATAATCCCCCACTTTCATACACTCCCTACTGTTAGGTTAGGTGGCTTAGGAGGCAGTGCAAGAAATAGAGAGTCCAGTGAATCAGAAAAGAAAGAACAAGG
>NW_006291820.1:4487-5885 GCF_000327345.1 Myotis davidii
CGGCAGGGGGCTTGAGTTTCCGGCTCCCGCAGCAGCTACTGCGTGCAGGGGCATGGGGTTGTAAAAGGCGGTTTGAGTTTCCGGCTGCAGTGGGGCGGGCAGAAGAGGGGAGGCGGGGTCAGTGGGAGGTGAACGAAGGCATGGCTGGAGGAGGGACCCGCAGGGAGGAGGAAGAGAGAGGGTGTTGATGGACAGGGGCACGAGGCGCCTGGGGAATTCGGGGGAGTTCTCCGGGGGAGGGGGTGGGAGGACACGGAGAGGATGGCGGTGCCATCGCTGGGTCCCACACGCACCGCACACACCGCGGGCTTAGCGGTGCGCGGCGGTGCGGAAGCGCAGGGACAGCACGGAGGGAGAAGGAAGGACAGGACAAGGATGGAACTTTCGGGGGAGGGACGAGGACGCAAAACGGGTGAAGAGAGAGGCTGAGAGAGAGAGAGACTTGGCACATTTCCCAGTTCGCTGGCAGAAATTACTGAGATCGGTGCGGACAGTAAAGTCAGGGTCCCGTTTTCAGATTGGGGCCATACCACGTTACAGAAAAAGGACGCAGGTCCAGGACAGGCCCAGCGTTTAGCCAGATCAGTGAGCTGGCACCCAAGAGGTGTGCTCAGGTCAGGTTTTGAATTTGGATTCCCCGTGCTTGATACCCGTGGCCTGTGGCGTCCCAGCGGTTTAACCCACGCTACGGACGGATGGACGGAGGGACCGTGGGCGGGAAGGATTGTTTTCTGAAATAGCAGATGGTTTGGAAATCATCTCCCACGACAGACCCAACAGACTAGAATTTCAATTCTCTGTTTCTGAAGTGGTGATGAAAAGGGCCCAGGCGGGAAATTAACTCTCCTGATTTAACTGCAAATGACAACCCATTGCACAGTCAAAGCACAAACTGGGGCTGCATTTTACGGACAGAGATGCCAGCGGGCGGGTGGCCACCTGGGACCGGCACGGGGTGGGGCGGGACTCACCGCTGATGCTGCCAAACTGGGAAAAGTTGCTGAGCTGAAGAGATGAGGTCCTGCTGGGTCCAGAGCCACGAGGAGGGAGAGGCGGGCACCCCGAGCCGTAGAGGGACGGCCAAATGGAGTGCTCGCGCCACCCAGGTTTCAAGGCACGAAATGTTAGGTTAGGTGGCTCAGGAGGCGGTGCAAGAAATAGAGTCCAGTGAATCAGAAAAGAAAGGAAAGGAAAAGGTTTATTTCTGCGTACCCAGGAGACCCACGTACCCCAAGGACAGGGCAGTGGATTCACGCCAACAGGGAGGGGGGCGCTTTTTTTATAGTGCGGTTGGGTGAGGGGCAGGGACATGACCTGAGGAATTCTCTGCCGCAGGGGATGGGCGGGGGTATTCAGAAAGAAGTCAGTATCTGTGTGGGGGGATGTGGATTAAGGGCG
>NW_006291820.1:9047-10724 GCF_000327345.1 Myotis davidii
TTCTCTGGAACACAGAACAGACCTCTCAGGGTCGTCATCCTTTAAATTGTAAAATTCACACACACACCCCCTTTTTTTTTGTTCATCCTCACCCAAGGATATTCATTGATCTTTTAGAGAGAGTGGAAGGAAGGAAGGGAGGGAGGGAGGGAGGGAGGGAAACATCCATGTGAAGGAGACACATCAGTTGCCTGCCTCCCATACTCTGGGTTGCAGGGGATCAAACCTACAACCCAGACACATGCCCTTGACTGGGACTCAAACCCAAGACCCTTGGGGATGCGGGCCGATGCTCTAACCACTGACCTACACTGGCCAGGCCGAATCCCCCTGTTTTATGGCTTGAGCATTCATTGCTGACAGATCAAGCCTCAGCGCCTGGGCTCTGCCTCCAGAGAGCCTGCAGGGTGGGAGCGCAGTTCAGTGGACTGACTGGGAGGCGGCGCTCCGGGTGCTGGTTCAGCCGCACGACATGCTCGTGAAAAGTGGTCCCCCAGGAAAGGCTCCCTGGTGTCCCCCCGCCTCTCGAGTCAGGAAAAGTCCTGCTGGTCGTCTTTTATCTACGACCCGCTGTTTCTCTCGTGTCCCAAAACCAGCTATTTTACGAGGCGTGTTGACCCAACTGATCTACGGAGACATCTGTGTGATACACAATTTACCGATGGACTTGGGTCATTTACTGACACTTCTATGCTGTCCCATTAATTTACACACAAGTTAACGCGAAAGGCAATGAGGTGATATTGGAATATAAACGCTTTGGAAACAGTGAGGCAGGGTGATATTTAGGAAAAGCGCAGCACACTGGGCAGGTTGTGTTGATACAAAAAGCCAAACCAATGGGACGTGGACGGCTGGGGGGCCGATGCAAACTCCTGTTTGCACCTTCAGGTCTGAAGCAGAGCCCGTTGGGCTCACCTCCCTCCTGACACCAGGCGTCGCCATGGAAACCTCTTAGGAAGAAATGGGGGAACCACAGGTTCTTTCTTACAGTTTAAAACCAACATGCACGATGCACAGCTGTGTCCTCTTTATTCCCACCTTTGGACGGTAAATAACAGCTTCACATCCAGAAGCTAAATCAGCAGTCTTGGCAAACTTCCAAGCTTCAACTATCTACAAATTTCCCCCCTTTAATCCTCACTGATTTCAGCGGAAGGGGAGGAGATAGAGAAACCCGGACCCGCTGGGACCTGGGATCACAGCCGACACTGTTTGTGTCCAGCCGAGTCCCGGGGCCATGTAGTTGCAGCTGAAACGCGTCTCCGTTCCTCAGAGACCGTCCTTCAAGCTGCGGACAGTGACACCCAGAGGCTCCGCGCAGAAGAAGCCACAGGAGAGCCCGGGGCGGCTGTGGCTCCTGAGACATAAAAGTCCCAGCGACAGGGGAGCCGCCCGGAGCCGCCTCAGCTGGGGCCCCGTGTCACACCTCACACCCCGACGCCTCTCCTCACGTCCCCTGCCCCCCCTCACCTCGCATTGGCGACGCCTCTCCTCACCGCCTCCGCGCAGCTCACCTCAGCCTCGGCCTCGTGCCTGGCCGGCCTCTCTTTCAGCCGCTCGCCTCACACCCGCAGCCTCTCCTCATGGCCTCTGCACCGCACGGCTCGCCGCAGCCCCAGCCTCATCCTCAACCTCGACCCTCCGGCCTCTCCTTGAGCCGCTGGCCTCACCTCA
>NW_006291820.1:10964-12153 GCF_000327345.1 Myotis davidii
CCAGCTCCAGCCTCAGGCCGGGCCCCGCCCCTCATTCCATCCTGGCCCCGCCCCTCCAGAATAAAGCTTTGTGGCTTAGCTATTTTTCAGTTGTTAATCCTCACGGGAGGATATTTACATTGGTTTCTTAAGAGAGAGTGGAAGGCAGCCCTGGCCGGTTTGGCTCCGTGGATAGAGCGTCACCCTGTGGACTGAAGGGTCCCGGGTTCGATTCCGGTCAAGGGCACATGGCCAGTGTCGGGCGTGCAAGAGGCAGCCAATCCATGATTCCCTCTCATCATTGATGTTTCTATCTCTTTCTCCCTCTTCCTTCCCCTAACTCTAACTCTAGCCCTAAAACCCTAACCCTGAAACCTGAACTCTTGACCCCTGACCTCTAACCCATTACCCATCCCTAACCCTAGCCATAGCCCTAACCCCTAACCCTAAAACCCAAACCTGAACCATACCCAAACATTTGCCCTCTGACACTTGACCTATAAACTCTGACCCTTGACCTTTGAGCTCCGACATTAGACCTCTGACCTCTGGCTCAGAACCCACTATGTGGACCCTCTGCCTCCTTGATCTCCTTTGCAACCAGGCAGCAGCCGGGGGAGCGGCTTGTGAGCTGGGCTGAGTGGAGGGGGAGGTGGTCTGGGGTAGGGCCCTCTGCTCCCCTCTCTGAGCCTCAGTTTTGGCGTCTGGAATATGGGGATGACCACCCAGTGCTGCTCCTGTCAACCCAGGTGCCCCAGGAAGCCGAGGCCCAGGTTGGACTCATGAGGTGGAGGTCCGGGAGGTGAGGGCAGGGCTGGGGAGGGCCCTGCCCCATCCTGCAGCTGAGGGATCCGCCAGGCGGCGGGAGTCCCTGAGCCCCGTGGCCCGCGCTTCCCACTGAGCAGCCTGCCCGGTGCGCCCACTGCACTGTCGCTGCCGAGGAGCCCAGGGGAGCGGGAGGCAGGGCCGAGGCACAGACACAGGGATGGTCTCCCTGTGAGGCCTGCAGTGAGAGGTCTAGGGGGTCCCCCTGCCGGGGCACAGGGCTCAGCTGTTCCTAGAACCCGGTCAAAGAGCCCCAACAGGGGTCTATTTCCTGGGGTTGCTGCTCCCATGACAACAAACTGGCCTAAACCAACAGGAACACGTGCTCCCCCGTTCTGGGGCCAGAATCTGAAATCAGGGCGTCTGGGGCTGTGCTCCCCCAGAG
>NW_006291820.1:31186-31576 GCF_000327345.1 Myotis davidii
AGACCCGCCAGCCGCCAGCCTCGTACCTGAACCCATGTGGCTCCACTTGGGCCCCCTTCCCCTCCTCAGGTCCACCCTCCGCTCCCCTCAGGCTCAACGCGCCTCTCGCCTCCGTTCCCGCTCTGCCCTCACATCATGGCGGGTCCTTTGGTTGAGCACGCACAGCGAGGCCACGCCCTCACATCCCAGACCAGCTCCAGCCTCAGGTCTGGCCCCGCCCCTCATTCCATCCTGGCCCCGCCCCTCCAGAATAAAGCTTTGTGGCTTAGCTATTTTTCAGTTGTTAATCCTCACGGGAGGATATTTACATTGGTTTCTTAAGAGAGAGTGGAAGGCAGCCCTGGCCGGTTTGGCTCCGTGGATAGAGCGTCACCCTATGGACTGAAGGGT
>NW_006291820.1:31983-32353 GCF_000327345.1 Myotis davidii
GGAGGGCTGGGGTTAGGGACCTCTCCTCCCCTCTCTGAGCCTCAGTTTTGGCGTCTGGAATATGGGGATGACAACACCCAGTGCTGCTCCTGTCAACCCAGGTGCCCCAGGAAGCCGAGGCCCAGGTTGGACTCATGAGGTGGAGGTCCGGGAGGTGAGGGCAGGGCTGGGGAGGGACCTGCCCCATCCTGCAGCTGAGGGATCCGCCAGGCGGCGGGAGTCCCTGAGCCCCGTGGCCCGCGCTTCCCACTGAGCAGCCTGCCCGGTGCGCCCACTGCACTGTCGCTGCCGAGGAGCCCAGGGGAGCGGGAGGCAGGGCCGAGGCACAGACACAGGGATGGTCTCCCTGTGAGGCCTGCAGTGAGAGGGC
>NW_006291820.1:33185-40064 GCF_000327345.1 Myotis davidii
CCCCCCGGAGCCCCGCCAGCCAGGCCATTTTGATATTTATAACATCATTCGCAGGCCATACCCAATTATCAACTTAACAATTAGCCCGTTATATTTAGTCAATCATTTTCCTTGTCCCTGAGCCATGGCCTGCACTTCCCACTGAGCAGCCTGCCCGGTGCGCCCACTGCACTGTCGCTGCCGAGGAGCCCAGGGGAGCGGGAGGCAGGGCCGAGGCACAGACACAGGGATGGTCTCCCTGTGAGCCCTGCAGTGAGAGGTCTAGGGGGTCCCCCTGCCGGGGCACAGGGCTCAGCTGTTCCTAGAACCCGGTCAAAGCCCCAACAAGGGGGTCTATTTCCTGGGGTTGCTGCTCCCATGACAACAAACTGGCCTAAACCAACAGGAACACGTGCTCCCCCGTTCTGGGGCCAGAATCTGAAATCAGGGCGTCTGGGGCTGTGCTCCCTCAGAGGGCTCCAGGGAGGGTCCTTCCTGCTTCTTCAGCTTCTGGGGGCTCCTGCCACATCCCTTCCATCTTCACGTAGCCCCGCCCCCTTGTTCACGTGCCCACTCTTATGTGATCACGTGGCCCTGCCCCCTTGAGACCTCGATTGGTTTCTGTTTCTTCTGTTTCGGGGTTGCCACCTCCCTGGCTGTCTGCCCTGCTCTCACACCTGTCAACAGTCCCTTTGCCAAAGTCCTTCCAGAAAATAATTTGCACGTGTCATCTCTCTCTTGCTGGGCCCGTGACAGCTGGGACTGAAAGGAGACAGGAGAGCAGTGGCTCCTCCAGAGAAAAAAGCAAGAGTCCCAGAGGGGGCCGTGCTGTGCCTGGAAGCTGGGGGAGGGAAGGGTGGTGAGGCAGGGGTGCTGACTGGGAAGTGGAAAGCCCCCAGGGCAAGTGGGATACACACACAATCCCCCCACACTCCTGTGAGGAGCAGCTGTGGACCATTGTACAGGTGAAGCTACTGCAGCAAAGAGAGGGCAAGCGACTACCTTGAGAGCACACAGCAGTAAAAGGGCGGAGCTAAAAATTGAACCCACAGCCTGTGACCTCTCCTTTACCTGTGACCTCTAGGTAAGCAGCCCCTCACCCTGTGGCCATTTGCTCCAAGTCTGTGCTGACGTCCAGCTCCTGGAGAGCTCTTCCTACCCAGTGCAGCCACCAGAAGGGAACCGTCTGCAGAGTGGCAGGCGGCACAGGCCTCCTAGGGCAGCTGGATGCCCACCTGGCCCCAAATCCATTGTTCAACTTCCCACTGACCCCGCTGAAGGGCCACCAGGTGTGGTCTCTGCCCAGCCCGGCTGCCTGCCTTGGGAGGTGGCAGAGGCTGTCACCATCTGCTGGCCAGTTCCTGTTACTGCAGAAGGTAGAACCATCCCTGCCACCCAGCCCGTGCCCTGCAGTTTACTGTTGCATTATTATTAATTATTGCATTATTTCCATACAAACAACTGTAAACCTACTTTGGGAGTGGCACTGCATTTGGGTGAGGGCCTTGTGTGGGCAATGCCCCGCCTCCCCTCACCTTCTGTGGCTTAAATTACTAAGTACCATCATTTTTCCTGTGTCTGGCTTCTGCTGCCTGCCTCCCCTGGCAGATTTTGTTTTACCTTGAAAAAAAATTGATTGGGCGTCTGCAAACCAGCTGACTTCCTACATTCGCTCTGTAGATGTGGCTCTGCTCCAGTACCGCCTGGTCCACATTCCTGATGCCACCCCACCTCTGTGACAGCCTCTCTCACCCCCTGGAGCCCCATTCAGCACACAGCACCCTCAACGCTCCCCTGCAGCTCCAGGGGCCTGCTGAGCCCAGGCCCCAGCCTGTCACTAGTCCCCCAGGTCCTGCCAGTAAGGATATAATAAAATGTACCATGAGCAGCACTGAGGTGTTATTCCCAAGATTCACACAAGATGGCAGCAGAGAAGCACACTCGAAACAATCTTTAAAATTCAAAACATTTCAACAAACTTCAAAGGATTGAAATTCTTGCTCTCATTGCAGTTAATCTAGACATAAGTAGTAAAACTTAACTAGCAAGTCCTTGTACTTAAAAGGTATAAAATACACCTCAAAATAACCCCCAAAATACCAGTAAATCACAATTGGAGCTAGAAATAATTTGAACTGAAAGATAATAAAAATCCTACATAGGAAAACATGGGGAAATGTAGTGATAAATCCGCATATTAGGGGTAAAAATCTGAAAATTCACAGGTTTTGCGTTCACATTAAGAACCCAGAACAGTGAATTAAATTCAGAGGAAGCAGAAGAAAGGAAATGTGCGTCAGAGGTGCCCGCAGGAGACAACACGTGAGCTGTCTCCACTCTTCAGGTGTGACCTTCAGTGTATTCTTTCTCCGTGTATTAAGTAGCTTCAACAAAAAGCCATTGTCATTTTCTGTTTAAAAAAAAAAACAAGATAAAGCCGAAACCGGTTTGGCTCAGTAGATGGAGCGTCGGCCTGCAGACTGAGGGGTCCTGGGTTCGATTCCGGTCAGGGGCGTGTGCCTGGGTTGCAGGCACATACCCAGTGGGAAATGTGCAGGAGGCAGCTGATCGATGTTTCTCTCTCATCGATGTTTCTAACTCTATCTCTCTCCCTTCCTCTCTGTAAAAAATCAATAAAATATATTTTTAAAAAAACACAAGATAAAAAGCACTAGAGGAAAACACGGGATAACTTCAATTTGGTGAGAATCGTGACCGTGGTAACACCACAAGCTCTTTCTTTGCTCACCCGGCCTGGGCTCCTGTCAAAAGGGAAAACACCCTTTTTTATTGCTTTGCCGAAGTGGCTCCTTTGTGCTTCCTCCGGAGATGCTGTGGGCCCCTCCCCTGAGCCTGCCTGGCCCCAGGGGACTGCCTGGTTGACAACCTGCAGGGCAGGAAGGGGAGTCAGGGAGCCGGCTTGCCCTGCACTTCCTCACCCTCCCTGCCTCCCACTGAGCCGCAGGCTGCATGAGTGGTGGATACTCTGCCCACAGTCTGGCTTTAAGACAACATATTGACATTTATTTTGCATAATTTCTTGGACACTAAGCGCTATTTGCTTCATATACTGTCTATCAATGAATATACTATCACCTGCCCCCAGCCTCATGAAGGGGTGCTGTCACCCCCTTGAGCAGACCAGGAGCACAGTGTGAGCCAGGGACTCCCCAGGCGGAACCCGCTCTGTCGTGGACTCCAGGGGCGGGGTGCACCCCAGGCTTGCAGGGCCCACCGTGAGAGTGAGCCACAAGGCCACAGTCTCCCAGGACTCTCACGGTTAAACCCAATAATCACTGAACATAATGAAGATGTTAGAGTTAATATCCAAGTGAGGACACTGGGGTTCTGCCCTGAGGGGACTAACATGTAGATGAAGAGAGAAGTAATCCAAGATGGTGTCCAGAAAGAACCATAACATAAGAAAAGACAAAAATCAGGAGAGGCCGAGGCAGGGACACGGTCTCCCCACATCCCAGCACCCTGGTCACGGGCCCTCGGAGGTGACCCCATGTTAATGAAGGTGTTTTGGATAGGCTTCATGCCACCAACCCCACCTCTGTCCGAGTGCTAGCCACTGAAGCAGTAGACTCTGCCTGAGAAAGGGCAACAAACTATTTCTTCTTTAGAGCACAAGAGTGGTGGAAATGTGGCTGTGATTTCCCAGAATGCCTCGAGGGGGAATGCATGCAGGCGGTTAGCTCCCGGGGTCCTTCCCCCTGAGAAGGTGCGGGTGTCCTGCTGGGTGGGTGTCACCGGTCAGGGAGCAGCAGGTAGACCCGAGAGCAGGCGAGCAGGACGGGGGAACTGGACGTGCTGGGCCTGGGACCTGCTGGAGAAGCCCTGCCAGCACCATCCCTGCAGGGATGTCACCCGTCCGCGTGTCCCTGCCCACCACACCTTTACCTCATGTCCTCAATTTCTATCCACAACCAGCTGCCCAGGAGGCCTTCCTGTGGTTCCTTGGCTGGGCATCTGCACAGACAGCTCTCCAAAACCTGCTGGGTCCCAGACACGGCCCCTGAGGGAGACCGGTCCTGAGCGCTCACAGCTGCTCAAGAACATGGGTCCCTCTCCCACCAGAGAGTTCCGGGGTCAAGTGACCGCTCCACCCAGACAGGCTGCAGGAAAGTGTTGGACTCCAGGACCTTTCCTCTCATTTCAGACCTCCCCTGTCGAGGCCTGTCAGGGCCAGCCTGACAGGGTTGAGCCGGGCTGAGGCAGGGAGGTGAGAATTGAGAAAAGAAAGAAAGACAGGAAAGCGGGGTCGGGAGGACCCCAGTTCTCTTGATGAACTGAAGCAACAGCAGGACAAGTTCTCAGTACAGCATATCTGAGTAAATAGTTACAGACTTCTTGGTGAGTTATGAAAGGCTGTTCTCATTCTACAAATGTTGCTCTCATTCTACTGATAATCGCCATCCAAACGAGTCTGGAAAAACTGTGTGGGTAAGGGTCCCAGCCTTGCTAGCCCCTACAGGTGCAAGGACCTTGCCAGCTTACATCTGGCCCCCAACAGAGGCCCTCACACCACGGGTCTGTGACAGACAGAGCCGACCCAGGAGGAGACAGGGGTGCGGGAAGCCTGGGCAAGATGCCAGGCAGTCGAGACAAGCACCAGCCATGGTGGAAAGTGAACACAGTGAGGGGCAAGCCCGACAGGAACCCTGCCTGCCGCCTGCACCTCCAGTCAGGGCACGAGGGGAACTGGAGAGAAGTGAGGTTTCCATGGGAACACGAGGAGCACCACTCCCCCGACATGGCCTTCATCGCTCCTTCATCGGAGGCATTATTGATGACGGGACCGCCTCACTCCCCATCCTGAGGAGAATGTGTCTCCCACCAGGGTAACTTATATCTGTAATTTTGGTCTTGATCAATAAAGGCAACAGCTGATTTACAGGTTTAATTTCAGCAAGAGGGGCAGGGACCAGCCAGAGTCTGTGCGGAGCTCATTTGGACCTTCCAAAGGGAAGTGGGCCCATCACAAGCTGAAAGAGATCAGCAATTTCCTTCACCCTGTGGGATTTGCTTACAAGTTTCCAAATGGTAAATGCATTAGGAACCCCCAGAGTCCCTTCCAGCCCTGGGCTGGGAAGTGGGATGTTAATCCTGTCACTATTTTAAATCTTGTCTGGAATTGGGAGTAACTGAAATCGCTTAGGACTTAATATTGCATGAGGATGTAGCAAAGCGTGACAGGAGAAAGAATATAACAGCAAAGGAGAAGGAGCGTCAGGACAGGACCAGAGTGAGGCCAGGCTCCAAGGAACGTAAACCACGAGGCTGAGAGGGGGCTGGGGGCTGGGGGGTGAGGCCAGAAAGCACAGAGCTGGCTGCCGGCAGTGGGTGTGGGTGTGGATGCAACTGCCTTGGGGTGTGCTGTCGAGAGACGGGGCTGCTTGGTGGGCCAGGGTGCTGGACAGCTGCCCGAAGGAAGTGCAGGGGCCTGAGGAGACTGCTGGTTGGCTGGGGTGACACCTGTCCTGAGCTTTGCATCCCACCCATCATCCCCTCCCCCAGCACAGAAGGGGGACCGAGGGCCGATGGTCAGCTTGGAATGAGAAAGCCCAGGTCAATACTGTGGTTTCCTGCAGCCCAGTCACTCACACAGAAACATGCCACCACACTCGCTCTCAGACACACCCTCCCTCATGGAGACACACCTGGGACCTGCCCTCTGTGCTCTGTGTGCACTGGGCATAGCCGGGGCCAGTTCGTGCCTCCCGTGGAACCTTCTGAGGGGGAGGGGGGCTGGGTGGGCATCTGCCACTGGGTACATCCTAGCACTGCCTGGCCTGCTCCCTGGAAGGCCCCTGGCTCTGCCCAGGCAACCCACCTGCTCCCAGCAGGAGCTCATTAACCTGTTTTTCCACCATTTCCCTGTGTCCCTGGTTGCCCAGGGCCTGGGCTGGGCACTGCTCAGGGGCAAATAGGCCTGCTGACAAGGCCAGGGGTGTGCAGTGGGCAGGGTCCCCGCTGCTGTCAGGGCTGCCACTCTGTTACCTCAGAGTGTCCAAGGGGCTGCATGGGGAAGGTTCACCCCCCGCCCCCCAGCCCCATAGAAACCTGGTGACATGCAGGTCTGACCTTGAGCCAGAACTGGGAGCCTGGACCCTGCACACGGAGAGCAGGAAGCTCAGGCTGACAGCGGGCTGGCCACCCTGAGCCACATGCAGCCGAGGCCTTGAGGGTGCCCTGCTCTCCAGCCTCACACAGTTGTGATCCCCAAGAAACTAGTGTTTTTTCATTGAGCTCATTGTTATGTTTCTGCAAAGGTTCTGTGACTGAGGACATGGGAGCTGGCTCTCAGCTGTCCATCCCTTGCAGAGAGGTGCCCCTTCCCCGCCTGTGTCTCTGGCAGCAGCCAAGGGGCCCCCTGCAGGCCCGGCAGGTGAAGCTGCCCCGCGGGAGCAACGGGCAGCGGGGACCCTCCATCCCAAGCCTCCCCCTCCTCAGCCAGATGAGCTGGGCAGGAGTGGCCTGAACTGGACGGCCTCCCAGGTGCTCACAAAGGGGGATCCAGAGGCTGGAGTCTGTCAGAGACGCTGGGAAATGGAAGGGCAAGCGCCCACCAGCCTTGATCTCCCATGGGGAATGGGCAGGCTCATGCTTGGCTACTTCCCCTTCGCTCAATGGACTCGGAGTGCGTCGGGTCAGGAGAAAACCTGGCCAAGAAAAGTCCCGGGATCCATGGAGGAGCCCTGAACCACCTGGGCTCCTGCTTCTGGGCTACCCACACCTTTTTGTCGGTAAGAACATGTCACCAGGAGCCACGACGGGGGAAATCAGTTGGACACGGGCATCAGGGGGCAGCACCTGCCCACCATCCACAGCCAGTGGAAGGTCCACCCAACCCAAACCTGGACTTGAAACCTCAAGCTTGGCAGGGGCACCTGT
>NW_006291820.1:40121-41989 GCF_000327345.1 Myotis davidii
AGTGCTCCTCCCCCTGGGGACGGGTGGTTCTGCCATCCTGACGGTGTAACCCCGATTGTCCATATCAACCCACACACCAAAGGCCAGGGGCAGCCAGCCCTTAGAGAGGAGGGAGAGGCCTGTGCTTCTAACACACCTGTTGAGGGGTCTTTGGCATCTGTTCCTCCCCCCTCCACCCAGTTCTGGTCCTGAGCAGCCCTATGCCCATTTCAGCTCATGAGCTGGTTGTGTTCAGCACCCCACTTCTGCCTGGCTGAGCAGTCAGGGCTCATGCTGCAGTGTGTGTGTGTGTGTGTGCGTGTGTGTGTGTGTGTGTGTGTGGAGCAGGGGGGCCTGTGGGCTCAGCCGGTCAGGGAACCTGGCAGTGTCTGGATGATCACACGTGTCCACCCACCTGCAGCCCCTGACCCAGCCGAGAGCCCTGCACAGACCACCAAGCGCCTCCAGACCAGTCCTGGCTCTCACTGAGCACTTTCTCCCTAACCCCTCTCTGATTTTATTCTACTGAGGGCCTGGGCGTTTCTATCAAAACCATGAAGCTATTCCTCTGTCCCTCCCTCCCTGCTGACATGCTCATTCCCAGAGGCACCAGCTACCTGGTGGAAGGCAGGAAGGGCGGCGGGTAGCCTGGCTGGTGGGTGGCAGGGACTCGGCCTGGAGTCTCAGCAGGTGTCCTGCCCCTTCCCTGGAGCTTGCACCGTGTCTGAAACACATCCACCAACAAACCAATCAAGCCATGGCCAGCAACTTTCCCAGTATTTCTATCCTGCTCTCTCTCTGCTGTGTGGCCTTGTCCCTGGAAAAGCTGGTGGCTCTCGACCTCTAAGTTCTGCACTGGGGTCGGTGGGGGGTCTGAGCAGGGCCCCATGCCCATGGCTGGTAGTGGGCCAGAGGGGCAGGGCGGGTCCCCGCTGCCCTGAGCTCCCACAGCTTTTCGGGTCCTGCGGGCCTCACTGCCTTGTCCCAAGGCTTGGCCCTCAGCCTGAGGCTTGCCACTCAACAAGTGTCCCCGCGTGAGGCTTGTCCCACAGGGGTGGCTGGGTGGCTCCTCCTGACTCCAGCAGCCTCAGGTTGGACCTCTGGCTGGTCAGCTCATCAGTGACAGGATCCACAAGCTCAGAGCTGTGGCACCAAGGCCCAGCAGCTCAGCCAGCATGGCCCTCCACCTGCCCTTGACTCCTTAGGTCGGGGGTGATGGCCCCAGCCTGGGCCCAGGGCCTCTCCACCACTTTCTTCAGGCAAACAAGGCAGATGACACAGAGAAGGACAGCCAGGCCCTGCCAAACTCACCACCACCCTGTCCCCTGACCCTCAAAGACAAAGGGAGCCGAGACCACTGGAGGGGGCAGTCCCTGTGTTCGCTGGTTCTCCACATCAGCCCAGACAGAATAATTAGAAACCCTTGGGGAATTGGCTAGCATTTGACGTCATGGGAGATGAAAAATGCAAATGCCACCATTTCCCTCAACTACACAGAAAGTGGAGTCCCTGAGCTCACAGCATGGGCTGCGTGCGGTTTGTGGAGCAACCGGTAGACCAGACAGCAGGAGGCTGCTCTGGGCCTGTCTCCACCGAAGACTCTCCACTGAGTTCATACAGAACCCCCAGCCCCCACGTCACAGCTCTCAGAGCCCCCCTCCTGAAGATCAGCGAGGGGACCCCTCCCCACAGCTGAGAGACCCACCACAGGAGCCTGACCCTGGCTTTTCTGGAGCAGAGGGACCTGGAGGGCAGGGAGGGCAGGCCAGTGCGGGGACTACTCTTGGAACCACCCTTGCCAGATGCTCCCTCTACAACCTGCAGGGCCTAGCTCCGGTCTTGGTTCTGGGACCCTTGCAGGGGAGGGTGTGTGTGTGTGTGTGTGTGTG
>NW_006291820.1:42073-43990 GCF_000327345.1 Myotis davidii
GGGAGAGAGAGAGAGAGAGAGAGAGAGAGAGAGAGAGAGTCAGGAGAGAGAGATGGAGAGAGAGAGAGAAAGAGAGAGAGAGAGAGAGAGAGAGAGTCAGAAGCCACAGCCCACGCCCTTCTCTGTCTGGCGTTCTGTCAGGGCCATGGGGAGGTCAAGGTCCTGGAAAAGGAGCCCCCGTGGCTGCTGACTCAGAGCCACTTCCTCCTCCCACCATCACTGCTTGGGAGCACGGCGCCCACAACTCAGACCCACAGCCTGACTCACCCTCTTGCCCATGCTGGCTGGATCGTTTCCTGGGAAGGGCAGTCCAGGGACACAGGAAGGAGCCCCAAGGACGCGGTCCGGGTCTCTGGGCCCTGAGCACCCGCCTCGGGCTTGCACTGGGTGGGCATGTCCAGAGCCCCTGCTGATGCTCAGACCGTGAGGGGGAGGGGGCAGGGGGTGAGGCTGAGGAAGGGCTGGAGCCTTGCATTTCAGGGTGGTCTCGCTGCAGCCCCGACGTAGGTCACACCCATCAGTACGTGTCTGTTTTGTGTGAAATACCTCTTCATGTCTTCTGCCCCGTTTCTATTGGAGCTTTTCCCCATTCTTATTGATTTATAGAAAAAATTTTTTAAATATATTTTTATTGGTTTCAGAGAGGAAGGGAGAGGGAGAGAGATAGAAACACCAATGATGAGAATCATTGACCGACTGCCTCCTGCACGCCCCCTACTGGGGATCAAGCCCACAACCCGGGCATGTGCCTTTGACTGGAATCAAACCCAGGACCTTTCAGTCCACAGGCTGATGCTCTACCCACACAGCCAGGGTTTATAGAAATTTTTTGCATATTCCTGATGTTTACCCTCTGTTAGTATGTCCTTAGTGAATATCTTCTCAGTTTTAACTGCTCTTTCACTTTAAGGTGATTTTGATTAACATTCGTTTTTAAAATACTCTAATTGATCAGTCTGTCTCTCGTTTCATAGAGCATTTTGAGAGTATGTCAGAGCTCCCTGCTCCCACATGACAAGTGGCTCCTCTGCACTCTTTAGACAAAGTTTCTAAGGAACGTGCTTGCATTTCCTCCCTTGGTCCAGCGGCAGCTCTCTGTGTTCTGAAAGTAAGGGTCCTGCTCTCGTCCTGTGTTAAACCACTACCCACATGTCTCTGTTCTGGAGGAAGGAGACCCAACAGGAGAAAAGGGCAGCTGGACTCGAAACCGTCCTTGGAGGACAAATGGGCTCCCATGACCTGGGAGATGTGAGTCCACAGAACAGGTTCAGGTGGGATGGGTCCAGTCCACGCTGATCTGAAGAACAAACACGAGGAGCCCTTTCCCCGCACTGCACTGTGGAGCAGTTCTCACAACCAGCTACATGCCTCGGGCAGGTCTCCCGGGAGCGGGGCTCGGAACAGTCCCATCCTGGGCAAAACCTCAAAGGGAGTGAGGCAGAGAGAAGGAATGTCTGAGCCAGCACTTGGCACCTGACTCGGTTGGACCCCCTCCCACAGGGAGCCCTTGCCACACTCAGAGGAGGTGGGTGGCCACGTGCTCACTGTGGGGCATTCACCCAGCTTCCCTCTTGGGATTCAATCTGGCATTTGAATGCAGTGAATGACAGGACATTGTGGGAACCCTGTGAAGTTGTGCATTCAATTCCTGCACCTGCGGGGCTCCTGCTGGATGCGGGAAGCTGCTGTCGTCTGTGGTTATTGCACAGGCCAGAGACGGGGGCCTGCCCACTGATGAAGCAACTCAACAGCTGTGACCAAAATGGTGAAAAATGGCAAGTCCTTAAAAACGAGCATCTTTTTTAAAAAATATATTTTATTGATTTTTTACAGAGAGGAAGGGAGAGAGATAGATAGTCAGAAACATCGATGAGCGAGAAACATCGGTCAGCTGCCTCCTGCACATCTCCTACTGGG
>NW_006291820.1:64690-68617 GCF_000327345.1 Myotis davidii
GAAACATCGGTCAGCTGCCTCCTGCACATCTCCTACTGGGGATGTGCCCGCAACCAAGGTACATGCCCTTGACCGGAATCGAACCTGGGACCTTTCAGTCCGCAGGCCGACGCTGCATCCACTGAGCCAAACCGGTTTCGGCAAAAAATGAGCATCTTGATGCCCATCTCTCACTGATGTGGACAGAAAGGCTGGGCGGAGATCAGTTTGTACACAGAGGACTTACTTGCATTTAGGACCCTCTCGAGGGCAGAACTCAGGTCAGGGCCGTCTGTGCCACGGGCAGGACTGTCCACCTGTCAGAGCTGGTGGCTGTGATCCTGAGAGGGACCTTAATTAGCTCAGCAAGAAACCTGAGAGACCAAGGCCTCAGTCACGAGACAGGTGGTCACCAGAAAGGCGAGTGTTTGGCCTCCTTGGGCCCGGGGATGTCAGAGCCCTGCACCGAGTGGCCCAAGTCCATCAGGGGCCCTGCATATGCCTGGTGCCTCAGTCTGTACCCCGAGCAGAAGCTGGTCCTGCAGCCAGCTGACATTGGAGTGTTTCCTACCTGCCGGCCACTGTTCTAGGTGTTTCCTGCAGGTGCCATGCTTCCCTGTAATTGTAGCTTGTGCCATGCTTACCACCTGACAAGAAATCTCTGCCCTTGCTGTTCTCCTAAAATGCCTTTGGTTTTCGTGCTCGCTTATTCTTCCAGATACGCTTTTGAATCACATCAGCAGGTTGGAAAACTCCAGCTATAATTTTGCTGACTCGTGTGCAAAGCCCAGAATTCACCTGTCTGTTCAGCCTGTGCTCTCAGGTGATGAGTGTCTCTCTCCTCACAGACTGTCTGTACCCTCAGTGAGACTAACCTTCCCCATCACGCCTCTGCCCTTCCAATACGTTTACTCCTTGGCTGTTCCTCCTGCGATTGGGCCATCAGGTTCTCCAATCTTTCTACAGGAAATGCATTTGTCTTATGCACTTGTGTTGCCATTGTTCTCACACGTTTCTACTACTTATTCCCCTCCCTCCCCCTGGCCCTCCATCCCAGACGACTTTGCTCACATCTGCAAGTCCCGGCTTTGCTGCAAGTCTGGGCTGGATCGCTAGAGCCACGGCCATGGTCCTGAGGGGGTGCCTAGCATGGTGGCCGCTGTCCGCAGCCCTGCCTGAGGTCACCTGGAGTGGGCAGGAATCCTCTGGGCGGTCCTTCTGCTCCTTCCTGACAGGAAATACCCGTGGTCTCACGATTACTCACCCGCGTTCCCAGCTTCCTGTGTCCTGTGGCAATTTGTGTCTCTTTTTACTTTGTTTGCTCTTTGTATATTTTTTAAACTTTCTACTATTTCAGTGAGAAGGGCAGGGAACAGCAGTGAACACCACTAGCCCTGGTCCTCTCAGGGGGAACCCTTAATAACAATGGAGACCCTCCCCACACCGGGTCTCACTGGCGTTCCCACCAAGGAGCAGACAAGCATTCCAGGAAAGCCGCCCACAGGTGCCTTCCATCCTTCCTCGGGAGGCTGTGGGTGCTGAGCCCAACTGTGGTCCCCTGCTCACGCCTCCAGACCACAGAGCCCGGCCTTTCACAGCCAGGGTGTGGCTGCCGGACAACTCACCTCCCATGCCCAGGAGCAGGCCCCACGGAGACCGGGGCTGAGAATTCCCGGCTCTGTAGGAGTTGGCCTTCCTCCTGAGCCATGACCTGTCGGAGCCACCGCTGGGCCGCGTGCTGGGAACAAGTTTCCTGCTCCCGTGCCCGTATCTTGCCTCCAGTCCTTTGCTGAAGATCTGGATTAGGAAATGCAGGGACCATGGTGAAAACAGCATTGTCTTCTCTCCCAAGGACACCTCAAAAGACATTTTAATTATACATGCGGCAAAACTTCAGGTTCTCAAAAATAGTAAATGTTACGAAATAAACTGCACATTTCCCCTCTTCTGAATAAAACAGAAAACACGTGGTTATTTTCAGCACCACTAGGACTGATGGTAGCTATGCCGGTGACTATGCAGGAAAGTCCTTCTTTTATGAGCTGCTCAAGCCTCCATGGATGGAGTGTCGTTTTAAGGCAGTGGTTCTCAACATTCTGGACCTTTAAATACAGTTCCTCATGTTGTGACCCAACCATAACATTATTTTCATTGCTACTTCATAACTGTAATGTTGCTAACTGTTATGAATGATAATGTTATTAGGCAACCCCTGTGAAAGGGTCGTTCAACTGCCAAAGGGGTCGCGACCCACAGGTTGAGAACTGCTGTTTTAAGGACACATATAAGCAAGCCTTGCTCTGTCTGTGCTGGTCCAAGTGAGAGTGCTGGTCCGAGTGTGAGTGCTGGTCCAGGTCTGAGTGCTGGTCTGAGTGTGAGTGCTGGTCCGAGTGAGAGTGCTGGTTTGGAGAAATGCCTTCCCAGGTTCTCCTCCTCCTTAAGCTGTGTGAACCCAGCTGAGGTGCTGTGGCTCCCAGACTCACTTTCCCCAGCTGTAAAGGGCACTGAAACTATCCCGGAGGAAGGGTGCCTTACGGATTTCATGGAATAAACATCAAGGAGCATGATAGGCTCCCAATATCCAAAGGTGGAATGACTTGAAGAGGAAATGAACACTGACAGTATTGTGATCAGCCACAAAGTGAAATGTCTGAGTCCATACGGATATGAATAAATATTCAAATAAATACACAAATGTGGGGAAAGGGATAGTGTTTTCCTACAGAAAAATTAATAAATGTTGAGGGAAATAGAACATAACCATTAGGCAAACAATACGGCAATAATTGTTTCTGACCACTGATCGGAGGAGAAACAGGATATTGGCAGAGCCTGAAAGTGTCTCCTCCAAGTTATGTGTTAATTACCTGGGGGAGGTGGTAAGAAGTGCTGTTCTGGATATATTTTTAGGTCACGCCACCCCAAAAGCACTGCCCTGCACCCCTGTCCCCTGCCTAGCTTTTTCTCTTATGAGTCTGACTTTCCTAATAACTTCAGGGTAATTCTGATGTTCAACACACCAAATACTCGGTACAAAGAATTGCAAAAACCACAAGGTGAAGGAAAAACATAAAGCGAACACCTACAGCTAGCTCTATGTTCAGACATGCTTATTTTACAGAAGTGTCTGCAGCTTACCCACCCTGACTCACGGCCCACAGCTCGCCTTCCTGGTCCCCTGGCCTTGATGAACGAGGTCCTGGTGGACTGAAGATGAGTGAGAAGCCAAGAGGCTACATCTACACAGAAACTGAACCAGGTGCCTGGACCCATGTAGTTCCTGGAGCAGCTGGGAAAAGAGGGAATGAGGAGAGGAGAGGGAAACAAAGTTCCAGGGATACAATCTCCCTTCGGTCTTTTTCTTTCAATCCTCACCCAAGGGTATATTTTTATTTATTTTAGGGAGCGAGGGAGGGAGAGAAACATCCATGTGACTAACATCTATGGATTGCCTCCAACCAGGGATCGAACCTGCAACCTTCTGGAGTTCTTGAAAGGCCATGACAAGGGCTGGAGACGCTTCTCTCTCTTTTCTTAATGTTTTTATTGATTTTTGGAGAGAGAAGGGAGAGAGAAACGTCGATGACAGACACAGACCAGCTGCAACCCCGGCATGTGCCCTGACCCGGCTGTGACCTCTTGGTGACCTCTGGGCGCTCGGGCCCAGTTCCCCCGCGGAGCGCACCTGTGGGCGCTGCTCTGTTTTGGATGCAGCTGCTCCTCTGCGGGGCTCTGAGCTCCCAGAGGGCGGGCATCGTCCATGTTCAGCCCTTAACAGTGACTGGCAGGCAGGCCTTGGGATGGGTATGTCACCCCTATTCTCTCCTGTAGGGGGTGCTGGTGGCTGGACTATTGACTGTCCTGCGCGGGAACATGGTCCGGGGATGCAGACACGGATTCTCGGCCCCAGACCGGCGTGCGCAGGCGGGTCCCGGACAGACGGTCGGC
>NW_006291820.1:68946-70759 GCF_000327345.1 Myotis davidii
GTGGCAGAGGGCAGGCCCAATCTCTAGGTGCAGCCCGTGGTCTGGCTCACAGCTAATTGGGGAGTTGGGGCGCCACCCCCTGTCATACACAGAAAAGAACAGATTGGCCGGTGCCCGGGTCTGGCTTTAGGCTTCTAAGTGCGAATCGCCAACCACGCGGACACAAAGTGCTCGTACCTTTTCGTCTTTAGCGTAAGGTCTTTGTGTTCAAAGGCGGCATAAGAAGTGCGCTTTTCTCAATAAATACTTATGACCTTGTACGTGCTTAGGGCGGTCATCGCTGTCGTGGCCCCTCGTGGCCTCGGTACCTTCGGGCGGCCTCTCGCCTGGTTTCCAGGGAGCAGTCGTTTCTTCCAGAGGGTCCGCCCGTAGCCGACCTAGCGCACGGTGCAGCCTGGGCTCTGCGGGGCGGGCTCTACTGGGGGGATACAGGGGAGGCGGCTCTGTGGGGGAGGGGAGGGGGCGGGCCCAGAGGTGTGGGTTGGGACCCCTCAGGGTCAAGAGGGTGGACTTAGCACAGAAGGGACTTTCAGGTGGGACAGGGGGCCCTGGACATGGGCTGGGAGGGCGGTGGGGGGTTGCACACCAGAGTGCAGGGTGGGAGTGTCAGCCCAGGGTGCAGAGGGAACCCCATGCTGTCAGTGCGGCCTCCTTTCCCCTTTGGTGGGAGGTGGGCCCGGTGGGGTCAGAGCGTCCTGTCCAGGCTCTGCCCACGTGGTAGGTGCCGCTTAGCTCTCACTCACCTCTCCCACCCCTGGGACACCTGTTACCAGTTGCGTTTCTGGAGATTTGGGGCGGGGGGGACTGTGGTATTGGGGTGTGGGCCGGTGGGGAACATGACAATCCTAACTTTTCAGGCAGGAGTGATGTACTGTTGCAAGACAATAAAAACAGGGGCGCAGGAATCATGGCCAGGCCTATAGCCCAGTGTTTGAGAGGAGAATGAGCAGGCTGGGCCCAGGCTGAAATGTAGGCTGGGTGGCACTGACCACCAAGGGGCAGACGCTCCGACCAGTAGGTTAGCTTGCTGCTGGAGTCCGGCCAATTGGGACTGAGTGAGATGGGCCGGAGACGCCCTGGAGCCCTCCCATGGTCCCTCCCTGGCTGGTCAACCTCCTGCATCCTTCCCCAGCCCCAATCCTGCACTGGTGGGGGGGGAGGTGGTCCCTTGGCCTGACCTGCACCCACTCACAATCCAGGCTGAGGGACCACCCCCCCCACCCTCCAGTGCACCAATTTTGTGCACCAGGCCTCTGGTCGATCTATATAAAAGGCTAATATGCTAAGTGTCTGACGGTCCGGGTAATGACGTCAAGTAGCAACACCTGGCTTCCTCTCCCTCGTGACGACTAGCTTCGAGTGGACACACTTTACACTGTGACCAAATGTCTAGGAAGCATTTTCCCATGCATCATCTCGTTTGATCCTCACAGAAGTCCTGGAATGGGAAGATAGGAGACTCAGTGGAATCCTATTTTCTTTTCATTAGCTGGAAAATGGAGATTTAGAAAGTTTAGAAACTTGACCCGACTGAAAAGAAGTAAGAAATGGTGGACCTTGACAATGACTTCAGGTTTTCTCACTGCAGAATATAGTCAGACACGGCTGCAGTTAAATATTTTACCCTTTGTTCTCACTGTGTGATCGACAATAATAATCTGCTTTGCGTTGATATGTACTGCTGTGTTGCTGACAATTACCTCAAAGAGAAGTTGGGGTGCTTCACGGGGCTAGAAAAAGTTTAGCTAAATCAGAAAGCAGGTCTAATTAAGCAAGTTTGTTCTATATCTATAAACGGCTAAGTTGACTCGTG
>NW_006291820.1:71077-79255 GCF_000327345.1 Myotis davidii
AATTGAAAGTAGATGCAATCATGATGCTACCCAGAAATCTTAATAGTAAATGGGGTCTTTGTAATAGTACTAGATTTATTATCAAAAAATTGTGACCTAACATATTGAAGCTGAAGTATTAACAGGATCTGCAAGAGGAGAGGTTGTTCTGATTCCAAGAACTGATTTGTCCTCGTCTGACACTGGCCTCAGTGTTAGAATAAGTTTAATCAATTTATTAGTCATTGTTTTATCAATGTTTTTATATCATGTCTTTGTTGTTATATCATGTGGTTATTGTTTATAATCAATTCATATATTATTTTCATATACATTTTACTAATTTTCTTTCATCTCTGACACTTATAGAGAAAGGGCGATTGCTTATTAAAATATTTCTTCTAATTAATTTCTTTCAATGTGCACAAATTCATGCACTGGGCCACTAGTTAATTATAATTCTGGGATATTTAACAATGACATTATGCAGTTTTAACTGTTGTAAATGGAGAGTGAAATTGAGCACATATTTCTCATTGGTAACTTTTGTGGAGTTAAGTGAAGTAGCCCAGTCAATTAACTGCCTCTACAGCTCCTTCCAGAACCTTCCAACTCAGCTCTGGGGAGCTGGGAGGCTTTCAGAGATCAAGGGATGCATGACAGACATAATGAAACAGCTCCCAGACTCCCTCACTGTGGTCTTTTCAAGTTTCACCAGCAATATCGACCCTTCTCCCCACCCCCCACCCCCCCCACCCCGGCTTGGTCCCACCCACTGCTGCATGGGCCACCCATCCGGGCAGCACCCTGGCCCACCTCCCAGCCACCCTCTATGGGCTCAGAAGGGCACGGTTTTCTCACCCCTGGGCAGGGCCATCTTTGGCCCCCAATTCTGACAGCCCAGCCTCCCAGTTGCACTGGATCTGGCTTGGTCCTGGTTTATTTATGCAGAAAATGATTTCCCTACCTGGAAGGCTGTTTATACTCACATTTCTTTATAGACAACTCCCCTCTGTTGCCAACTCCCCTCCCACCATCTATTCTTGAGTAATTCCCAGGAATGACATCAAAGAGGAATAAGAAACTCAGGTCCCAGAGTTCCCTCTGACGGCTCCACTAAAGTAAAGTGAGAGGAAACTGGCATATTCTCAGGTGAAATTACTTTGGGAAATCGTGTCTATTTTGTCAGTCATCCTCTGGCTACTGTTTTAAAGCAACATTTATAACACTGTTTAAGAGCTTTGGAATAATTGGATTTTATCAAGAAAGGCGGCTTTAGAGTTCAGCATTAAACAGAGAGACTTTGGCAAATAAGGACCAGAGAGGAAGCTGACAAGTGAGAGGGGCAGCCCAGGGCAGGAGCAACTGGAAACCACCCAACACCAGCAGGGCACGCTGGCCCCTCCCGGGAGCCTTCCCCAGCCCCCACCCCACCCCAATAGCAGCAGAGTAGCTGGTCCTTTGTTACTTTGTTACAACTTTGTAACTTTAATTTGCACAGGCCTGTCCCTGACCCTGCAGCGTGAGGTTAGTGCCCACTGGTCTCTACCTCGCCCTCCCCCTCCATCTCCTATCAGATGGTTACTTTATATGGTGAAGCTGATAAGATAGACTTTTGTTCAGAAACCACAAGTAAATCTCCCGTCTCTGGTGTCTGTGAATAATGGGCTGGAGCACACCTGAGCCAGTGGACAGGGAACGTTCCGGCACAAGAGCAAATACTCTTTCTTGTACTGTGCCATTTATACTTTAGAATCATGCCGCATTCACTGTTTTATATTTATACTGCTACCTTTTATTGCTTAAAATTGATGATTGATGATTTTTGGATAAATCACTCAAACTATCCAGCTTCGGTGTCAAGTGGCAGCTACAGTGGGTTGTTTCATTGTTACTTTTTCTGGAAAACACCCTCCGGGGTCTCTCAGGGCATAATTACAGCGAAAATGAACACAGCCAGAGAGAGTACAGGACACACCACTCACAACCTCTGCCAAAGCTGTAGCATGATGGGTGGTCCCTTGTTGAGGAAAGATGGGCCATTTTATGAACTTCAACAAAACCTACACTATCATCAGTGAGCACAGCCAGCTTAATGGTTCATAAACAGATGCTTAATTGTTGAGACACAAAAGGTCTAGAAAGATGGCCTGGCATTTCTCCAGAAAATGTTGGTCTGAGAACATGGATTTTCTTGGCAGCCTCTTGTTTCTTTTTCCTTCACGTCCCATTGCCAGCCCAGTGCTCTGGAACATTCCAGACCTGCCTTCTCTGCAAGACTTCTCTGCCTCCTGTTTGTCCTGGGCAGTGGCTGTGTTGGCTGCCTGCTTGGCAACCAGGTGCAGGTGCCTAGGCTGGGCCAGGGGTTCTGTCACCTACACGCCCTGCTCTCTGCCCCCCGTCGAGCTCAGGGCCTCATATAATGTTACAGAAAACTGGAGAAGAACCAAGCAACGCTTAGAGAGATGGAGTTACATTTATTATTACACGCGGGCCCAGAGAAAAATGTCTCTAGAATTCTGGGCGAAGTCACACAGGAAGTTTCCTCTATTTATACCTTTTTACCCTCTTTGTCTCCCAAATATGGGGTTTTCTGGTCCCTTTTGCAAGTTCTTAAAGAGCCCCTATGTGCTGGGGCTTTGAGACAGCAACCAAAGGCTTGGCCTGGCGCCAGCACTGATAACTTTGTCTGGGGAAGGTTTAATGGCCTCTCTGAAATGGGAGTAGTCTTAATTTCCCTATTATTTGAGCCAGCAAGCATTTACAGAAGCCGAAATAGCAGGGTTAAATCGGCTTTCCTTATTATTTAAGCAAGCATTTACAGAAGCCAAAATAGCAGGGTTAAAATTTCAAACAGCAGTTTTTATATAAGATGGATGCCTCAGTACAGCAACAGAGGTTGCAGGCACCTGTGCATTTGCAGCAACACCTGGGCATGGGCTGCACAATGGTTTGCACACAGAACAGTGGTTAAGAGAACAGGTTGAAGAGTTGGACAGAGCTGCTGGCACCTGCTGCCTGACCTTTTCTCTCCAAAGGTGAAATGATAGCACCCACCTCAGGGGGCACACGGGAACAGCCTCCACCAACCAGGTCCCCAGGCAGGCGGCAGCTACAGGTGTCTGTCCTCCAGGCCTCTCGGAAGACTTCCACCTGCCAGTCCTCCTGTCTGCGTCTCAGGGCAATGGGAAGCCCAGAGGCCTGTGATGGGGGTGTGGTCTGCAGCACAGAAAGCCCCAGTCCAGGACCTCTTACCTGGTGAGCACAGCCCATGGCCCACCGACTCGAACAGGTGAGCAGCGAGGTGTTGGACCAGGTTACTCAATTGACTTTTCTACACTGACAAGATCAAAAAGGTGGGACTTGAGGTTACCTGGGGAGGGACACTTGTGAGTGAGAGGTGAACACAGTCCAGTGACATTGAGTCAGTCAGAACCAGAGACGGTGCTGTGGACGTCCCAGTGACGTGAGAGCTGCCGCCTGAACACCCCCCAGCAGGGCCAGAGGAATCGCAGGTCCTCTCAGACACCAGCCTGGGGACTGGGGCTGATGAAGGCTGTGCCCAATGCTATACTGAGGGAGAAAGTGCCTGGCAATAACCACAGGTGTGGGCAGTGTTTTTATTCCCTGTGATTAGACCCAGCTGCAGACACAGAAACCCAAAATAACAGTGGCCGAAACAAGACAAGTGTATTTTTATCACTTAAAGGAAGCATGGAGGTTGGCATTCCCAGCTCATGTGATATCCAAAGTGGGGTCACTAGGAACCAGGATGTGCCCCTCTAGCTGCTGTGGCTCCATACTCCCTCCCCACGTGGCTGCTCGGCCCAACCTTCACGTCTGCCTGCTCCCCGGCTTCCGAGGAGGTTTCCAGAGACTCCCAGATGCCATTTCTGCTTACATCCCATCTATACTAACTGCAAGGAAGTCTGGGAAACGCATCAGTCATTCAGGTGACTCTGTGTCAACCCAAAAGTCGGGAGAACTATCACTAAAGAAAACAGGAAGACCCGATATGAGTGTGATGTTGTGATACGATAAATACAGATTGTGTCTTTGTCCCCAGCTCGTGCCTAGTGCTCCTACAACCTTCGTACTATACTTTCTACGTATTGAAGGGGCCACAAGCAGCTTTCGTGTCAGTGTTTGCACTGTGACCCCCGCTCCTGACCTAGCTCCTTGGACTCTCCCGGCTGACGGCAAAGTCCCGTTCTCTTGGGGTGACTCTCGGTGGGTCTGGATTGCTTCAGGTTGGGGACTGGTCGCCCAAAGACCAAAGCCTGACTAGAAGCTTAGAAATTTCACCTTATTCTCCAGAGCGAAGAGGGGCTGGAAATGGAACTGGTGCCTGGCCGTGTTTGCATGATGAAAACCCCATAAGGGTTGGGATCCCGATAGTGCAGGGTCAGCGAGTGGCTAAGACAGGCGTCTTCGGGAGGGAAGGGCCCTCACTCTGTAGGCACAGGAGCTGCTGTGCTCCAGGCCCCTCTGGACCTCACCCATGTGCATCTCCATCTTTCTCATCTCTCTTATTATATAACCAGTAAATGTAGTCACGTGGGGGTCATGGACCCCTATCTTACATCTGGTCAATCAGAAGCACAGCTGACAACCAAGAGTATGGCTGGCGTCTGAGGGGCAGTGTTGTAGGACCAAGACCGGAGGCTGCCCCCAGCCTGGCTGGAGTGGGAAAGTGGACCGCATGGGGAAAGCCCATACATTTGGAGCTGGAAGAGGACTGTGACAGTAAAGAAAGCAGAGCCTGGCTGGTGAGGCTCAGTGGTTGAGTGTTGACCTATGAACCAGGAGGTCAGGGTTCGATCCTGGTCAGGGCACATGCCTGGGTTGCAGGCTTGATCCCTGGTGGGGGGCGTGCAGGAGGCAGCCAATCCATGATTCTCATCATTGATGTTTCTATCTCCCTCTCCCTTCCTCTCTGAAATGAATAAATATACATATACCTTTAAATATATTTTATTGATTTTTTACAGAGAGGAAGGGAGAAGGATAGAGTTAGAAACATCGATGAGAGAGAAACATCGATCAGCTGCCTCCTGCAAACTCCCTACTGGGGATGTGCCCGCAACCAAGGTACATGCCCTTGACCGGAATCGAACCTGGGACCCTTCAGTCCACAGGCCGACGCTCTATCCACTGAGCCTAGCCAATTAAGGCAAAATAAATATATTTTTAAAAAAGAAAGCAGTGAGTTCTAGGTGGGCTTACCTGCTACCGGTCTTTTTTTGTGGGGGGCGGGGACAGCCACAGTCATGCCATGAGGAGATGCCAGTAACCCTGACCTGGTGGAAAGGTGAGGCCAAGGAGAAGGGCCCAGGTGGATGAGTGGGGACCACAGGGTACAGGACCTGTGGACGGGATGGATGTGAGGTGCAGCAGTTCCTCAGGATGGCTGCCGGCTACTGCAGGGAGCAGGGCTTGGGGCAAAGGGCACTTGGTTAGCAAGTCAGTAACCTAGACGGGTGTCACCACAGGCAGCCACACGGGGACCTGGAGTCACAGAGACCTCCCACTGGTGCCTCATGTGGGTGTGGAGCAGAGGGCGGTACTGAGGAAGGACGTGCACGGAGGGGACCGGGCCCTGCAAGACGGAGGTTGTGAGAACAGAGCCAGGAAAGGAGCCTGCGAGCAAGGCCAGCGGCCCAATCACATCAGACAAAACCAGGAAAGTGTGGGAGCTGGGGGCCAAATGAGACAGTTCCAGAAGGAACTGGGCCCCTGTGGTGAGTGCTGCAGGTTAAGCAAGATGTACGCTTGGGTGATGGAGGAGGGACCCACACACCTGCTGACCACGGGCCCGGCAGGGAGAGCCGCGCTGGAGCACAGGAGCCGCGACTGTGGGCATTGCCGTCCGTGCAGCCTGCCAAGATGACACCCTCTGGTCCAAGTTCAACAAGAAACCAGGGCACCCCTCCCCCCTCTTGCTCCCAACCATTGATCCCGGAGCCTCGGTTTAAATGGGACCATCTTGGGCCAGCACCCCTGCCTGCCCAGCCAAGGCAGGTCCCTTCCTCAGCCCACAAGTCTCCTTACCCACGTCCCCCAGCATCTGCTTCCCGGGCCCTCAGTTCGGGAGCTCAGAGGGGCTGCCCTGCACCCCGGCACCCACCCGCTTCCTTGAGAGCCAGGGAGAGGAGGAATGGAGGGGCCGCCTCACCCACAGGTGGCTGGGCCTCCAGGCACCAGGAGCACTTAGAACTGGCCGCACGTGTTTCTCCTGGGCAGGCCTGGCTCTGGGTCTGAGGAGCTTCACCCTTCAGGGCACCTGGGTCTAGTCAAGCCAGGACTGTCCCCCTGACCACCAGCTCTAGTCACAGAGCTCCCACTGCCAACAACCCCGAGGGTGGTTACAGCGCCATGGGGATGGGGGGTGCGGGGGGTGTGAAACGCTGCCCCTCCCCTGTCCCAGCCCCCACTCTCCCAGGTGGCAAGACATCCTGGGGCTGTGGCCTGGAGACTGTGAGGCTGGTGGTGGCAGGAAGTGAGGACAAGAGCACCTGCTCTGATTTCAGGAGGAAAGACGAGAGTAGGAAGCTGCCACCAAAGCCGCTGAGTCCGAAGGCTGCAGACCTGGCTGTGAACAGTCTGAGGGCCAAGGCGGGAGCACCACGGGGCGGCCTTAGCCCTCTCTGGTTCTGACATGACGGTTGGAAAGGCACTGGCTACACACACCTGCCCTGGCCTTGGGTGCTCCCAGACGAGCCTTCGGGGAGAACTGCTCAACCATGTCACACCTTGAGGTCTCTGGGGGACGCACCGAGGGGAGCCCTGGGCTGAGGCAACAGTTGGCCCATCTGGGTGAAGCGGTGGCCAGAGAGGAGCCCAGAGCTCAGCCTCCCAGCGGGTGTGTTCTCTCCTCTAAGAGGTGGCTCGGGAGGTGAGGAGGGGATAGGGTCATAAGCAGCAATATAGAGCCCTTGTCCCTCCGGCTCCTCAGGGACGCAGATTCTGTTGGGGGCACAAGGCAGGCTGCCGGGCCACAGGATGAAACTCCAGAAGACGTCCGCCGGTCCCAGACCTGGGAGTTCTTTGCAACACAACCCAGAAACTCAGAGAAACCTACCTCTGCCTGTGACCCAGATAGGAAAGCAGTTTCCTGCGAGCAGATTTACTACCCAAACCCATGACTTTAATCAGATGTTTCCCTTGAGAACGGATAACTCAATGTACTCACAGAGAACTTTGGTTCACCCCAGCGTTCCTCTGGAGACCCAGGCCCCTGGGTAGTGACCATGACTCAAGAACAGCATAAACGGAAGGTGTCCATTTCTCAAGAGACTCCTAGGTCTCCGTTTACAAAGTGTTTGCTCAGAGCACATAGGGATGAGTCCTGGCAAAGAGACCCGACCTTCCCAGGAGGGGACAGTCTGAGTAAGATGCCAGGCCAGTGACCAGACCCACTCCCCGAGCCAGAGAAATCAGCCTCCTTCAAAGTTGAGAAGGGGGCTAATGAAACCAGTACTGGGGTGCCTGAGGTGGCCCCCAGGGGGGCAGGTGAGGGGCTCTGTTAGGACGAGAGGAGCTCATGTCACCCACAGAGCAGGTTCTAGCACAGGGCACTTCTGTGCGCACGAACCCTGACCTTTCTTCAAGGTAAATGTTAGCTTCTGCGCGGCCGGCCAACAAAAACAGCAGCTGAGAGACATGCCCTTGGGAACCTCAGACACTTTAAACATATACTTGTGTCCAGCTTAGTGAGCACTTTGTTGCCTTTGATAACTATGATTTCTTTATCTTCTGGCAAACAAGGGCCAGGGACTTTTTATTTTTATTTCACAGAGTACAGGTTTCTCAGTGAATCCTTCTCCAGCAGCTGCCTGGCATGGTCCCCGTGGGCCCTGGGGGAAGGGCAGGCACCTAGGGGCAGGCTGAGGGCACCGCCTGCTCAGGTCTGTGTCCTAGACGAAGCCAGTGCCATGAGGATCTGTGAATGGGACACTCACGTTCTCTGGGGCCTGGGAGGGCTCAGAGGGAGCTGGGCCAGGAAAGCCCAGATTCTTGAAATGCAGGCTGTTCTCTTCGCCTCGCAGGCGGCACACTCCACTTCGCCATGGCGAGACTCGCCTGCCTCCCGAGTCAGAATCTACTTTCAGGGCTGGGCATTCCCAGTCTACAGGCCCGGGATCTGTCAAGGGCCCTCAGATCCCACAGCGCTGTAGGGGGTCCTCAGTGCCACCAAGC
>NW_006291820.1:79294-83894 GCF_000327345.1 Myotis davidii
TGGTTGAGTGTCAGCGTATGAACCAGAAGGTCAGAAGGTCATGGTTTGATTCCGGTTGTGGGCTCGATCCCCAGTGGGAGGCGTGTAGGAGGCAGCTGGTCAATGATTCTCTCTCCTCATTGATGTCTCTAGCTCTCGCTTCCTCTCTGAGCTCAATAAACATGTATTTCTTTTAAAAAGACTGGAAGTGAAGAAAAGCCTGAGGGGGGTCTGAGTCTCCCATTCTTTGCAACTCCCACAGCAGCTCTATTTTTATGTTTTCTTTGCTTTATCCACAGGCCCTCATATTTAAAACACAGACCAGTAGAGTATGACCCTGGTCAGTGTGGCTCAGCTGGTTGGCCATCATCCAGGCACCAAGAGGTGTTGGTTCAAGTCCCAGTCAGGGCACAGGCCTGGCTTGTGGGCACGACTCCCAGTAGGGAGTGCAGGAGGCAGCCAATCTCTCTCTCTCTCTCTCTCTCTCTCTCTCTCTCATCTCATCTCCCTTCCTCTCTCTCTAAAATAAATGGAAACATATTTAAAATAATTTTAAAATAGGGTATAAAATCATTGTATCTAATACAATGTTTTGATGTTAAAAAATCAAGAGGATGACTTAAAAGGGAGGATGGGTGTAAGCTGCCCGGCCTCAGGGAAGACCTTGCTTATGAAATCTTTAAATGGAGACTTTGGTTTGTTTGTTTTTAAAAAAAAAAAAAAAGGAAGAAAGAAAGAAAAGAAAAACAAAACACAGGAAAACACCATTAAGTCAATTCTGCCTCTGCCCCGAACCCTGGGAACACAGGTGTCTCTGTCCTTTCTCACCCGGGGTCCGTGCGTTAGGCAGCCCTCCTGCCGCTGCCAGTTCCTCCTGTGCCAGTTCCAGCACCCACACCATCACCAGGAGGAGGAAATGGGCCGCTCGCTGTGGGGATCGGAATTCCATTAATGCTCCAAGACTTCCACTAATGCTCGCTAATTCCAGCGTCATTAGCAGTGCATGCGTTTAAAAACCTCCTCAATGCCAGATGCAGTAACGGGTGTCTTCACCGCCTAGCAGGCCATAAAATGACCCGGATGATGGGTGACTGGCCCTCAAGCCCCGGCTGAGAAATGGCCAGGTCAGGGGGGTGGGGCGGGGGGTGGTGAGAGGTGGGGGATGAGCATCCAGATGAGCTCAGGCACTGGCTTTTCTGATCGCAGCTGATGAAGAGGTGAGACTATTCACATGGACACAGCTCATTCCCTTAGCTAGCTGGAGACACTCTTTTCCTCAGTAATTACTTTCTCCTCATCATTGGAGGAGAATGTTAATATCATTGATCTTTGTTTCTTTAAACAGGATAAATCCTAATAGGAGGTTCCCGGAGGCCGGTGCCCTCCTCACCTCTGACCTGTCTGCTCACCTGTGATCTCCACAGCAGATGCTGGAGCAAAACTGACTCCCCTCTGGACAGCTCCACTGCAGGCAGCCTCCGGAAGAGCTAGGGGAAGGGAGGTGGGGTTAGAGAACTAGGAACGACGTAGAAAATCCATGGGCTGGAGCAGGTGAGACGCTCCTGGGGGTCGGATGTATCTGGCCAGCTCCAGGCCCCCTGTCAAAGCTGGTGCCCAGGAGGGGCAGTGTTACAGAACCTAAAGCTTTCGCCCGCTGGCCGCCAGCAGGCCACAAGCTGAACACCAAGTTTTGCAGAGGAGAAATGAAAGCAGTTCACTGGCGCCAACCGGGAGGCGGAGCTAGCGTTCAAAACCTGAGCTCCCGGTGTTTTTCATCAGGTTTTAGAGGCAAAGATTGGGGGTCAGGGCTCAGGAGTCACAGGCCAGGCTGAGTCTTCGGTCTGTGCAAGCGTCTGTGGTTTCCTGGTCTGACTAATCCAGCCCTGATGCCAGTGGCTTCGTCACTGCAGTCGGGTGACTTAACCAGATGAGGAACAAGGTTCTGGGAACCATTTCACAATGTGCGTCCCTGATGGCATCTTAGAGCAAGAGGCACAAATGACATGTCTCATGACCAGCGGTCGCCAACCGGTGGTCTGAGGACACTGGTGGTCCGTGAGTTCCGAAAGGTTGGCGACCGCTGTTTTTAAAAATTTTTCCTGGAATCGTGGTCTTTGACTGTCAGCTTCGTGACTGCCGAAGGGCGTGAAATGTTTCACTAACTAAAGCCCATGCATCTCCAGCCGCCAGCTCTCCCTGCCTCTCTCTCGGGCTGACCACCTGGGAGTCATCAACAAGGGAGTGAGGAGCACAGTGAGCAGAAGGTGCTGGCACCTGGGGGCTCCTGGCTCTGCCGTGGAGGAAGGCGGACGGGCCAAGGATGCAGGAGTTCAGCGTGGGCTTCAGTCCATAAAGGGGCCAAGGTCCCCAAAGGGACCATTGGTCTGGGCCCATCGGCTGCTGTGGACGGCAGGTTTGGGTTTCTGAGTGAGGACGGCCTCTCTGGGACCCCAGCTCAAAGGGGCAGCAGCATGTACAGCAGCCTGGGCTCTGGGGAGGCTGACCTCCCAGCAGGAGGTAGAAGCCTCCAGAGGCCAGGACGTGGCCAGGTGGGGGAGGTGCGGCTTGCCCTCTGGCCAGGAGACCGGCCAGTGAATCCAAAGGGCCCCTCCGGCCACTCCAAGGCCCCATGACAACCCCTCACTGCGCACTGACTGCGGCACTTGAGGTCTGACACACATGAGTGAGCCTCAGCCATCACACTCTTTGTGTCACTCGACCTGGCCTCACTCTGTGGGTGTTGGTCTACAAAGGGGACACGTGGGTCTGAGAGGCAGCACACGCCCAGTCCGCCCCCAGCCCCCGCCCCACCTGTCACGCCATTTACCATTCGGGCCCATGGTCTCACATGTCCTCCTCTCCCTCAACCGGGAGTCCTTGTCGCGGACGCAGCGGTGGGCTTTCATTGCGTCCAGGTTGAGGCCATGCAGGCATCTGGGGTGTCTACTCACCTCACCGGGGAGAGTGGCCCAGAGGCTAACCAGAGGCCTGGGTGAGGGCAAGGCACAGAGGATGGCTCCCAAGAGGGCGAGGATGCCTGGGAGGCAGTGGGTCTGTCTGTGGTTTTCCCGAGGAGGGAGCAGATGGCCGTCACTCCTCATTCTCTGCCTGGGGGCACCAGTTGGGCTCAGCCTGGGCACAAGGGGTGCATTTTAGATGCAGATGAGAAAGGAGAAGTGCAGTGTGGGTGTGGGGAGCACGGGAGGGGTAGCCCTTCCAGGCTTTGAAGAGCCTGGCTGCTCCAGAGTGGGTGCTGGCACCCAGGCTCCGGGTGGGGAAGAGCCGGGGGGCTCCTGAACCCACAGAGCAGCCCTGTCCTCCAGCCTGAGGGGTGGCTATTCACACGCACACACATACTAGCACATACATGCACACGTGGGCTTATGCACACATGTGTGCACACATGGACACTTGCATACATGCACACGTACTAGTATAATGCACGCATGTCTGTCCCAGGTGCATTCTTTATCCCTCAGCTCCCTCCCAAAGGGCTTGTCCTAATCTCCTGAAATGGAGGCGAACACAGTCTCCACGTCCTGGCTCTCGGAGAGGTCGGGGGCCTGCACGTGGACGGCCTGTGCCCGCGGCACCGGGGCCCTGGCGCTCTGCAGCACCAGGGCTCATTCTCGCGGCTCTGGGGCTTCACCACCTATGTGACCTTGGGCATGTGCTGACCCTGGATGTCCTCAGTTTACCCACGTGTGTGGCGTGGTGGGTCAGATCACCGCCAGGGGCCGTGGACACTCCCAGGAGGAGAGGCTGTCTGCATGCTGGCCGGTTTTCCCTGCCTCCCTGTGGTTTTCTGACAAAAGGGAGCATGTTAGTGCCTGAAATGTTCTCACCTCTTGCTATTTTTGCAAAAGGCCTGAACGCGATTGTTAAAAATAGAAATAATGAGGGAAAGCCGACGCTTCTGACCTTGAGCCACGAAGACAGCACCGGCTCCCAGCGCCCTCCCCGCTGGCGGTGATAAATGATCATCGGCTGCCTTTGTCCTTAGCTAACGTCCCCTTGGCCCACAGGGAAGTTTCTGAGTTTCTGTCTTTTTTGAGGGGGGAAGCTGGAAAGGTGCTTCAGCCTAAATAGCTCTGCTGGTCATTTTGGGGTGTCCTTTGCCTGGCTGTGCTGTGGGGAGCTGTGCTGGCTGGGAGCCAGTGTGTCCAGGCACAACCTCTGTCCTCCCTGCTCCCCTAAGCTGTGCCTGTCCCCTTGCAAAGGGGCAGAGGAGACGGGGATCCCCCAGCACCCGCAGAAGGCTGAGTGCCCTAGGTCATGTGGGAGGTGGGATTAGGGTTAGCAGCAAGCCGTGGGATTGGAGGGCACATCCTGGGGACTCAGCTATGAGCATCGCACCTGCAGTGCTATGTAGCCTGAGCCACAGTCAGGGCTGAGCGAGTCCTAGGCAGTCACCTGGGGCCTTGGCCAGGCTGCTGGGGGTGCCCCCATCCTGGGCTGTGGGATGCACAGGCGAGCTCGGTGGTGGTGTGTTCAGCTTTTCATCTTTACAAGTTACTCCTGAGGCCAGTTCTGTGTCAGTCCCCAAGCTGCTTCAGACGGCACATTCCTGGGCCTCTCGGGCATGAACATCATGACCGCTGTCCTACACTCCAGGTTTGCA
>NW_006291820.1:83933-88765 GCF_000327345.1 Myotis davidii
TGTGTAGCTGTATGTATACGTGGTGCATGCACACGTGAACATCTATGTGCCTGTGAGTGTGGATATGTGTGCAGGCATGTTACAACACATTTGCCTTTGTGTATGTGTGCACTTTGTGTGTCATGTGGGCACTTATACATGTATGCATATGTGCACACACAGGCACACGCACATGTGTCTACAGAGGCATGTTTAGGTGTGTGTGCATGCACTGTCCAGCGGTGGGCACTGCATGAGCCTTGCTGAGGCCCCGTCTCTCTGGTAACTGCTGCCGGGGTGGAGGAGGGGTAGCTCACAGGCCTAGGTGAGCGGGAGCCAGACCCTAGCAGTGCCTGCAGCGAGTGCTTCAGCCGTGACTGAACATCCCTTGCCCCAACTTCACACACTGAAGCCTGGGGTGCAGTGTGTGCTGTGAGGATGTGAGGCCTTTGGGGGATCGGCTCTGGAGGGTGGAACCCCCCTGATGGCCTCAGAAGGGACCCCAGAGAGCTTTCTGCCTCTGGCCATGTGAGGACCTCGAGAAGACAGCACCAGTGACAGGAAAGAACGATGCGGTGCCTGACCCGGGACTCAGCCACTAGGTGAGGAAGAGAGGTCTGCGTGTGAGCCGCCCGCCTGCAGCATTCTTCTTACAGCAGCTGGAGCTCCCAAGACAATGTCGGATGCACCCTGCCGAGCCAGACCACCTGCAACCAGCCTGGACTCACCGACGGGGGTGCAGGCCATGGAGGTGCAGCCCTCTCCCTCTCTGGGGTGTCCACAGTCGTGGGGTAACATCCTCTCCAAACACCAGAGCCTGGGGGCGCAGGGTGGCTTCACAAGCCATGGGATTGGAGGGCACATCCCGGGGACTCAGCTATGAGCATCGCACCTGCAGTGCCGTGTAACCTGAGCCACAGTCAGGGCTGAGCGAGCCCTAGGTGGTCACCCCCCACCCCCCCTTGGCAACCTGGGGCCTTGGCCAGGCTGCTGGGGATGCTCCCATCCTGGGCTCCCCATCCCTGTCCATCTGCACGGCAAAGGCATGTGGGCAGGTCAGGGGACCTGCACTGGGCAGGACCGGGACACAGTGTCCGATCGGACTGGGCAGTGTCCGATATCACCCACTACGTGGTCCTCATTGTGGGCACCAGGGATGTCCCTCTTTTGGCTCCTGCTTCTCCATTTCTCACTACAACATCCATGTCTTCAAAATTGCTCAGGCCTCTGACAACATCCTTCAAACCTTTGCACCTGCATCCTCCAGTGACAGGAGGGCTGAGACACGACGGGAGACAGACCATCAAGGAGGCTGCGCTTCCCAGGGAGGGGTCGAAGGCAGCCTGCCTTGTCCACTCTCAGGGTCCCCTGTTCCTGCTCAATCCCTTTGCCCCCTGGCTTCTGGGCCATTCTCTGCCCGCCCCCCGCCCCCCATCCTGGCTGCTCAGCTGGACCCCGGGAGCTGGCCCCTCTCTGGTGGGACCTAGGGTTTCTTTACAAGTTTGGAGCAGGGCAGACGAGGAGCCAGAGTTGGTTTCAAGGATGTTTAAGCCTTGCCTCCTTCAGCCAAATGCAGTGATTTCCTTGGACTGAGAAATCAGTCCATCTTTTCAAATTCCGTTGAGCTCTGGGAAGGCTCAGACCAGACCTGGACAGGGTGAAGTCCAGCGGGTGAGCAAAGACAATGGGGCTCAGCCTGCACCCCTCACAGGGGTCTGCAGGGGGTGGGGGGCAGACAAACAGGAAGACTGACTTGGTTCGTTTCCTGATAAAGAGAATGGGGCTTGGATAAGAAAGTTCAAGTTTGGATAAGATGGCAGAGGAGGGACCCATGCCTGCGTGCTGGCCTGGAACACACCCTTCCACCCAGGGGGTCAGTGGTCCTGCTGAGACAGGCTGCTGGGCTGTGCCCCATTTCTGGGCCACAGTGAGTGGGGATCCAGCTCGGCCCACACGCACCACGCAGGGCACCCCACCTCCCTGCCATAGCGCTAATGCAGAGGTTGATAACAGCTGCCTGTCACTCATAAAACACACCTCGCCATTCTGCCAAGCCAGGAGCCATCCTGGAGCTCAGCCAAGAAATGGCCTATAAAAGTCTGAATAATGACCTCCACGCTGACTCTCCGCACAAATGATAATCCAGGCAGCTGTTTGCAGGCCTCTCTGTGTGGTCACCCGGCTCCATATTGACGCCTCTCGGCAGCTCCTCCCATCAGCAGCACTGAAGTGTGGAGGCGGCTCCAGTGTGGGGGGCTCAGCCTGTCCCTCCAGGTGGCAGGTGGCAGCACTGGGCTCAGGACATTCACACACCTGCACACAGGGCCCTGCACGCTCTCCTGTCCTGTCCGCTTGGTTCTGTGCTAACAGGGAGAAGGAGGGTAGACACCCTCCTGGCCACAGCCCAGGGCAGAGCCTGGAGCCTGCAGAGCACAGACCTGCAGCGCGAGGCACAGGTGGCGTCCTCAGCCTCAGCGCGACTGCACCACCCAAAGCGGCAGGGCACCCCCTGCCCCTCAGCACAGCTGCAACCCCAGGGGTAGCCCCACGCCCCCCACCCCTGACTTATCAGCATGAATTTTTTTGTTCTGGACACAGAAATTTGAGGGTTCTGAATAAGATGTTTTGCGATAATATACTCTCATTTGAACCTTGCACTGGCCTCTATCAAATCTTACTTTCTAATATTCACATTTTCACTCCAATCACAAGCCTATAGATTATGTTCATGCATAAAATAATGCTTGGTGAATGCCTTTTAATGTTACAAAACGCCACCTTCTAAAATTACTCCCCTCTTTCCAGGGAGAGACGGAACTTGTGGCTGGCAGCCCCCGGCTGCCCTGTCAGAGACAATTCCCTGCTGTTCATGGTTTGCTCGACTTTTTAACAGGAATGTGTTGAATTTTACAATTTTACTATTGATTAATCAAAGGGTTTCTCTTTGTCTGTGGAGATAGTGAAGTAATCTCTGCCTCCAGGTGACATGGCCTCACCTGGGCAGCTCACCCGGGCGGGCGGATGTCCTCTGCAGAAATCTCCACTTCCCTCAACTTTGGAGCAACATCAGGATCGTGCAAAGTGCTTTCTCCTTGAACTGGACGCCTTGTGCATGGCATTCGTGCACAGGTGTGGTCCCCAGGCCTGGCTGGCTATCGAAGCACGAGCGTCTGGTGTGGACGGGCAGGTCCCAGCTGACCTCTGGGCCCTGGGCAGCATTTGGGCCGCCAGGCCCCCACATGCCCCCTCTGCTGAGTCATGGTGCTCAAGTCCCCGCACGGAGATGCGGTGAGCATGGCTGGACACCACGGGCCGGGGCGCAGCGTGGGCCTCTGGGCCGCCCAGCGGCGCTGCACAGAAGCTGGATGGGCTGCGCGCTCTCTCCCAGTTGGCCTCGCAGACCAGCTCCTACGGGAACCCCCGGGAAGCCCGACCGGCCCCATGGTCCCAGCGGCTGCAGCCCGGCTCACCTGGAAGAGGCTGCGCAGCTGGGGGTGGGCTCCTCGCTGGCACCCAGTACCTGAGCTCCAGGGGGCTTCCCTGGCACACGAGCCCTGGTGTCCTGGGGGGAGGGTAGCAGGGGGAGTGAGAATGAGCTCAGCGGACACCCCACATTCTCACCATCACCCCTGCCCCCAGGTAGCCAGTGAAAGGTCCCAGCCCCCTGCCTCTGTCGCTGTTCTGTCCTCGAGGATTAGCCAGCTCCACCACCCTCCCTTTATCCGAATTTGTTCTTGTGTGTTCTGCATGAATCCATCTCTTCTTCATCTGGGCGATGGTTCTTTCTCTAGTTTCTCGGATGGAGAGCTTAGTGCCCTTAGTGTCAGTCACGATCGTCTCCTGTCACCCCCGCCTCCTCGAGCCCCTTTGGTGGCGCCTGGGGGTTTCCACAGGTGCAGTTCTCGTTTGCGTTCATTTTAAAGCCTGTGATTTCCCTTTCATTTCCTTCAACCCCCCAAATTATACATAAGCGTGTTTTTATTTGTGGTATTAATTCCCAGGTAGAAATATTTTCCAAGCTTAGCTTATATTTTATTAAACTGCAATTGTGTTCAGCAAAGATTGCAGGTGCACATGTGTCCTCATGTGTGTAGATGTGTGTATGTACATGTATGTAGATATCTGTATGTACAGCCTTGGGATATCTGCCTTTGGAATTCTTGACATGTTCCTTATGACCAGTAGATAGCTTTTGTGGCTATTTCATGTATGATCAAAAATAATATAAATTATGTATTTGAATGATACAATATGTAGAAAAATAACATCAAGCTTTTTAAAAAATACCTTTTTATTGATTTCAGAGAGGAAGGGAGAGGGAAAAATAGAAAGAAACATCAATGATGATAGAGAATCATGGATTGGCTGCCTCCTCATGCCCCCTACTGGGGAACAAGCCCACAACCTGGGCATGTGCCCTTGACTGGAATCAAACCCGGGACCATTCCATCCACAGGCTGACATTCTGTCCACTGAGCCAAATTGGCTAGGACAACATCAAGCTTTTTTTTTTTTTTTTTTAAATATATTTTATTGATTTTTTACAGAGAGGAAGGGAGATAGAGAATTAGAAAAATCGATGAAAGCTTTTTATTGTTTTACTAGAGGCCCGGTGCACAAAAATTTGTGCACTCGGGGTGGAGGGGAGGGTCCCTCAGCCCGGCCTGTGCCCTCTCGCAGTCTGGGACCTCTCGGGGGATGTCCACTTGCCAGTGGGGAGCATGCTTAAGCTGTAGTCAGGCATCCTTAGCGCTGCTGAGGAGGCAGGAGAGGCTCCCACCACCGCTGTACTGGCAGCCGTCAGCCTGGCTTGTGGCTGAGCAGAGCTCCCCCTGTGGGAGCGCACTGACCAC
>NW_006291820.1:89493-92884 GCF_000327345.1 Myotis davidii
GGAGCTCAGAGCTGCCCCAGCAGCTTGGCTTCCTCCATCATTGGGGCAAGCAAGCCTCCTGCTTGCTCCAGCTCTGTGGCTGCTGGCTGCCATCTTGGTTGGGTTAATTTGCATACAGTTGCTCTGATTGGCTGGTGGGCGTAGCTTAAGGTGTAGTGAAGGTACGGTCAATTTGCATTTTTGTCTTTTATTAGTGTAGATTCACTTGTTTTGGGGTTTCTTGATCTGTCATCTTAAATGAGAACAAAGAGGCTCTATTTTCCAAAGACACCCGCCCCCTCCCGCTGTGGCTGAGGCTGTGGAATGAAAGGGCCAAGGACCAGCAAGGAGATGGACATGCTTGAGGGTCAGTGCAGGTGGCTCAGGGATGAGGCCACCTTTGTCCCCAGAACAGTGCCCCTCTCCCCACAGGCCCGCGTCTCTCAAACCCAGCACAGAGGACTCTGGTTTTATGTTCCATCCCGTGTAAATCATGCTGCCCAGGCCCATTACCATCGGCCCCCTGCTGTGGGCCACATCCCAGGCAAGGGGGAAGGCCACGAATCCTACCACGTTCTCTGGGCCACCAGACCAGGCTGAGCCACAGGCCCCAGTGAAGACCACAACCCTCCTCCCCCTGCTGCCCGGAGCACAAGCCCGCCTCGCAGCCCAGCTGCCCACTCGACTCCCGGAATAGCCTGTGGTCACCAGCCCAGGAGTCAGATGAGTAATCCTGAGGGAAACACTGCAGAATCCGAGAGGTGTGGGCACCAGGCCCTGAGTGGGTGGGCAGGTCCCCCTCTATGCCTGGCAGGATGGGGTGCATGGGGAGAGGCAGGTGGGGGTGTTGCAGAGGAAGGAGGCTCACCAGTGCACGGGCTGTGCTGCCCCCCGCCCCTTTTGGGATGTCCCAGCCCCTTCCTCCCCCTTAACACCAACCTCAAGGCCCTCATGTTCTTCTGGGCCCCACCCAGGGTCTGAGCATTTTTGGTGCCAGTGCTCAGAACAGCATCCCACAGACCTCGGCGTTCCTGTTCCCTCACGTTCAAGCTTCTGTTCCAGAGTCACTCTCTCAGGGGCCTCGCGACCCCCAGGATGTCCGAGTCCCTCCCGGCTGCACAGTTTCCCACGCAATTCCTGTCGCCACCTGACGAATTACACATTGGCGTTGGGATGCTAGCTTTGGGAGGAAAAGCCCCAGAATCGTTCCCTGGTCTTCAGTGAGCATGCCTGTTAGCCCCGCAGTGTCCCTCCGAGCGAGTCCAGCCAGGCCCAGCCCAGCCTCTGCCCGACCACGAGGCAGAGACCTGAGGGAGTTTCTGGTGTGTGTGTGTGTGTGTGTGTGTGTGCGCGCGCGCATCTATACGTGTGCAAGTGTCTGTGCTTGTACCTGTACATGTGTCAGTGTATCTATGTGCGTCTGTGCATTGTCTGTGTGCATTTGTGTGCATCTGTGTGTTTTTTAAAAATATATTTTATTGATTTTTTACAGAGAGGAAGGGAGAGGGATAGTTAGAAACATCCATGAGAGAAAAGCATCGATCAGCCGCCTCCTGCACACCCCCTACTGGGGATGTGCCTGCAACCAAGGTACATACCCTTGACTGGAATCGAACCTGGGACCCTTCAGTGCCCAGGTCGAAGCTCTATCCAGTGAGCCAAAATGGCTAGGGCTGTGTTTGTTTTTTTGTAATTTCCGCGGATGGATCCATTGAATCAAATCGAATTACTCCTCAGAGCAAAGTATAAAGGTTCCAGCGGAGGGTTTTCCATTCCCTGTCCTCCTGTGGGTGTGCCGTTCTCAGAGTCTCCTTCACCTGTGTCACCTTAACAGCTGAATCCAGGCTGGATGGGGCTGGTGGTCCCTTCTTTGACCTGTCTGCACGGTCCCAGGGCAGAGCTTGAGCAAGGCCTGGGGCATGAACTTAAGAACAGGAGACAGCCATAGCTGGTTTGGCTTAGTGGGTAGAGTGTAGGCCTGCGGACTGAAGGATCCAGGGTTCGATTCTGATCAAGGGAACATGCCCAGGTTGCGGGCTTGATCCCCAGTAAGGGGCATGCAGGAGGCAGCCAATCAATGATTCTCTCTTGTCATTGATGTGTTTCTCTCTCTCTCTCTCTCCCCCTCTCTCCCTTCCTCTCTGAAATCAATAAAAATATATTTTAAAAAAAGTAAAAGAACAGGAGACGGAGTCTCCAGCTGCAAGGCTGTGCCAGGAAAGGAGAGTGGTGGGTAGGGAGGGCACCCAGTGACAGAATCGGGTTCCCAGGGGCAGCCGAGATGAAGCCGTGCGAGGGAGCCATGGAAGAGTCCAAATACCATCACAGCTCTCAAGGGGTATGGGGTGTAAAATAAATGGCAGGGAACCCCAGTGAGAGCCATACCTGCTATCCATGGTTTACAGGATGGGCCCACCCCACGCCTACTCTGAGGACACTGACCATGATGGGGCTGGTGGGGGTGTGGAGGCCACAGAACCCCAAGGCTGAGTGACTACAATCCTCAGCTCCTCTGTGCCAGGAGGCTTGTCTTTGCTCACCTCCCCCAGGTGGGTGGACAGTTACCTCTTGTGCACACAAAAGGGAACTACCAGTGAGCGGGAGGGGGACTCAGCTCCAACGAAGAAACTGTGTCCACCTCCTGGTCAAGTACATCCCAACCCCACCCCAACCTGCCCCAGTCCAGCCCTCCCATTCCCCAGGTGCGCAGGGACTTTCCTTCACACAGCGTCCAGTGGGCCCTGCTGACCTCAGGCACTGGCAGGTGTGAGAGTCAAGGCCGGTGGCAGGGACAACGCACCCCTAACCCAGGAGGGAAAGCTGAGGTCCATGCAGGTAGTGGGGTTCCAGGAGCACAGTGAGGAATGGGGGTACCTGGCGCCCGTCCCCTCTCCTCTGGCGGGAGAGGCTGTGCCAGGCATTACCCACCTGCTTTAGACACTGACCAGGCTCCTACCTTCCTCCCTGTGACTTTGGGTGACATTCAGTCACACTCCCTGTGGGGCTGCGGGTCCAGAGGCTGGGTGGGCCGCGGGAGGCCACAGATGGCAGTAACGGGCCCTGGGTGTGTGTGTCCAATTCCGTGCTTCTGGGAGGCAAATGAAGGTGAGACAGACAGACAGACAGACAGACACTCACACTCACACACACACTGCTCCTCGGAGCAGTACACACCGGGCACCGCTCTGTGCTGTGACACCCGCTTGGGCTCGGGCTCTGGCGCTGCCAGAGTGAAGTCGATGAGGCCGCGCCCGCCCCGAGGGGGGGGGGGGGGGTGGGCGCCCCCCCGCCGGTCCAGGGTCCGCTCCGGATTTGGGTCAAAAACCGCGCTCCACGCCCCTCCGTTCTTTCCGGCGACGGCCCGTCACCCCTCCCCTTCCCCTCGCCGCGGCGGGGGCGGGGGGTGCAAGAG
>NW_006291820.1:94413-95493 GCF_000327345.1 Myotis davidii
CACTGTGTGCGGGGCCCCAGGGCCAGAAGGGGAGCTTGTGGGCCACCACCGGCCACCCCTGCCTCTTGTCCCTGCTGCCTTTGTCTCAGGAAGGGCTGCTTCCCTGAGAGGGGCAGGTGTGGAGCTGCCCCTGGGTCAGCCGCCCAGGCCTCTGGGCAGGGGAGCCAGGGAGGGTCCTGCCAAGCCCTGGTCCCAGGCTTGGGAAGTGAGGTCAGGCCACCAATGAATGAATGAGCTGCGGGTGGAGTGAGCATGAGCCCAGGGAGTGAGGGAGAGCCCGCCCTGCCCCTGCCTGGAGCCAAGCCTGCTCTGTGCGAACTGGCCACTGAGGACCCCTTAGCCGAGGGGTGTGTGGGCTCCAAAGGGCTAAGGAAGGGCTCTCCCCGCCGCTGTGCCAGTGCCAGCCGCGTGGGGCGACCGGGGTGACAGCTTCCTGGGGAGAAGCATCTCTAAACTGTCCTGGTCGAAACCCTCCCCCCAAAGCCCTCCTCCGCTGCAAAGAACAAGCTGGAGCAGATGCTGGGAGCAGGTAGTGAAATATTAACCAGCAGTGAGGCCGGAATAAACAGCTACCTGGGGAGGTGACCCAAGCCTGGGGGCGGCCAGGAGCCCAGACCTCTCCGAAAGAGCCTTCTCCTTGGAAACTAGGCTGTGTGCTGAGTCTGAAAGCCCCACCATGCATGCTTGGGGTCTTCAGAGGAGAGAGCCCAGAGCCAGTGGTCAGGGGGGGTAGCCCCACCCTTCGTGTCCACTGTGGTGGGGACTTGGGGCCGGGAAGGCCACATGCAGGTGAATTAGACCTGGGACAAGTCCACCTCCCCCCCCCCCAGCCCAGCAGGAAGTGGGGTCCGCTCTCCCCAGGCCTGTGAGGACAGCCTCATGGGTGGCAGGTCCTGCCTCCTTCCTCTCTCCCCACCCACAACTGCCCTCGTTAAAATTAAATTTAGTCGGTTGCATCAGCCTTACCCCTGGTTGCTGGAGCCAGAGCAGAGTTCCCAGGGAAAGTTTCTGACAGGCTGGGCGTGTCAGACTTGCACATAGTCTGTGGTCAACAATGAGCTCGGTCCCCCCCCCCCCCCC
>NW_006291820.1:95593-97353 GCF_000327345.1 Myotis davidii
GCACCCCAAGCTGACGTCATGCTGTCTGGCGGCCTTGGTGACCCCAGGACAGACATGCTGGGGCCTTGCACTGAGTTCCTGGTTGCTCCTGCTTTAGTTACAGCTGTCTGGGGCTCGGGGGTAAGTAGGAATTACGGCCTCTAGAGATGTGATTAGTCGTTAGAGCAGCAGCCACAGGAAAACACAGACCTGGCATGGCCCGTTGGCACAGAAGCTGCGTTGGTTCAGACCCAAAGTTAAAACTTTGGCGGCAGCGGCCGACCCGCCCCCCCCCCTCAGTTCTCCATCCGCTCCCTGCTGACTAGGGTCCCTTCATCTCCGTAGGCCGCACGACGGCCCCGAGGGCGAGGACTTCGCACCCACGGGGGAGGCGGCCGTGGACAGCTACCCCAACTGGCTCAAGTTCCACATCGGCATCAACCGGTACGAGCTGTACTCCAGGGACAGCCCCGTGGTCGATGCCCTGCTGCAGGACCTGGGCGCCCAGAAGATAACCAGTGTGGGTAGGTGCCTCGCTGCACGTGCTTCGGGCACGTGACTAGCATGCAATGGGGCCTGGGGGCCGGTGCCCTGGCTGGAGCATCCCCATCTGACACCCACAGGCCTGGAGGAGGGGACAGGTGGTGTCAGGCCACGTGCAGTTGAGGGGATCTGCACTCAGCTCTTCCCCAGCTGAGGAGGGCACAGCTCTCGCCACCAGCAAAGAAGTGACACCTCAGGGTTGTGCCCCTTCCTCCATGTGGGAGCTCAGGGGAGCATCCAGCGCTGCCTGGGTTGGGCCGCACCCAAGCTTAGCCAGGGCTCTGCCCTTCCGTATGGATGGGCGACCCGGGCTCCGTTGTGCATGTGCAGCCCCGCACTCAGTGGTTGGCAGGAAGCCTTCCTGAGCACCTTGGGATCTGCTGAATCGGACAGAAAGGGCAGCGGTTACTGGTTCTGGGAAAGCGTGTCAGCAGTGGTTTCTGCCGCGCGTGGAGGTCTGAGCCTTTGATCTCGGGCCTTGGGAAGGCCCCAGTGTCTGCATTTGGCTGGAGACACAGGGGGCTGGGCAGATCCCTGGGCGGGAGCACCATTCCTGGCAGGTGCCCGCCAGGTGGGCTGTGAGTGAGGTCTCCACGCTGTGCACAGGGCAGCAGTCCTGGTGCTGGATGGGCGCCAGCCACCCGGGGCTGTCCTGGTGCTGACAGGGCAGTTAGGTGCGGCCTCTGAGACAGGCAGGTGAGCTCCAAGTTCTCTAGAGTCTGCTCTGGGCTCTCTGCCCGCCTAAGCTGCTTGCTGGGGGGAGGCAGACGGGCGGCTCACCCTGGAGCAAGTGGTGGTCTCCTCACCCAGCGTGCTGCCTGGAGGAACCTGAGAGCCACTCCCGTGCCCAGCGCCGCCCCGCCTCCCTGCTGACCCCGTCAGGGTCAGGGCTAGGGCCTTGCTGGGCAGCAGTGAATGGCGGGGATTGTCAGGGAGAGCCACCGCCGGGTGCCCCTTCCTTCTGAGAGGAGTGTGGCTGCTGGGGAGACGTCCGGTGTCTTGCCACCTCCTCCATCTACTCAGCAGACTTTCGTGGGCACCGCCTGCATTTGGGCCCGTCCTGGTGGCGGGGGGTCGAGGATGAATCCACCCTCGAAGTGACTCTGCTGCCTCCTGACCTGAGAGTCCCAGGGAGACGGAAGGACGCATGCAGACCAGGAGCAGATGCTTTAAGCGCAGCATAGACCCAGGCCAGGTGTGTCAGGGAGAAGATCCCACCTGGAAGGAGGGCCTTCCTG
>NW_006291820.1:97505-108051 GCF_000327345.1 Myotis davidii
GTGGGCTCGTGTCTCTCAGGAAGGTTGCATCTTATTCTAATAATATGGTGAGCGTGACAAGCCTGTAAAATATTAACTGGTGCTCGCATCTGGGCTTCCATGCCCCACCCCCACCTTGTCTAGGGCAAATGCAGGGTCAGGGTCAGGGTCAGGGTCAGGGTCAGGGTCAGGGACAGGGCTGTGAGGGTACAGAGCCTGGGCCACCTCCCCTCAGAGAGCAGACGCCTCCCAGCCCTCCCTGGACACGCTTGGTGCTGAGGACAGGGCTCCAGAGCCCGGGGCAGTTGCGGTGGGGGGGAGGAGGGGGCTCCAGGGCTCCCAGGCAGCTTTGCTGACCCTGGGCACCCTCCTCCTCCCATCCCCGTAGGGGCCTGGCCTTGGGGCGCCCCACCCCAGGGTTCTGGCTGAGGGTGCCCTGGGGAGAGTCCCTGCCCGTTGGGGTCCTGGGCTGCCTGAGCCGACTACACGGACCAGCCGGTCCTCCCCTGTCTGTGGGGCAGTGGGTCCATCGGAGCGAGGGCTGGTCGAGGGCTGGTCAGTCAGGGTCACTCTGCGGTGCCAGTTGGGCCACAGGTGTCACCGATGGGACCGGGTGCCCTGCCCCTGGCAGAGCATGGGCCTGGTTCTGCCAGTCGCCAACCAGAGTGGCTTTGGGCACACGGACGAACCTCTCGTGCTCACGGGGACGCTGGTGGTGATAACCTTGACCTAACCTCCAGCTTGCGGATCTGAAATCCAAACAGCCCCTTCGACAGCAAAGGCCTGGCTCAGCCTGAACGTGTGGGCAAAGCCTGACCGATGAGACGGCGTGATCCGTGTTTGTCTCCCTCTCAGTGGAGTTGAGGTGCTTCCTTGGCTCTGCCCAGACCCAGGCAGCCCACACGCAGCGAGCGTGATGCAGACACCGCCTCACTGCGGTCGTCCGAAATTTCCGAAATCCCCGAACACAAACACGTCTGCCTGCAGAGACTGTGAAGGACGTGAACCCACGGAACGTACTTCACGGGGTCATCGCGGGCTCATGAGCAAAGGAGAGCTGAGAACAGCTGGGCCAAGTGCCCGCGGGGTGGGTTTCTGTGGCGTGATCTCCGTGGGGGCCCAAGCCCCTCACCCCAGGCACCATGGGGAAGGGCCTCGGCCAGGAACTTGCCCCCTCCCACTGCCCGGGCCTGGAGACGCTCCCGGGCGAGTTCCTGCTTATGAAAAGCCCCCTGTGCCCGAGGAAGCAAAAGTCCTCCCCCTGTGAGCAGGGGCCCAGGAGACCAGGTCCAGGCCCGGCCGCCTCTGCAGGGAGTGGAGAGGAGCCGGCCAGGGCCAGCGGCAGGTGTCGCCCATGACCCCACCCTTCCTGGGAGGTGTTGCCCCCACGTTCACTGGACAGTTGGTTGAAAACCCAGCTGCTTGAGACGAGCCCTGGGTGGGCCCTCACCGAGCAGGTCCTGATGAGCAGGTGTGGAGACGGGAGTCCCTGGATGCAAGAGTGTCCAGGGGGGAGCTGCCTGCTGCTGGGGGCCCACCCGGCATTGCTGTGGCCGAGGGGGCTGCGGCTTCAAGGCCCCCTGAGGACCCTGGGTGACACCCCCTTTACGGGAGCCCAGAGCCCGCCAGGATTCAAGGGTTAGCATCCCCGTCCTCCTGAGCATGAAATGGAAGGAAAGGAAGACAGAAGTCCCAGCACCGCAGTGAGGGCATAAAAAAAGACCCTCGGTTTAAAGAGCCAGAAACCCAGCCTTCTGGCTGCCACCCTTCAGGTAGGGAAACTGAGGCCTCGGGCGGGGGTGGGGGGGCGGAGGCTGGCCTGAGGCTAGGACATCCCTGTGCTCCGCTCAGGAGTCTGCCCTCAGCCATCGACCCCGGGCTGTCATTTTAATCATCCGTTGTTCACATTATTACACCTGGACCCGGCGTGTTGTGTGGGGGAGCGTGATTCCTGTGACGTTCGAGATGCTTTCTCACTGGATGGTCCCCAAAGTCGCCAGCTGAGAGCCACTGACCGCTTCATGAGCCTGGGTGGCCAGTAGGGCTGTGTTCGTGGCCAGGCTCCCGGCTCCCGGCAGGGTGGCTGCCTTCGAAGGCTCAAGACGTCATCTGCTCTGTCCAGCTTGGACTTGGGCGTGTGGCACCTCCCGTCAGCACGAATGAAATCGCTGTCCTGCACGGTCATGGATGCGAAGAATCAAGGGCACAGTTAATGGCTCTTCTCTTGGGATGACTTACAAAGGAGAAGCCACATGGCCGGAGAGGACTCGAGCAGCCTCTTGCCGGAAATGCCAACGGGTCAGGACAAACCCCCGCTGGTCCCTGAACCAAGGAGAACAGGCGCCCCCTCTCCCCTGCCCTGGCCCTCGTGGAGGCAGCGGAGTCCAGGGCTGACTGGCTGGAGGAGCAAAGGCTGTGTCTGGGGCCCTCAGCTGCGGCCCTGGGTGCCGGGGACATGGTTGCCCTGCCTCCTCCCAGCACCAGGGAGTCACAGGGCGCCTCCTCCCCAGTGCAAGGCGGTCGTGAGTCCCAGTGTCTGGGGCCTAGAAGCGGAGAACGGAAAATGCCCAATGAGCCAGACCCCCCAGGCCCAGAGCTGAGGGGCCATAGGTCATCCACGAGCCGAACATGGAGAAAGCAGCAACTAGCGGAGCCCCCTCAGCGCTCCTCCAGCCTCTGGTCCAAGGTCAAGAACAAATGTCCAGCCCGGCCAGCGTGGGTTAGGGGTTGAGCATTGATCTGTGAACCAGGAGGTCACAGCTCGATTCCTGGTCAGGGCTCATGTCCAGGTTGTGGGCTCGATCCCCATGGGGGACGTGCAGGAGGCAGCCAATCCATGATTCTCTCATCGATGTTTCTGTCTCTCCCTCTCCTTTCCTCTCTGAAATCAATGCAATATATATTTAAAACAACAACAACAAAAGAACAAAGGCCCTGGCGCTGACGCAGCGTCCCCGCCCCGCACCTGCTCGCTCCATTTAGCGCAGACGGCAGCTGTGGCCCCAAACCCAGCGGGTGTGTGCTCCAGTTGTTCCTCGGATCCCACGGAGGAGCTGGTTTCCACCCGGCAGTGCTCTCAGTTCCCTTTAAGTAAAAAGTTCTCAGAACCACAGTGAGTCATCTTCCAGAAAAGTGGGCGCTGGGCCAGCAGCGATTTCGGCTCCACCTCCCGAAGGCACGGGGTGGTGGCCTGAAGTGGGCAGCACTGGCGGGTCCAGGTGGGTTAGTGGTCACGGGCGTCTCGGTGCCGATGAACCATGAATTGCAAAGCATCATGGAGACCTGTGAACACATATTAACATGTACCATTAACGATGCGTGTTGTTGACCATCAATCAATGTTAATTACCAACACGTTACACTCGGTTGGGGATGTGACTTGAGGGTTAGGAATGACTGAGCTGGACAAAGGGTCGCGGCCAGAGGACTCGAGAGCAGGGCACGCACAGGGGCACTGCGAGGGAGTGGCCGTGGGTGGGTGAGAAAAAGCTGGCCTGGATCCCCGGTGCCCTGCATGCTGGCGACTGGGTGGAGGCTGGGGAGATGGAGAGCAGGTGGCAGATGATGAGGGACGTGGTCAGTGAGAGCGACTTCTGAGGCCTGGCCCAATGGGCCCCATCAGGGCCAGCTGGCCGGACCCTGCCTGTGCACGAATTCATGCACTGGGCCCTTAGTATCGAATAAACTTGCTTCATTAGACCTGCTTTCTGATGCAGCTAAACTTTTAACAATCCAGTGAAGCACCCCAACTTCTCTTCCAGGTAATTGTCAGCAACACAGCAGTAAATATCAACATGAAGCAGATTATTATTGTAGATCATGCAGGGAGAACAAAGGGTAAAATATTTAACTGGGAAATGTCTGCACCTGGCTATAAAGCAAGTTGTGTTCCTGGGCTGAAGAAACTGCAAGGAGGTTAGTTGCTAAGGAGAGGAAGCCAGGCATTACTACGTGACGTCATTATCCAGCACCCACAGCGACCCCTTCCAGGCTGGGCTGGGCTGGGGGCTGCATTTTGTACCATGGGGTCTTGGCAGTGTCAGCTGCGATTTGGTGAGGTGTCGCCCTGGGGTGGTGGCGGGGCCTGTGTCCCACTTGGGGGAAGCTGAGTGTTGGTTTGTTGGCACCAGGTCTGTGGTGCTGTTTGTTTTTAAATGGCCAGTGCGCATCATGGCAGCTCCTGTGTTGAATGTCTGCCCCCTGGTGGTCAGTGTGCATCATAGCTACCGGTTGGACAGATACTTAGCCTTTTATGTATATAGGTTATTGTTTGCTCTGTGGGGAGCAGCAATGTGTGTGGATTTCCTTCCAGAGCAAGAGGGATTAAGCCAGCCAGGTTTGCATAACATTTTGTTATTAAGAGAGGCCAGGGTCCCCAGCCCTGGGAAGAGCAGTGGGCTGCCTCTGGCTGGCTGGGGGGGCGGGGTTAAACCCAGTGGCCCCAACTGTTCCGTGGAAATGGGGACGTCCTGTGGGGCAGCATTAGGCCCCTCAGTGTTTCAGGAGCCTTGCTGTTCTCATCTTGTTAAAGAGCCGAGATTGTTCGTGATGAGAGGAGAGAAAATTGAACTCACCTGCAGTTTTCGGGAGAGAACCACCGTCCGCCCAGCAGGGCCGAGCTAATAATCAAGTCACGGGCGGCTTCCACGTCTTTCACGCTCGGCATGTCCGAGGCCGCGTGGCACTCTGCCCCTCGGGAGTCTCCAGTGTTTTGCAGGGAAGTGGCTTTGTGTCCCCGAGGAGCGTGCACAGGATCGTGGAGCCTGAAGCTCTCGGTCCTGGATGCCAGGGCCAGGCCCTCAGACACAGCCTGGCCGTGGCCGGAGCAGACGCCGCACTGGGAGGAGTTGGCCGGTGGGAGCGGAACCTGGAGGCAGGGTCTGGGCTTGGTGCTCAGGGGCCATGGGCCACCGACAACCTCAGGGAGGTAACTCGCTCCCTGTGGCAACCTGCCGTCCTGGGGTGCCCCGTCAGGTGCTCTCCCGAGGTGTCACGGCGTCACCCCTTCATGGGGCTGCTGTCCGAGGAGGTGGACGGGTCTCATCCCTGTGTCCCAGGTGAGTGGCCCCTGCAGCCAACAGGGCAAATACGCTCCCTGGTTGTCTGGACCCCCAGACCCCCTTGGAGGAGGCTAGGTGGCACCCTGAACCCCACGTACCGAAAGGGGACCCTGAGGTTGGGAAGCATGAGCGCCTAGGTGCCCAGCCATAGAGGGCTGAGCGGAGCCTCCAGGCTCAGGGCTGCTGGTGGGGGCCAGCTCCTCAGCCCGGATGGAGCCCTCTGGGTGCAGGATAGGGAAGAACTCGTGGACACAGCAGCAGGTGGGATGTGCTTCCTTACGAACAAAGCAGCTGCAGCCGGCTGGTCAGGGGCAGCTTCTATGCGCGCTCGCACCAAGAGGCCTCGTGCCAATTAGGGACGCCTATGCTACATTAACACACGTTAACACCAGCAGGTTCCACGAGGGTGCTCCGCGCCCATGGCGTGCACGCTTAGGGCAGGGCCTTCCCTGGTGACACTGCTGTCCTCGCCTGCACGTGTGCCCCTGGAGCCCCGGGCACTCTGGTCAGGGCCCCACGGCAAAGCCCTCAAGCAGCGCAGCCTCCTGCACGGCGCCGCCCTCCCGCCTCAGCCCTGGTGTGTTCACAGGTTGTGTCCACCCTCCCTGACCTCAGCTCCGCCCGGGCCCTGCAATGGCCTCAGTTCCTCAGTCCTCCACACTCTGCCCTCGGCGGCCTCTTCACACGCTGGCCGCCTCAGGCCGGCTCCTGGGTCTGTCCGGGGGCGTCCAGGCTCACCTGGCCCGACCTTCACCTCCAGGCTGTTCCTCTTCCATCCAGCTGCCGAAACCTCAGGGTCACCCTCGTCTCTTCTCTCCCCTCCGTACCCCAACACCCCCTCCAAATGGCTCCTCCATCCCAGATATTTCTTGAATTTTCCCATTTTCTCCATCTCTTTCCTCATCTCCTCCAGCCACCCCCCCCCTCCACTGGCCTCCACCCTCCACCCTAGTCAGCTCCCCACACGGAGGGGACAGCACCCACCTGCTCCCATCCCCTCCTGCCCTGGGACCAGTGGCCACCAGAGCCCACCAGGTGCTGAAATGTGCCCGCTCTCTCCTCCTCCCCTGCCCCGGGCCTTCCCGACCACCCCCTGTTCTGTGGGGCAGCTTCAGCGCCACCCAGCGTGGCCTCTGCAGGCTCCTCCGGGCGTGGACCTCTCCACCACAGCCCGAAGGCTCTGGGTGCCTGTGGTTACGGGGTCCCACCCAGTGGAGCGTGGACCCTGGTGGGGACACTGCCTCACTTCGCCCCTGTGACCACCCTGTCTTGGGTGGCCTGGTCCTCCCTGTGCGGTGACAGGGCTGGTCGGCCAGCTCACCTCCTGTGTGTGTGTAACTCTGTGTGTGTAACTCTGTGCGTGTGTAGCTCTGAGTGTAACTGTGTGTGTAGCTGTGTGTGTGTGAGAGTGGGTGTGTCCAGGTGTCCAGGTGTGAGGGGTGTATCTGGGCGGGAGGCACGGCTGGCAGGTGTGTGCACCCAGCCGTTCCAGAAGCTGGGCCCTTTGTCTTGGGTTGGCCTGGGGAGAGATTCTGCCCCAACCTCTAAATGGGGAGGTGGGCGTGTCGGCATCCTTGTGAGGAACCCCAACTCCCCAAGCAGAGTGGGGGCCCTTGGCCACACCCAGGGCCCAGGCCATGTGGTCTGCGTGGGGAGCAGAGAGTCGGGCAGCGGGTGACCCTGTGTCTTTGCCTCCCTGCAGCCATGAAGTCGGGGGGCACTCAGCTCAAGCTCATCATGACGTTCCAGAACTACGGGCAGGCCCTGTTCAAGCCCATGAAGTAAGTGCTGGCGCCGGCGGCAATGGGGCGTGGGCGGGAGGGGGCAGGAGGTGCGAAGCGGGTGTAGAGAGGATGCGGAGGGGGGCTGGGCTGGGCTGGCGCTGCCCACAGGCACCAGGTTTGGTGGAAGGTGCACTGTGTCCTCCAGTAGTGTTTTGGGGTGAACTCGGCGGCTGCTCCCTGCTTTCTCTCTGGTGCCTGCTGCCCCACCCTCACCCCTGTGACCCAGCGGGAAGCCCTCTGCTGCTTCGTCTGCCCCTTGGAGAGAGGACCCCGCCCCCCCACGGCTCAGGGTCAGCAGTCTCCTGTAGGGCCAGGGTGGGTGTTTCAGGGTCTGCAGGCCATGTGGTCTGTGTCCCAGCTGCTCAGCGCTACCCCCTCCCCAAAGCAGCCAGGTAAGTGGACGCGCCTGGCTGTGCACCAGCAGCGCTTCAGCTGTAACCCTGTGGGCGTGGCTTGTCCTGCTGCAGGAAACATGAAAGCTGCCACCAAGTAAACGTGAGGCACCAAATGGCCACGACCCTGTGGCCGCCCCAAGGGAACCCATTAAACGATTAAATCCATGACCAATCGTCTCTTTAATAAAAAACGTCCTTCTGTGACCTGATCCTCTCTGTAAACTGCTGGCAGAATACTCTGACCTGATTGGATGAGGAGGGTGGGGCCTGAGGTCCTGGGACATTTGTGTGACATGTGGCTGACGTAAAAGCTTAAGGGATATATATACACGAGGAGTGAGGACATTTTCCATTGATTTTTTTTTTAAGTAGAAGAGAGCAGGGACAGAGAGAAACATCACTGTGAGAGAGTCACATTGACTGGGTGCCTCCCACATGCACCCCAACTGGGAGGTGGGGACTGGACCTGCAACCCAGGTACATGCCCTTGACCAGGAATCAAACCCAAGACCCTCTGCTGCTCCAACCCCTGAGCCATGCTGGCCGGGGTGGATCATATATTTTTAATATGCATCTAAAAGCATATAATTAACACATTAGCCCAGGAGTTCCTGGATATTCAAGCAAGACTTTTTAACAGTTTTATCAAGATACTAGGGGCCCAGTGCACAAATTCATGCACCTTGAAAGGAATTGTGGGCTGCAAGGCTGCAGTGAGCACAGTGGCGGGTCTCAGCCCATCGGCACCCAGTCCCCTGTCTGCCGGCAGCCTTGCTCCCGCTGCTGCTGCTCCCATGGGCTGACAGCATCGGCCCTGCTCGCACCCACTGACCATGCAGAGCGATTGGGGCTGGCGCCAGCAGCAGGTGTGATGGGCCGGTGCCGGCAGCGGGTGCAGGTGGCAGCTGCTGGGCCGATTGCCCCTCAGGAGCAGGGGGAGGTGGAGAAGCCCTCAGGGGTGATCGGGGCCAGCAGCCGCCACTCACACCCACTGACAGCACCAAGCGATCAGGGCTCGCACCGGGCACTGGCCGCAGGTGTGAGTGGCGGCTCTGGCGCCAGCAGCAGGTGTAGCGCTGGGTGGGACCGTGTCGCGCGGGAACAAAGAATTTTCAGTAACCACCAGAGGCTCACCCCGATGATAGCGACCTGCGCCCCTCTGTGATCTGATACCCCCACTCACCTGCTCCACCATCCCACCGTGGTCAATGCCTGCCACATTCCACGTGTGCCCCCTGGTGGTCAGTGCACGTTATAGCAACCGGATGTTCAGTGTTCCGCCGTCCAATCTATTTGCACATTAGGGTTTTATACATATAGAAAATTAACATATCACCTTCATCACCCAGGTGAAGTGTATAGTTCTGTGCTATGAGTGTGCGCGCCGAATTGCGTGTCTGCCACCAGGATCAGTTCTAGGACCTGCCCATTACTGCGGAGAGAGGCTGTGAACCCTAAGTCCTCACTCACTCACGGCCTCTATAGGTTCTGTAACGTTGAGTAAAATGTTGAGCAAAATGACACCTAAAGAAACCCTTCGCCGCAGGCTGTGGTGTGAACAAGAGTTAGTTCCGAGGGCAGCTCATCCACATGACGAGGGAGGACGTAGCAAAGCGTTGTGAGGGACCCTGTGCACAGGTTGCTGCCTCCCACTTCTCCTTGCCCTCCTCTGCTGGACGACCGCTGGCCCCAACCGTCTCCATGTGTCTACATGTTGTGGGGCTTTCGAATGAATCGAATCACGAAATGCTGCTCTCTAGTGGCTTCTCTCCCTCAGCCGCACGTCCTCAAGGCTCATCGAGTTGTGGCAGGTGCCAGGTCCTAGCTCCTTTTTAAAAAAAATAATTTTTATTGATTTCAGAGAGGAAGGGAGAGGGAGAGAGAGAAATATCCATGATGAGAGAGAACCATGGATCGGCTGCCTCCTGCACACCCAACACTGGGGATCGAGCCCGCAACCTGGGCCTGGGCCCTGACTGGGAATTAAATGGTGACCTTCTGGTTCATAGGTCGACGCTCAGTCACTGAGCGTGCCGGCCGGGCCTGACTCCTTTTTCAGGCAGAACAATATTCCATCGTGTGGCTAGGTCACAGTTCATATATTCTTCACTCAGTGGCATTTGGGCTGTTCCCACCTGTTGGCCCTAAGAATAATGCTGCTGGGAACATTCACCTACCAGGTTTTGGGTGGACGTATGTTTCCATTTCTTATGGGTAAATGCCCAGGAATGCAAGAGCCGGGCATGTAATAACTACCTTGACCTGCTCGGGAACTGCCGACAGCCTCCCACAGCAGTTACTGGCCCACAGCCCACCGGCAGCCTTACTCCGCGAGACACTGGTGATTACCGTGCCCTGGATTCCCGCCATCCCAGCGGGCGGGGGCGTCTGTGGACTGACTGGCGTCTCCAACAACGACAATGTGCAGTGGCTTCCAGGCCTGTGTTGCCGTCTCTGTCTTCTTTGCAGAAACGTCTGTTCAGGTCTCTTGCCGTTTCTTTAGCTGTTTTTGTTAAGAGGCTGTAAGAGTTCTTTCTATATTCCGGAACCTGTGTGGTGTCCTTTCTAATTTTCAGGATGTCTAGTTTATCTATTTTGTTGTTGCTTGTGATTTTGGTGTAACATTTAATACACCAATTTGATACTGAAAAATATGTGTAGTTAGCGGTGCAGCGCCGTGTGTAAACATGTGTGTCTGTAGGTAGCGGTGCAGGTGCCGTGTGTAAACGTGTGTCTGTGGGTAGTGGTACAGGCGCCGTGTGTAAACGTGTGTCTGTGGGTAGTGGTACAGGCGCCGTGTGTAAACGTGTGTCTGTGGGTAGCGGTGCAGGTGCCGTGTGTAAACGTGTGTCTGTAGGTAGCGGTGCAGGCACCTGTGTGGCTGATGTTGGGTGTGGCGTCCCTGCCGAGTGCGTGGTCCTGGCGGCCTTTCTGTAGCCTTGGGTCCATTCCTTCCTGCATGCTGACACGTGCTGGCGGCTGGCGGCCGCAGAGAGCATGTGGCTTCCCCCAGCACCTGCCCCTCCTTCCCTCCTTTTCTTTCTGTCTCTGAGGTCACTCTGCTGGTTGTGACACTGCACACACACCACCCCCTCGAAGCTGTTTCCTCATCTCCATGTTGTTGTTAGGACTTGGCGGCGGCTGCTCCGGACGTAGCGGGTGGCAGGGGCTGGTGGCTCTTCCTCGCATCAAGTCACTTGACCTTTCCGATCACAGGGCAGGTTTTACTACCCACTCTCCTCACTCTCCTTCAAGGAGGAGGCACTGGGATCAGAAGGGTTTACACAAACAAGGAGTGGGCTGCAGACCAGGGCTTGGGCCCAGGCTC
>NW_006291820.1:108128-113667 GCF_000327345.1 Myotis davidii
TGGCGCAGAGGCCCTAAATATTTCGATTTCTCTCCTATTTGCTGTGTTTATGGTGCACAGGGCGGGGCCCCCAGACCAGCGTGTCCGCCGCCTTGACTTACTGTTCTCTGCCGACCAGGCCACGCACAGGGGCTGAGGCTGAGGTTCTGCCGGGCGTCCTGTGCCCAGAGCCTCCCCACGCGCCATCTGCTCTCTTTCTTTTTGCAAAGACTAGAAGTGTGTGTGTGTGTCTGTGTCTGTGTGTGTGTCTGTGTGTGCGTGTCTGTGTGTGTCTGTGTGTGTGTCTCTGTGTGTGTGTCTGTGTGTGTCTCTGTGTGTGTCCCTGTGTGTGTCTGTGTGTGTGTGTGTGTCTGTGTGTGTCTGTGTGTCTGTGGGTGCGTGTGTCTGTGCGTGTCTGTGTGTCTGTGTGTGTGTCTGTGTGTGCGTGTTTGTGTGTCTCTGTGGGTCTGTGTGTGTATGTGTGTGTCTGTGTGTGTCTCTCTGTGTGTGCATGTCTGTGTGTGTCTGTGTGTGTCTGTCTCTGTGTGTGTCTGTGTGTGTGTGTGTGCGTGTCTGTGTGTGTGTCTCAGAGAAAAATCCGTTGTGGCAGCTGTTTGGAGGCCCATCCCTCGGGCACAGACGCAGAAGCGGCTGTAGAAACCTTGCGGGGAAGGTGCTTCTATCAGAAATTTGAGCCCCTCTTGCTCTGATCAGTGTGGCCGCCAGGCACCAGCGCACACAACGAAGAGGAGGCGCAGGCCGGAGAGCAGGGCAGTGGGCAACGCTGGACGCCAGGTCTGGTCCTGTGTTCACCGTGTGGGCGCTCGGGGCTCAGGGGCAGGTGGACAGACGGTGAGACCTCGGGTGAAGCTGCCCGGGGCCTCAGCGACCTCGGGAGACCGTGGAGACGGTGTTGCCGAGTGGGTGGGTGTTGTCTCCGGGCAGGAAGGCTTCTGGCACAGGGTCCCCACAGGAAGCCGTGGGGCAATGCCCGGTTTTGAGGGCCTGTGATGGCACCGTTAGGAGTGGGTAAGTCTTTGAGTTTTTCTGATAAATAATTTGTTTCCTCTGCTCTGCTGCCCTCACTCAGCCCAGAGGCAAACACATTGCCCAATAGCAGTCGCAGGGTGTGGAGCCCGCAGAGGCCTGGGCCTGGCCAGAGGTGGACAAGGACCCTTTTGTGTCCACGCTCAGCTCGGGCCGGCCTCCAAGCCCCCCGCCCTCCGCCTGACTCGGGAGCTCAGCATCCTCTGTGGGGCCAGCGCCAGGTTCCTCAGGCAGAGCTGGTGCGCCCAGAGGAAGCTGCCCGAGCCGTGCCACACCTGGGCGGGCAGTGCTTGGGTCAGAGCTGTGGGCCCGGCCGAGGTGGGCCTCCCCTTACAGATCCTGGCACTCAGGTTCGTCCCTTCCCGCCCCCCCATGGGTCCTGCCTGGCACGGTCATCAGTACCCACTCAGACCTGGCGTGACATCAAGTACTCAGCAGTGACCAGGACCCAGAGGAGCTTCAATTCTATGGGGATTCAGCAGCCACGTACACAGATAAACACACACATTTCAGAGGCTGAGTCCCTGGAGGGGATTCAGACAGAGGTTCACTGGGGCCGGGAAGGCCCCTGGCTTGGCCCCAGATCCTGGGGCGGAGGGAGGGAGTGGCCGCGTGGAGCCCCACCCAGGCCCAGGGCAGATGGGAGGCCGGGTCTGAGCAGAGGCCGTGCCCACAGGCTCACTCGCCTCCAGGCTCCCGCTGTGGGACACGGCTTGTCTCCAATTTCATGGATCATTTTTATAGAAGAACCTGGACTTTGAGAAGCAAACCAACGACCCATAACAGCGTTTGAGAGAGACTCCTGAGCTGCCCGGGACTCAGCAGGAGGACGGCGCCAGCCGATGGCCCTCGTGCCCCTGCTCCCTGCCTGGCCATCCACCCTGAGTCCACCATCGCAAGGACCAGCTGGACGTGGGGGAGCTTGGGGAGGCGAGAGCAAGAGCAGCATCCATGGGGCAGAGTGGGACTGGCCGGCTGCAGGGCTGCTGCTGGAGGACAGCACGGTGGAGCCTTTGTGTGGGGTTTTGGAGAAGGGTCTTCTCCCTTCGCTCCTGGGGCCACTGCAAACCTTCCCCCAGGATCCAGGTCCCCCTTCAGCACGTGGCTCGCTCTGCCCCCCGCCAGCTGAGCTCTCAGCGCCGCCCTCCCGTTCAGAGGTGCATCCACGGGAGGGGCCGAGGAGCAGGACTGCAAGGTGCCCTCCTGGGCTTGGTGGGCGTGGTGGGCGTGGCGGGTGTGGCGGGCGCAGGCTCCATGGATGGGGCAGCAGGTCTCTGAGTCCTCACGGCCGCCTGGGGAGTGGCTTGGCAGGCTACCAAACTGTGTGATGCCAGTGCCGGCCGTGTGCATGCATGGCCCTGTTCATGCATCTGCAGCCAAAGGGCGCTACCCAGGCCAACCACAGGAGTTAACCATCCCCACCTGCTCCCACATGGCAGCGGGAATCCCGTGTGTAACAGGGTCAAAGGGAAAGGGGATTATTAATGACTAGAGGCCTGGTGCACAAAATCCGTGCATGGGTAGGGTCCCTAAGCCTGGCCAGTGATCAGGGCCGATCGGGGGCCTCCCTTTGCTCCACGCTGCCCCCTGGTGGTCAGCACACATCATAGCAAGTGATTGAACTCCCAGTCTCCCGGTCAAACTCCCAAGGGGACACTTTGCATATTATTAGCCTTTTATACATATAGATTCATAACAGCTGCAGAGACCTAGGCAGGGGATGAAAGATGGTGCACGCCTAGTGAGGCCCTTGAGAGGCAGTTCTGGGCCCACCCTGTCTCCATTGAGCAGATGGGGGAGCTGAGTTTGGGCAGGGTCGCCTCGGCCTGGGCCTCCAGGGTCCCCACCCTGATCCACCGTCCCCTCGCTCACTATGGCAAATGTTTCCCTGGGGAGAGACAGAGAGAAACTCCCCTTTGTTTAAAATCAAGGCAAGTAGGTCATTTCCCCCAAAGCCATTCTCCTGACAGCAGAACCGTGTGTGTCTTTGTATCTCGCTGCTAATTGCTATCTTGGGGTACCTGCTGGTATGTGGGCCGTCCCTCTAGTTGTCATGAACGGGAAGGAAGATTAAAAGGCCAGGAAGGAACTAGGGCCTTCATTTTCTGTGTATGGAAAAGGCGGCGTTTCTTTCAGGGGCAGTGTGATCAGGCCCGGCAGGTTTGATGCCCCAGGTCCACTTTGCAGACAGGAGCTCCTGGAACAGCCTGGAGAACGGGCTGCCTGCAGCCCACCCCCAACCTTAGGGGTTCTCCCCCTGGAGGGAAACAGCAGCGATCCTGATGCTGAGCCCCGTCCTCAGAGGGAAGACTCGGCGCAGCGTGGCATCCTCGACTTTTATTACATTTAAATAAAACGATGCACCTAGGGGCTTCGGTGCAGGACGGCGGCCTCTGGGGAAGGCGCACTCACTTCCCCTTTAACTTCACTCCTGAGTCACCCCCATGAGAACCAGGGAAGCCGGCAGAGGGTGTTGGAAACAGGGCACCCGTGGGCTGAGCCCTCTGGCTGCCGTCTCCCTGTCTGTGGGTGGGGACACGTCACGGTCGTGAGGACTCAGGAGGGAAGTCACGTAACTGCTCAGTGGGCATCCACTCCTGGTAGGAGCCGGATAATGTTGGCTTTTGTTTCTCACAGGCCTTGGGAACACGCTGCCAGTTTCCTCTGTTTTGTTTTATTTTTGTTAATCTTCACCTGAGGATGTTTTCCTGTTGATTTTTAGAGAAAGTGGAAGGGAGGGGGAGAGACAGAGAGAAACATCGATGTGAGAGAGACACACTGATTGGTTGCCTCCCACATGTGCCCGACCAGGGCCGGGAATCCACCTGCATCCAGGGTGCATGCCCTTGACCAGAATCGAATCCAAGACCCTTCAGCCCCCAGGCACCGGGGCTCTAACCACTGAGCACCTGCCAGGGCCAGTTTCCTCTGTTTTTAACCCAAACATGAGTTCTCAGTTCTGCACAGAGTAAAGGACATTGAGGTGTTGACAGTAACGGTGGGAACTCTAGGGGGCTGTCCCTCTAAAGCAGTGGTTCTCAACCTTCCTAGTGCCACGACCCTTTAATAGAGTTCCTCATGTTGTGGTGACCCCCAGCCATAAAATTATTTTCGTTGCTACTTCATAACTGTAATGTTGCTACTGTTATGAATTGTAATGCAAATATCTGATATGCAGGATGTATTTTCATTGTTATAAGTTGAACATAATTAAAGCATAGTGATGAATCACAAAAACAATATGTAATTATAGATGTGTTTTCTGATGGTCTTAGGTGACCCCTGTGAAAGGGTCGTTCGACCCCCAAAGGGGTCGCGACCGACAGGTTGAGAACCACTGCTCTAAAGGGAGGGGCTGCGTGGGGGTGACATATGGAAGGTGGAGGAGTCTGGTGAGTGCGGAGCCTAGACGCTGGGATGGGTCTCGCTGGAATGGGGCTCTGCGGTGACCGTCCTCCCACGGAGCCCCTTCGTTCACGGGTCCCCCCACAGAGCAGGGCCTCTAAGAATTGGCCTCTCTCGGACACGGGGACTGTTTCTGCAGCCAGACCCCGGGCCCTTCCTGTGCCCCCTGAGCCCCCAACCTCACGGCCGACACTTCAGGCCGCGCACGCCCAGCTCTGGGCCGTGGAGTTAATTGTTCTGCTCAGAGACTTGAAGACCCTCAGCTGCAGCATCTGACACTGGAGGGTGCAGAGGAAGGAGCGCAGACTTGGGTCAGAGACACCTGTTCCTACCCAGGACCTGCCATTTCCATCCTGTGATTCTGCAAACGTGTCTTTCTCTTTCTCCACCTCTGACCTCCATGTCAGTAAGACAGGGGCCAGGGTCAGAGCCGGAAGACCCCAGGCCTGATCGTGCACCAGGGATGGCCCAGCATTTACCAGGTTCTGCCTCTTTGGCTTCTGTGGAAACAGAGGTACTTTTCCTCAGAAAACCCTGTCGTTTCATAGACGTGCAATGCATTTCCTGAGAGGTGGCGTGACCAGAGCTGGAGGAAGCGGACCAAGGCGCACACCCTTCCCAGGTTGCCTCAGGCACTAGGCTCGTGGGCGTTTGTCAGCAGCCACAGGGAACCAGCACAAAGGACAGCTCCTCCCTGTCGTTGAGGGAGGACCCTGACTTGGGGCACCGTGCTCCTGGGTGCTGCTCCAGGAAATGCTTGTCCAGCCTCGGGTCTCCCCACTTCATGGGGCAGGTGCCAGCTTGGAGCTCCACCGACCCCAGTGCCCGACAGCATCTCCCACGTGTCCATCCCCACCACCCCAGGGAGAAGCCCAGACCGGGTGGGCCACGCCCTGCACCTGCCCTCCCGCACCTGGGCACACCTGTAGCCAGGACACCTGGAGGAAGGAGAGGTTGCCAGGTGACTGGGATCAGCCAAGTCCAGTCTCCTGCCTGGGGCAGTGGGTTCAGTACTTTTCCAAAGTGTTTTCCCGAAACGGCGGAGTCAGCGACAGCACCGCCTGTTCTGCAGGCGGCCCGGGAGGTGGGGGGTGGTGGTTGCAGACTC
>NW_006291820.1:114239-115019 GCF_000327345.1 Myotis davidii
CCCTCACTGGCCTTACAAATCAGTCCTGGCCTTTCCTCCTCACTCCTCCCCGAGTGTGTGTGTGTGTGTGTGTGTGTGTTGTGGGGGAGGGGGGACTGGCTCTGAGGACAGGAAGGGCCGTACCAGCCAGCCCCAACCAAGAGCCCTGCCTGAGCATCTTGTGAGGACGGAGGTGAGAGTGCCCGGTTTTTTCCTTGCTGGAAGAAGGTCTGCCCACCCCGGGCCTCTGCTCCCACCCAAGTGTCTGCCAAAGCGGAGAAGGGGAGGCTGAAGCCAGGGTCCAACCTGTGTGCCTCCCCCGGATGTGCTCCTCAGTGCCCAGCTCAGCCCTGGGGGCCTCACAGGTGAAATTGGGTCCCTGCCCCAAGGAGCTCCCAGTCTGGAGGAGCCTTCCAACCACGCACAAGCCACTTGCACAGGTGGGGGTGTGCTCAGCAAGCAGGGGAACCCAGAGCCTCTCAGAACCTCTGGAGTGAAGGCAGACAAAGAACATTCATAGCCACTTCTTTGCCTTCCGGGCCTGAGGGAAAGGGCATCGGGAAGCCAGAACAGCCTGGCCTGTGTGGCCTCAGGGCTGGGACAGAGCTGCCTTTCTGTGAACTGCTCAGGATGGAGGGAAGCCCCGAGGCAGGAGGAGGGAGGAGACCAGGAACTTTCCAGGAACCTGGTCACAGGCTGTGAGAAGTGGCTGCCCTGTTCCCAGAGCAACAGGGCTCAGAGCCACATGCCCTCCAGGTGTGTGACCCACTCAGAGGTGAGGGAGGCAGGACAAAGGGCACA
>NW_006291820.1:117068-118926 GCF_000327345.1 Myotis davidii
ACGCACAAGCCACAGGTGGGGGTGTGCTCAGCAAGCAGGGGAACCCAGAGCCTCTCAGAACCTCTGGAGTGAAGGCAGACAAAGAACATTCATAGCCACTTCTTTGCCTTCCGGGCCTGAGGGAAAGGGCATCGGGAAGCCAGAACAGCCTGGCCTGTGTGGCCTCAGGGCTGGGACAGAGCTGCCTTTCTGTGAACTGCTCAGGATGGAGGGAAGCCCCGAGGCAGGAGGAGGGAGGAGACCAGGAACTTTCCAGGAACCTGGTCACAGGCTGTGAGAAGTGGCTGCCCTGTTCCCAGAGCAACAGGGCTCAGAGCCACATGCCCTCCAGGTGTGTGACCCACTCAGAGGTGAGGGAGGCAGGACAAAGGTCACAGCAAAAGTGAGATAGAAATGCTCACTTTTTAGCATCACAGATATTGCCACTGCACATCAGGCACTAAGAGGCCAATGTGTGTTAGGGACAATGGCCATGGTGGTAATGGTGGTGATGATGGTGATAGTGATGGTGGTGATGGTGATGGTGATGGTGGTGATGATGATAGTGATGGTGATGGTGATGGTGATGATGGTGGTGGTAATGGTGGTGATGGTGGTGGTGGTGGTGATAGTGATGGTGGTGGTGGTGATGGTGATAGTGATGGTGATGGTGATGATGGTGGTGGTAATGGTGGTGATGGTGGTGGTGGTGGTGATAGTGATGGTGGTGGTGGTGATGGTGATAGTGATGGTGATGGTGATGATGGTGGTGGTAATGGTGGTGATGGTGGTGGTGGTGGTGATAGTGATGGTGGTGGTGGTGATGGTGATAGTGATGGTGATGGTGATGATGGTGGTGGTAATGGTGGTGATGGTGGTGGTGGTGGTGATAGTGATGGTGGTGGTGGTGATGGTGATAGTGATGGTGATGGTGATGGTGATGATGGTGGTGGTGATGGTGATAGTGGTGATGATGGTGGTGATAATGGTGGAAATTGAAGAAATAACAGGGAAAAGAGCTGGACATTGCAAATAGATTTATGCCTCTTCCCTGGGCTTCTTCCATCAGTCCCTCCTCTGTCCTTCTGTTTATTTCTCACTTGTTCTACAGCAGGTGCTTGGCTGGACACTCCTGCCCTCCAAGTAGTGGCCTAGTGCCATGGTGCCAAGCTCCTCAGGGGAGAAGCCTTCTCACTGGCTGTCAGGAAGGCCCCTGGAGGCCGAGGCAGGGCTGAGGGGGTGCAGGGAACAGCACAGGCAACATGTAGAAATGGGCAAGGCTGCTGAAGGGGTTAGTGACACCAGAGCTGCAGGGTGGGGGGAGGAGGGCAGGGCTGAAGTCACCAGGAGGTTTCTGACAGTCCTGGCTGGGGCGGAGGGATGAAGGAGTAAGAGTGGGGAGGCCCGGCCCCAGAGCCCCGGTTGGACCGGTATGAGCCGCATGCGCCCTTCCACCGGAAGGTTTTCTCAGTCAAGCCCTTTCTGTTTTGTCCCCTTTTTTCTAGGCAAACGAGAGAGCAGGAGACACCCCCTGACTTTTTTTATTTCTCTGACTACGAGAGGCACAATGCGGAGATCGCTGCCTTCCACCTGGACAGGTGAGCTGACCCACCTGTGGCTCCCACAGATGCCAGGCTGCGGGGTCTGAGCTTGAGCTGGTCCCTTCAACTCTTGCCCCTCCCTGCGATGGGGCCTGTGGCTACCCCGTGCACAGAGCGGAACACGGGCGCTGTGAGCATCCGATTTGCTCATGCTCAGAGCCACTCCTCTCCCAAGAGAGAGCTACTCCCTGACCTCAGGTCACAGCCCAGATGGACGTGCCCTGCTTCCCACACCTAGAACAGCGGCTGCAAGACCTGCGGGCGGGGGGGGGGGGGGG
>NW_006291820.1:118959-123902 GCF_000327345.1 Myotis davidii
TGGCGGCAGGCTGCGGGGGGGGGTGGGGGTGCACTGGGAAAAGGAAAGAGGAAGGGGCACCGAGAGCATGGATTTTGCGCAGGGAATTGCAGGTGTAAATTTCTCTGGGAGGTGAGGATGGGAGCGAGGGTGGGACGAGGGACGCAAGTCTCACAAACCATCCCCCACTGTGGGCACCTGTCTTGGGGGCAGTCTCCTCAGCAGAATGGGTTCCTCTTTGGGCTCCACATGGCCCCTGGCTGCTGGGGAGGTGGACAGGTGGCCAATGTATGACCATGTGGGATGGACAGAGCACCCCCGGGGACAATCCATGGGCCTGCCTTTGGGGTCAGCCCCAGGGTCCAGAGGATGGCTCCCCACCCCACGGTACTCTGGAGCCCCAGCGTGTGTGTGTGCCCTGGGCCCACAGTGTGACATTACCCAGGCTGGTTACAATGCAGAGTCCCCTACGGACCAGACGGAGCCCCAGGGCCCATAGGCAGAGGCAGCCACCTGGGGCAGCCACAGGGGTGCAGATAACACCCCCTCCCATGCCCTCCCTCCAGGATCCTGGACTTCCGCCGCGTCCCCCCCGTGGCCGGCAGGATGGTCAACATGACCAGGGAGATCCGGGACGTCACGCGGGACAAGAAGCTGTGGAGGACCTTCTTCATCTCCCCAGGTAGGCGGCGCCCGGAGAGCCCTGCTGGCTGCCCGTAACGGGGCCCAGTGACCTGTGTGTCGAGGTCTGGTCTCCAGCGTGCAGTTCCCTCAGCCCCCCTGTGCCCTCCACGTGCTTTCCTGCTCCGTCTGTCCCCTGGGCGGGCATAGAGGGGACATCTACCACCTGCTTTTTCAAAGGCAAAAGAAGTTTGTTTTGGAAAACCCCAGGCTCCCGGAATCTCCTCCTGGTAGTGCAGCCGGGGTCCAGGCCGGGCCACACCTGGGACCACCTGTCCCTGCTGCCCAGGCTGTGTGGCTGCTCCTGGCCACTTCTTCGTGCAATTTTTCTTACAATATTTCTAGTGACATATTTCAGTTTCAAAATTTAAGGCAGTAACACCAGTTCCCATGTGGCGCCCCCTAGTTCAGCCATCGGCATCGTCCTTCCCCGGCAGCCGAGGTCTCTGTTCCGTCAGCCTCTCACCTCAGATGCCGAGAGATTGTGTCAGCGTCCGCAGAGCAGGGTCAGAGGGGCCGAGAACATGCTGTGGGTGTCGGGGTTCAGGGTGCTCGGGCTCTGGCTCCCATGTTTCGACACACCCCAGGCCCCTGAGTGGTTCTCCACAAAGTGATTAGTCAGGAGCTCGGGGCCCTGTGAGTCAACACACAGGCCAGTGGACACGGTCGGAGATGTGATGCCGAGAGCTGTGGCAACGAGTGGGTCTGGGCACCCAAGTGCAGTTTCTAAATTACTCGGTCTATTGAGACACTAGAGGCCCGGTGCACGGATCCATGCACTGGCCAGCCTTCGTCCTCTTGCAGTCCGGGACCCCTCAGGGGATGTCGGACTGCCAGTTTCGGCCCAGTCCCCGCATGCCAGACTGAGGGACCCCACCGAATCCGTGCACTAGGCCTCTAGTATGCATATAGATCTTTGGTTAATCTCTTCCCGTCCTCCCCCTCCCCCTCCCCTCTGAGATTCATCAGTCTGTTCCATGTTTCCATGCCTGTCCATTGAGCGTCTGCCCCCTGGGGTTGTCAGTGCGTGTCATAGCTACCAGTCAAATGGTTGCTTAGGCTTTTATATAGAGAGATGATTTACATGTCGTAAACTTCACCATTTTGAAGTGCACTAGAGGTTTTTAAAACATTCACCGTGTTGTACACCATCCCCACAATCCAATTCTAGAACATTTGCCTCCCTCAGAAGGAAGCCCTGCCTGTTAGCAGTCACCCCAGTTGTCCCCTCCCCCCAGTCCCAGGCTCCATCAGTATTTCTGTCTGGATCTGCCTGTCCTGGTCATTTCACATAATAAGAGTCACACAATGTGCGGCCCCTTTGGGTCTGACTTTACTTGCTGAGCACCGTGTTCTCAAGTTCATTCATGTGTAGTGAGTGTGTGAGCCTCGCTCCTTAGAAGGTCACCTGGTGCACTGACTAGGATGTCCATAGACTCCAGTCCCTTAGTGGTGAGGGTGCATGGAAGGAACCTGGGTTCGGATCCTAACTCACACCCACAGCTGTGTGGCCTCGGGCAGGTGTGCTGCCCTCTCTGGGCCTCCTTTTTCTGTAACCTGGGGTTGGAGGGTTTGCTGAGATGCATGTGAGAGTCCAGGGGAGGCCCCGGCTCCGAGGACCCACTAACCAGCCAGCCCTCTGCCGACAGCCAACAACGTGTGCTTCTACGGGGAGTGCTCCTACTACTGCTCCACGGAGCACGCCCTGTGCGGGAAGCCGGACCAGATTGAGGGCTCGCTGGCAGCCTTCCTGCCGGACCTGTCCCTGGCCAAGAGGAAGACGTGGCGGAACCCGTGGCGACGCTCGTACCACAAGCGCAAGAAGGCAGAGTGAGTGTGGGCTAAGCACGGCCGCGGCAGCCCCGGGCCAGGCCCCGACTTTCCTGGGGTCAGGGAGGGCTGGCTTCTATCCATTGGCAGCAAGAAGACAAGCTCAGAGCGGCCCGGGACCCCGTCCATGGCCACATGGGTGTGAGGGCCCTGCCCCATGTGTGACGGCCACCGTGTGATTGACGGTCGGGAAGGGCGTCCTTACTCTGAGAATTAGATGTTGCCTCCAAGGGGGGGCTGCCTGTCCCCTTAGGCTCTGGAAACACAGCCCCTCTGTGCTCAGACATGGTGTCCGTCCCTCCTGCCCCTCTTGTCCCTCCTGCTGGAGAAGCATCCCCTGTTCTCTTAGCCACTGAGGCCTGGGAGTGAGTGCCTGGGCTATTTCTTCAGGGTGACCCTCCAGAAGCCTGGCATCCAGGGCGGAGGTAGCCTCCAGGTGTGGCCAATCTAGGGCGGCAGGTGTGGCTTCATCACCTCCCAGGCCCATATGCCTGTGAATGCACCCTCAGCTGCCATGGGTGCCTCAGTCGGAAGACACTTCGTGTTACAGTGACGCCGTTTCTCCAAGCCCAGCCCTTTGTGGGAGCCCCACTGCCCCACCGGACGCTCACACTGGCTCCCTGCAGGTGGGAAGTGGACCCCAACTACTGCAACGAGGTGAAGCAGACGCCCCCCTACGACCGCAGCCGCCGCATCCTGGACATCATGGACATGACCATTTTCGACTTCCTCATGGGTGCGTCCCGCGGGCTGTCCGTCCGGCCCTGCTGCGACGCGGCCCAGAGCTGCAGGCCAGGCCGCGGGGACGCTGCTGCGGCCACAGTTTGAAGAGGGCCCGAGTCCTGCTTTCACTCATGATGAGCGCTTGGGGTCGGGGTCGGGAGGGAAGGAAGCCGCCTCGAAGCCGCACGCCGGCGTCATCCGTGACCCCGGGTCGCGTGTCTCCGCAGGGAACATGGATCGCCATCACTACGAGACGTTTGAGAAGTTTGGGAACGACACCTTTATTATCCACCTGGACAACGGGAGAGGGTGAGCCTGGCCACTTCCCGCCTCCTGGAGCCCCGCCCAGATGGGAGGGACAAGGCCATCCCCAAGGTCTACTCTGTGATGCGGTCCCCGTGGGAAGGAGGGTGTATGACAGTGATGGCGAACCTTTTGAGCTCGGCGTGTCAGCATTTTGAAAAACCCTAACTTAACTCCTGTGCCGTGTCACATGTAGAAATGTTTTGATCTTTGCAACCATAGTAAAACAAAGACTTACATTTTTGATATTTATTTTATATATTTAAATGCCATTTAACAAAGAAAAATCAACCAAAAAAATGAGTTCACGTGTCACCTCTGACACGCATGTCATAGGTTCACCATCACTGGTGTATGACCTTATTTCACCTAATTCTCAATGGGCTGGGTTCTGCTCTATCCACATGTTGTCCTGGCAAAACTGAGGCCCAAAGAGATTGCTGGCCAAGAAGAGCAGGGCTGTGAGGAGCAGGCAGGGGTGTCTGCCCTGCAAGTAGGAATCTGGGGCAGCAGGCAGGGACATCGGCTCTCCCGGTCAGGGCCATGAGGGGCAGTGTCCCTGGTGCACGGGGAAGGGGGTGTGCATGGGGGGACCCCCATTTCAGATGGTTAGGGCTGCGTGTGCCTGATGCCTCAGAAGTCAGCTCTGGGTACCTGGAGGTTCACAGGTGGGGGTCACGCATTCCCAGCTGTAAGAGGCGCTGCTGTGTGGACCTGGCTGACCCCCACGCCGTCCACTCAGCCTGCCTAGGACCTTGCGGGCTCGCTGCCCAGAACACAGGCACCTGCTATCCCAGGCGCTGCATCAGCTCACCCCCGGCTCCTATCCCTGTGGCTGCCTGGGCCGCAGGCTCTGCCCACAGGGCTCCTGCGGCCACCCCTGGACAATCTGCTTTCCTTCCTGCAGGTTTGGAAAATATTCCCATGATGAGCTTTCCATTCTGGTGCCTTTACAACAGTGCTGCAGGTACCTGCCCTCGCCCTGCTCAGCCAGATGTGCTGAGCCCAGTGGGGGGCCTATGTCCTCTGTGAGCAGGCCGTCCCCCCTCCCCCAGCGTCTGCCTGGGATGATGGGTGCCTGCGGGGCCCATAGGACCACCCCTCCCTTGGTTGTGCCTCTGAGAGGCAGGGTGCTGAGGGCCGGGGAGTCACTTGCCCTTGGCTTGTCCCCACCTGAGGTCCGTCAGCGGCGCCTTCTCCCTCCCTCCCCAGGATCCGGAAGTCCACCTACCTGCGGCTGCAGCTGCTGGCCAAGGAGGAATACAAGCTGAGCCTGCTGATGGCTGAGTCGCTGCGGCAGGACCGGGTGGCGCCGGTGCTGTTCCAGCCGCACCTGCAAGCCCTGGACCGGCGGCTGCGCCTGGTGCTGCAGGCCGTGGGCGCCTGCGTGGGCAAGGAAGGGCTGGGCCATGTGGTGGAGGACGACC
>NW_006291820.1:124420-126680 GCF_000327345.1 Myotis davidii
CCCCCTGGACCCTGGGCACAGAGGCTCCACCGACAGGTAGTGACCACAGCCGCCGGCTGGTGCCGGGGACGGACACGATGCCCCAGCTGACTCGGCCGTGGGGTCCTCCAGCTGTGGGTCCGCAGGATGCGTTTCATTCGCTTTCAAGACAAAGCGGCTGTGGAGGGAGCACGCGGCTGTGGACGGACAGAGGCAGCCTGGCGGCAGGCGACCACCCTTTTGTACGGAAGGGAAGCCTTTCCTTACTGTTTTGTATTTATACACAGATGATATGTATATAAACAGAGACGCCGGCACAGACCCGCAACTCACGCGGAGAGCCACCCTCTGCCCGGCTCCCCGCCAAGGCCCTTGTGCTCTGGACTTAACTTAAAACTAAAACTCTCCGTCCCCCCTTCCCGGCCGCACGGGAGGCCCTCCGAGACGCCTGCTCCTGAGGCCAGCAGGACTCGCGTGGACGGACGGACACTCACATGTTCTCGGTGACGAAATGACCAGCTATTATTTCTCGGTGCCGCCCACCAATGCCCGGTACCTCCCGGGAGGCGGCCAAGGGCGCAGCTCAGCTTCCGTGGAGACTCGTGTGAGCGTGTCGCCCGGGCTCCGACCCCCGGTACATTCTTGAGGAATATTTGCAATGTGGTGAACGTGCAATAAAGATACAGCAGATGTGTGTTGGGGCCCAGGTCCCTTACCCTGTACCCAGCTGCCCGCCCTCCAGAGAGGCAAGTCCTGGTGCTGGGCAGGGCTCAGCCTCGACTTCCAAAGTGTCCAGGTGGCCAAGCACCTGGGCTGGGAGGAGGGTCCCAGAGTCACACCTGAGCTCTCCAAGGGGGTAGGTGGGCATGGGGGCTGCCCCTGTCCCACGCCTGTCGGGGCAGCTCTGAGAGGGGTGGCAATCCTCCCAGGCACAGGCCGGCCACAGAAGGTGGCATCGGGTGGGCAAGTGTTTACCCAGCGGAGCAGGGACAGTGGTGGCCACAGGAAGGCTGGTCTAAGAGATCCAGGCCCCAACCACACGCTTCCCCCATCTGCTGGCCGCGGGGGAAATCTGGCCACAGCGAGCCCTGCCTGGCGGCTCCAGGCTCATTCCAACAGTCGCCAAAGCACCTCTGGGTGCAGGCACAAGGCACCAGGCGGCCTGAGCCCAGCGGTCAGGTAAGCCTCGGGGTTCTCAAAGCACTAGAGTCCCCGGGCAGAGTCTGGAAATCCTAGCCGCTCCCGCCTTTGACTTCCTCACCCGGCCCCAAGCGTTTCTGGTCTGAGCTGAGCCAGGTCAGCATTAGTGTCCTCACTTTACAGACGGGGAAACGGGCTCAGGAGGGTCAGGTTACTCTGCAAAGGTCAGTTTAGGATCCCTGGGACCCCGGAGCTGAGCTCAGATACAGCAGCCTCACCCACACAACAGAGCCGTTGGGCACCAGGCTGGGAAGTGTCCCAAGGGAGTGGATGGGGTGATGTGTGCGGATGGGGTGATGTGATCAGCGGCCCCCAGAACCTGTCCCCATGTCTTCCTGCCCAGCTGAGCACTCGCCTCCTTTGCACCAGCCCCCAGCAGGGGAGCGTCCCCTCCAGGTCCCCGTCTTCCATCGTCACTGCAGGAACGGGGATGAGGTGGAGAAGCAGGTCTGCTATCCATGGCTGGGTCTGGAATGTTACTTAGGGCTTTAAACTGCATTCATTTGTATCAAATTCAAAATGCAGTCAGAGCTGCTGGTGGGAAGAGAGGTGGGGTCAGGTAAGCGGTGGGCCACCGGCCACGATGCACAGCCTCACGCCAGCTCGGGGCCTGGGCTGTCCCGGCCCCTCTGCTGTGTTCTCTGTGCTCCTGGAATTGCTTGGCCGGTGGACACGCTCTCTGTTGTGCCCATTTTCCAGCTGTGTCAACTGAGGCACTGACTAGTATGGACTTCCCTGAGCTCAACACAGGGAATGGCATTTGGGACCATATCTGCCTGACAGCTCGATGGCATGAGTCGCGTCACTGACCCCCTTTCCATCTTCACATTCAAGAGCCCGCTCCACATGGCAGCCCAAGAACACCAGTCCAGGCGCCCAGCCTCCCACCCCGGGCCCCCGTGGACCGTGTGAAGGAGAGACGGGGGGAAGGGCAGGTGAACCTGGGCTGAGGGGGTTGAACTAGATGAAGAAAAGGACTTTCAAATGCTGGGGTCCAACCCCAGCAGGTCCAGGGGTCCCCAAAGGTGTGGATGGAGTCGGCGAAGAAGGAATGACATGGAGACAGCGTTCAGTTGATCAG
>NW_006291820.1:126792-131460 GCF_000327345.1 Myotis davidii
CACTTAGTTAAGGGGTTTTATTCCCTCCCTAACTTCAGGGGAAAATCCCTACCTGAGGAAACAACCTTTCTCAGAGAGGTGACCTTGGTTAAAACACATAGTGCCAAGAAGGTGAGCAAACATATTAAGGACAGTATGCCATATACGCCAGGTCCCTTGAAACAGCAAGGATGGACCGGCTCCCGGCATTCAAATTCCTCTGGTGAACACACGCGTCCCTGCGCAAGCTGAGCAGCCTGCTTTGTCCACAATTAGGGCAGCGCCTGCCAGAGTGCCCAGGGAGACACGTGGGTACGAATTCAAACATTATTACGTAAGTCAGACCACAGCGGGGAAAAGAAACCAACCCTCTCCCGGGCGGCGTGGGGCTCACTTTGGAGAATCAAGAACCCAGCAGAGCCCGGCCTGCATGGCTCAGTGGCTGAGCATCAACCTGTGAACCAGGAGGTTACAGGCTCTATTCTGCTCAGGGCACATGCAGGCTCCATCCCCAGTGTGGGGGGTGCAGGAAGCAGCCGATCCAAGATTCTCTCTCATCATGGATGTTTCTACCTCTCACTCCCTCTCCTCTCTGAAATCAATAAAAAAATATTAAAAAAAAAAACAGAGCCAGCAGGGGGGCGGCTCTGAGGGCAGCTAGAATGAACAGTAACTCAGGGCAAACATGGGGACCCGGCGTGACTCCTCCCTGTGGGCTGTGGGGACAGGATTCTGAGGGGCTGTGGGAACGTGTCTCCGACGCCAGCCCTCATCCAGAAGTCTGAGATGGACGAGGACCCAGGTCGCCCGCCGCAGCCTGCAGACCATGGCCACCTCGGGCGGTGGACTGCTGTGCCCTCCCCGGCACCCACGTGTGCCTGCCTCACAGTGACCTGGGGCCAGTCCCCCAAAGTGCAGGCCACACAGGTGAAGGATCCAGGGGCCTTTGCCGGGCTCCCAGCCACCCCCCTGGGGTGCTGCCTTGCCTAAGTGGTGCCCAGCTGCCGCTGGAGTGGCTCCCCTCAGCCTGCGCGCCCACTGCCTGCCCACCGCCTGCCCAGCTGCCACTGGCCACACCCACACCCAGGGGCCTGGAACCTTGGCTGTGGGCGGCAGGGAGGCCTGGTTGTGGGTGGGGGAGGAAAGTAGACCTCAGGCCGCTGTGGGGAGAACAGAAGGACAAGCCCCCACCCCGTCTGTGTTGAGGGGGGTTCCCATATGCACAGGGGACTTGCATTTGGACGGAAGGGTCTGTGGGCTGAGAGAACTGCCAGCCGGGGCCCAGGCCTCTGGGAACTGGGCTCAGTGTCCCTCCCATCTCAGGGGTGGAGCTGGGGGGCGGGCGGAGAAGCTCCTGGCCTGTGGCTCTAATGGGGTGAGTAGGGAGAAGCCATGACAGCAGCAGGGGAGGGGCCGCAGGGCCAGCTGCCCAGGATTGGCGTCCCTGTCGCTGTGGGGTCGGGCAGCATGTGGTGCACACCAGAGCCAGCCCAGGTCGGGGCAGGTTGCTGTGGGGCTCCAGTCAGCCTCGCCCAAGCCCCAGGTGCCCAATTCTGTCCTCCCCAGCTACACTGGCCAGAGGTGCCCTGCAATCACCCTGCCTGGGAAGCCGCACTGAGGGGCGCTGCCCATGCCCAGTCCCGCGGCGCCACCTGGAGGAGGGCCTGGGAAGGCAGGGCAGGGAGGCCACAGCCAGGGCCCTGCTCTGAGGGTTCGCAGCCAGGATGTCAGAGCCCAGAGGAGGCAAGGACCCTCAGTCGTGGGCAGATGGGCCCCAGGCGCCACCAGCAGGTCCCGCCAGCCCCAGCTCCCGCTGCCATCCTGTCTTCCAGGGTGGGTTCGGGTGGCCCTCAGAGCTCGCGCTGTGTCTCTGAGTCTGTCTCTGGTGGTGGCGGGTGAAGCCGCCAAGCCTGGCAGTTGGTTCCCAGCAACAGAAAATACGACAGAAATCACGGCGAATTCACAGATCATTTCGTTACACGAGAAGCGCACCGTTCTCTACGTTCACACGCCAGGCCGTGCTCTCCCCAGAGGTCACTGTTCTACTTCAGGGCGACGTCCCCAGGTCTTTTTCTAGGGGGTAAGGATCCGTTCAATAACCTGGCTTTGCAGCTACGAGGTGTGACGCTGAGCAGTCTGCTTGCCTGGAGGTGCCAGTGAGTGGGGTGAGTTCATGTGCGGTAAGAACTCAGAGCAGCCTGGTGGCGTGGCTCCGTGGTCGAGCGAGGACCCAGGAACCAGGTCAGGGTTTGATTCCTGGTCAGGGCACACGCCTGGGTTGCGGGCTCAGGCCCCAGTGGGGGCCGTGCAGGAGGCAGCAATCAATATTCTCTCTCATCATTGATATTTCTACCTCCCTCCATCTCCCTTCCTCTCTGAAATCAATTTTAAAAGTATATTTAAAATTAATAAAGACATATTTAAAACAACAACTCAGAGCAGAGCTGACACGGTAATTGCTCCGGAAACGTGCAGTGCGCGTCCCGGGCACTTGCATGGGCTTTGGGAACCCGATGTTTGCCCTCCTTCTCCTGCGGGGCCGACAGGTGAGCTCCGCCAGCCACCCTGCGACTCTGTCCTCCTCTGAGTGGCTCTGTCCTTGTTGAGCTCAAAGAAACTGCTCTTCCTCTTGGTGGGTTTGGAAGCAGCTGGCAGGTGACCCAGGAGCCCCCCAGGCCCAGGTGTAGAGGCAGCTCCCAGGGGTCAGCCAGATGGGACAACGGAAGGGCCTACACCCGCTGAAGGACCAGCTGCCTGTGCCGTACAGACTCCGGCAGAACCAGCCGCCGTGGTACAAGCAGCAGGATCCGCCAGGGCTGTCAGGAAGCGCATTGTGGGGTTTGGGACCAGGTTCCCGCCCCAGACGGGCACAGCTGGCAGCTGGGAGGTGGGCACCTCCTCGTCTCCTGCTGTTTCTACTTCAGTCTTTTTCACTGACGCGGCAGCTGTGGGCCAGGCCTGGGTTCCATCCTCTGTGCCTCGGGCCGGTGCGCGGCCTTGACGGGGAAGGTGGGCCCCCACATGGGACAGGACAAGTACTGTACAGAAGGTGCTTGCGCTCAGGGGCGGCTTTACCTGGAGTGGGGGGAACAGAACACGCCCCCGGTGGAGCCAATGTGGATTCCCCTCCCACAGGGGCTGGTCTGGGTGGTCCCAGGGGGCACTTGCCAGGACCTGGGTCGAGTAGCAGGTGCCGCTGCCTCTCACAGGGGCTGGCGTCCTGACGTCACTAGTTTACACCAGAGCCCTGGTCACTGGTGCTGGCAATGGGGACAGGCCTGTGCTCCGCCGACTCCTGCCACATCGCCCCCTTGGCTCTGCCTGACCCTGGGCTCCCGGGAGGACAAGCCCCAGGAACCGGGCTCCCAGGAAGCTCACCGCTGCTCAGAGGGAGGAAGCAGAGGAAGAGGAGGGGTAGGGCTGGCAGGTGAGCGGCTGTGGCATCACCATTCAGCAAAGAAAACCCCAACGGAGGGCGGTGATGGGGTTCTGTCCCTCAGACGCTAACGGGTGACTCTCTAGTGAGCTCATCCCTGCAGCCTCAGCACCTTGGGGTTCTGCCCTGGAAAGAGCTGGTCTCCACAACCACTGCAGGGTATTTATTTCATTTAGTTCCTTTTTAAACTGTTTCAAATATGCTTTTATTGATTTTAGAGAGAAGGGAAAGGAGAGGAGAGATAGAAAGATGGATGACAGAGAAACACCATTGGCTGCCTCCTGCGCCGCCCACTGGGGATGGAGCCACAACCTGGGCCTGTGCCCTGACCGATCAGGAATCAGACTGGAGACCTCCTGGTGCGAGATGACACCCAACCATTGAGCTCCACGGGCCCAGAGCATGGCAGGATGTTTAATTTAAAGTTTACATTTTGAGGTATTTGTATATTCCATGCTGTTGTAACAAATAAAACAGAGATTCCACTGACCCATTACCCGATGGTGACATCTTGCCAACCCCAGCGGGCCCGCCCACCTTCCGCACCAAGGGCAGCTCTGGGTGCTTTGGGGGCACAGGTCGCTCTGAGCTAAGGGTGCAGTGTCGAACTTTCTGGAGAATTCTACGCAGGCTTCCTGGCCTCAGGCAGAGTCACAGACATGGCTCAGAATACTGCAGACGATTCGTGGAAACACCTTTTGGTGGCACAGCCATGGTGAGGCAAAGCCCCTGCTCCGCCCAGCAGCTTAGGGTCCCACCTGACTTCCCACGAGAATGTCCTGACACCCCTGCCTTCTCTCGGCACACCCCTGGGCAGGGGCATTGGCACCAGGGACGGGGCAGTGGTTGGTGGCGTGGCTGCCCAGGCACGCGGGAGCTGGGCACAGTGCAGACCCAGCCCACAGGGCTGAGCCCAGCCTGGGGGCCCCAAGAGCAGACACCCTCCAGCAGGAAGAGACAGCGGTGGGGACCAGGGCTGGGGGGGACCGACCATGTGTCTGAACAGGCTCTGATCCAGGCAGGGACACACTTGTGGGGTGTCCTTCCCGCCTGGACTGCTGCTCGGCTGAGAGGGGCTGAGACTGGCAGGGAGGGTCCACTCCCAGGGTCTCTGTGCGGGAAGACCTACTGTCCCCGGCGCCCAGGGCGGGACAAAGGAGCTCCCCGATAAATCCAGTGCAGGGAGCGAGGACCAGCCCCTGACTCTGGGGCCGCAGGGAGGGAAGCGCTGCCTGCCCGCCCGCCCGCCCCAC
>NW_006291820.1:132926-133298 GCF_000327345.1 Myotis davidii
ATCGCATCGCGTGCTGGCTCCGCCCGAAGAGCCAAGTTCCCTGCTGCGCCTGAGGGTTTGGTCCGTCCGTCTGTCCCTCCGTCCGTGGGTCCGCACAGGGAATGGGAACAGGCCCCCCGGGTCGCTCACTCGGTCACAGGCGGCCACACCGGGGCTGCCAGTCGCTCTCTCGGTGAGTCAGTGCGCCTCTCCTCGCAGGAGACAAGTCACAACGAAGTGCAAACGCGGACGCCAGGTACTAACGGCCCGACTGCCGCCCAGGTTCTGGGTGCCCCTGTGAGGGACGGATACACCTTCGGTTGTGGGCAGACTATCTGGTGATTGTCTAGGACGTTCCATGCACTTTTTTACAGGAAAGACAGAGGGAGGGAG
>NW_006291820.1:133481-134087 GCF_000327345.1 Myotis davidii
TAGAGGGGGGTCCAAGTCCGGACAACGTGGAGGCAAAGCTCACTTTCCTGATTCTTCTGAGAGGAGTTAGTGCCCATTCAGTCAGGTGCCCTCCACCTGTGACATCAAACGGCGGAGACAGAGCCCCCTCCACTGTGCGGTGTGCACAGTTCCGAGCACTGGAGGCAGGCTCACTGCATTTGTAAATGTAAATTATGTAATCACTATGTAGAGATGGACGTTTAAAAAACCACAATTGTGTACAGTGAACCTATTTGAACAATCTTATCGTTTTTCACCAGCCCCTTTTGCAGTTAATTGCTATCCATGGCTTAATTTGAACCTGAGTGTGGATGGCACCTAACCTGATTCGCTCGATGATGATGACGATGATTGGCAAAAACACGCCCAGGAGGCACCGTCTTGGCTGGGAATTGGTGGCTGCTTCATGGAGTCTGGAAGGCGGCTGAGCCTAGATGAAGGCACCCTCCCCGCCTCCTCTCTGGTCAGGCCTGGTTTCCTTAAGCCGAGGACGCCCCTCTCCCTGCAAACAGGGCCTCTGGTGCTCCTTTAATTGTTCCAGAAGAGAGGCGGCTGCTCCATGGCGACCGCCCCCCTGCCCCCCGC
>NW_006291820.1:134457-136517 GCF_000327345.1 Myotis davidii
TGTGTGTGCCCCTGTGCGTGTGTGCCCCTGTGTGTGCATGTGCTCCTGTGTGTGCATGTGCTCCTGTGTGTGCGTGTGCTCCTGTGTGTGCATGTGCCCCTGTGTGTGCCCCTGTGTGTGCGTGTGTCCCTGTGTGTGTGTGTGCCCCTGTGTGTGTGTGTTCCTGGTGTGCCCCTGTGTGTGCATGTGCTCCTGTGTGCGCGTGTGCTCCTGTGTGTGTGTGTGCCCCTGTGTGTGCATGTGCCCCTGTGTGTGCCCCTGTGTGTGCGTGTGTCCCTGTGTGTGTGTGTGCCCCTGTGTGTGCGTGTGCTCGGAGGTGTGTGTTGTGCGACTGGCTGCATTCTCCTCACTTATATCCCTTGTTGGCGGTGCTAAAAGCATTGTTTTAAACTAAACCAGATGTAATTTGGATGGTGACACGAAGCAGCTGTACATACATACGTGTACCTGGGTGGTGACATGTGTCAGGTTATGCTGTACATACGTGTATGTGGATGGTGAACACAGCACATTGTGCTGTACATACATGTGTGTGGTAGGTGACAGGAAGCAGGCATGGGTGTTATGGCTTCTGGAGCCTCTGAAGGTCTATTTTTCTGCTACCAACTGAGCAAATAAAATTTGCATTTTATCTCCCGGGTTCTGGCTCTGTTCCTGTGCTTTTTGGTGAGTGAAGCCTTTGCCTGGAAGAGACCAGCCCGGAGGCCTGGCCTGGGGAGGAGCTGGGTGCTGCTGGGCACCTCCGCCCGCCGTTCCTGGGCACACGACCCCGGCTGCTAGGAGCGGGGCGGCCCCAGCGGCGGGATCCGTGCACTACAAGGTGTAACATTTGTTTTGCAGAGGATATCAATCATGTTTGCAAAAGCAAAGGGACATTTTCAATTTGCCAGCGCGTGGTGTCCTGCGACTTCAGAAGGGCTCCCAGCCCCGAGAGTGAGTGGCATTTAATACCAAACAACACCACGGCGAGGGCTGCCTCTGACCTATTCAAATGTCGCCGCCGCCACGCCGACGTGCCAGCGTAATTATAATTAAGTAGTTTATGCCTCTCTTGCAAATCCGCTGATTGATCACCGATATGTACATTATGCCACATTACCCGGAGCAGGTGTCTGCCACTCACGGTCATGGATCACCAGGTTTCCATTAGCAAAGTCAGGAGGCGCTGCGAGCGGAGTGATTGGAGACACATGTAGGTTCCTGCATGTGGAGCAAAGTTTTTGGGCCCGGGACTTGGAAACAGTGGGGGTGTCCCTCCCCCGGGAGCTGGGGCTGCAGGGCCAGGTAGGGTCTATCCCTCCTGGGAAGGCAGGGGGAACCGCCCCAGGTGCAGGGGCAGGGCCGAGGGTCCGTAGCATGGGCAGGTGTGTGAGGGCGCACCAGCCTCAGGTGGGGCTCGCCTCCTCCCTAGACCCTGGGGCTCCCCAGAGAGGCCTCCCTCACCCACAGCACCCGGTCAAACACTTCCTACCACACCGAGCTGCTGTCCTGGCCCGTCTCCCTGGGCAGCAGAGAGGCCTCATTTCTCTCCAAGCTCCTTCCTCCCCTACCCCTTTTCTTGTTTTATAAATATATATAGTAGAGGCCTGGTGCACAAAATTCATGCACGGGTAGGGTCCCTAGGCCTGGCCGGTGGTCAGGGCCAATCTGGGGGGGGACCGGCTGGGTGATCAGGGGGCCCCCGCTGGCACCTGCCTTGGCCGACCTGGTGCTGCCTGCTCACCAGCCCTGCCCCTCCCACCACCACCTCCAGTCTCCTCCCTCTGCAGGGTGACTGGCAGGGCAAACAGGGGGCCCCCACTGGCACCCGCCTTGGCTGGCCCGGGGTTTGCAGGCTGGGGGCAGCTCCTGCATTGAGCATCTGCCCCTGGTGGTCAGTGCACATCATAGCGACCAGTTGTTCCACCATTCAGCTGATTTGCATATTAGGCTTTTATTATATAGGATTTCATGAAATGCTCAGTATAACCTGGAGAAATGCATATGAAAGTGCTCAAAGCATGTGTTGGGTGGAGCACTGTGCTGGGGAAGAGTGTAAGGGAAGCAGAAAGATGGCAGAC
>NW_006291820.1:136606-140515 GCF_000327345.1 Myotis davidii
ATCCACACTGAAGATCAACCCGCAACCCGGGCATGTGCCCTGACCAGGAATTGAACTGTGACCTCCTGGTTCCTGGGTCTTTCCTCCCTTAATTGAGCGAATTGGGGCTGTTTCTTCACTCCATCAGCAGACATCTGTGAGCTGTGCTCGGTGCTGGGTGCCATTATGAACCAGAGGCCCTGACTGTGTCCCAGCCACGTGCACGGGAAGTCGCCACCGAGTGACTCGGACTTTCTCACCCCATGCCACCGGGAGCAGGCCCTGCCCAGGTGCTGAGGGGGCAGCTCACCATGAGCATAGCAGCCAGCTGGACTGGGCTTGGGCAGGGCCCTCTGGGACTAGCAGGGGCTGCTGTGCCACAGGAAAGGGCATTCGGGGGGAAGGGCAGTGAGAGGAACTTCTGAGGTGGGAAGAAATGGGGGAGGGGTTTGCAGAAAAGAGTGTGGCTGGTGGGAGGTGGAGGACGGAGCCCCTGAGTCCAGCCAAACACCCCATTTCTTTAACCTTTGACATGCATCTCCTGCAGGACAGTCACCTCCCACATCCTGGGCACTTTACCTTGCCTAATGTGGCCTCCATACCAGCTGACTTACCTGAGCTCACACACCACACAGTAGCTGTGGCCACCACTTGACCCCTGAGCGCCAGGGACCCCTAATCCTGGAACCGGATGAGGGTGCAGACCCCATGAAGCCTAATGCCTTCAGTGGCCTTTTGGGGTCCACACCGCCTCCCCTGGGACCAGAGGAGGCAGGGAAGGGGAAGTGCTCACAGTCCATCATCTGCAACGCGATTCTGTGTTCAGCCACACAAATGATTCATAAACATTTGCAAAATCATGTGCTTTCATCCTGTTAAAAATACCAATGCGTTGCATGTAAATGGGCCTCATCCATGGCTTCGCTGGAGAGACGGGTCCTCACGCCCACGGGCGCAGCTTGTCTGGGCCGCTGCCCAAATTAACGTCCCCGTGCACTTCTGTGAGATCGAATTCTTCCCGCTCCTGGTGCCGTGGGGCCCAGGGTCCAAATAGGATGTGAGCTCACTCAGCTGGAACCTGCACTGAGATTTGTAATCAACAAGCCACGTGGGCCACACGGTTCTCAGACAGGAAAGAAAACTGGGTGGGAACCTCCGAACTTTGTTCAGCTCCCCTCTGTGCCCTGTGGGGATACAGCATCGTGGACAAGCACCGCGGACAGGCACCACGGACGGGCACAATGGAGGGGCCCCGTGGGAGGTGTGCGGGATGGTGAGTCCTAGGGGACAGCGGCTCGTCCTTAGGCAGTTACCATGGAGGTGCCACCCTGTGTGTGGGTTGGTGTCACAGCTGTTTCCATCCACCTGCTCACCACGCATGCCCACTCATCCCATGGGACCGCCTGGCACCCTCTGCATCACCCCACGGCTAGTTCTCCGCACCGGGCCTCACCCTCCAAACCTAGTTGGCTCCCAGGCTCCAGCCTGACAGCAGGCAAGCGGGTCTGGTCCATGGGACACCACATTCTTGTCCGAGTTTGGGGTGAGAAGAAGAAAGCTCAGACCTGCTCTTTTTATTTATTTACTAGAGGCCTGGTGCACGGATTCGTGTACCGGTGGGGTCCCTCTGTCGAATGTCACTTAGGCTTCTATAATAATAAAAGGGTAATATGCTAATTAGACCGGACATCTTCCAGACATCCTTCCTGACAAAGCGGGGCCAGAAGGAAGCAGCCCAGGGCTTGGGTGCTGGAGGGAAGCCCGAGGGAAGCCAGCCCAGGTCCTGGGTGCCTGCCAGCGGCTGGAGGAGAGAAGCCCAGGTCCTGGTTGCGGAGAGAAGCCAGTGCTGGCAGCCTGGGGAATAAAGGCCTACTCTTGCACAAATTTTCGTGCATCGGGCCTCTAGTTTATATAGAGAGATTAGTTAATCCTCACCCAAGGACATGTTTCCATTGATTTTAGGGAGAGAGGAAGGGGGGCGGGAGAGAGAGACATCAGAATCGCTCAGCCTCAAAGAGGCTTCCACGCCCAGGTCCATCCAGGCCTCCCTGGTGCCCACCCTCCCAGGAGGCACCAACAGGCTCCCGCACTGGGCAGGACGCCGCGGCTCCCAGGATACAAAGGTGCCAGGCCCGCGTGGCTGGGTGGCTGAGGTACCCATCACGATTACCCCAGGGGCAGGAGTGCAGTCGGTGTCCTGCACCCGGCCCTGCAGCCAGGGTGAGTGTGCCCTAGACACACCCCGAGAAGTCCGGGCCCTGGAGCAATGTGTTCCAGGCACCAAGAGGGCCACGTGTATCTTCCCTTCCTGGGGAGATGGGAACTATTTCTGTTTAATTCACCAACTGGGCCAGGCGTTGGCCAGGAATTGGCTGATGAGTCTCAGCCCAGGGGAGGTGACAGGTGGGCGTAGGGACCCCAGCTTCATCTGCAGGGCTGACAGCCTCTCTGCCAGGATGGGGGCTGAGCCAGGCCCAGGAGCCAAGCACCCCCAAACTGTCCTCCTGCTGGGCATGGAAGTCTCCCTCTCCCTGCCTAGGGGTTGCCTCTATAGGGACCCCCCTACCCAGTCCTGGAATGGAGGGACCCTAGACCCTGCCCACAGCACTTACTTAGGAGGAATCTCCAGCCCCTGCACTCGCCTGAGAAAAGCTTGAGCAGGTGTAGCCACACCAGTGTCCCCGTCCCTCAATGCAAACATCTTTCCAGTCCTTTCGGTGCCAGGAAATGGGTGCGCAGAATGGCACCTGGGAACTCCCAGGTCGACTGCCTCCTGGGGCAGGTGGCAAGGCCCTCGGGGTCCCCAAGGAGAGCCCTTTTGGAGGGGGAGCCCAGGGAAGCAGCCAGCCCCGGGAGGGAAAGCTTCGTACGTAAATCAAAGGGAAATGTCAAATGTCTCTCCTCATGATTGCCGGGTGATTAGGGGCAGGGCTGCACTGATCGTCAGCAAACGTCTGATTCTAATGTCACGCAGACTAGTTTTCTGCTGTCGGTAAGCAAAGCCCCAGAGGGAGCCGGCCTTGTCCTGGGCCCACAGGGAGTTCCGCGACTCGAGACACCCACACCAGGGGACCACTCAGCGGGGAGCCAGTGCGTGTCACTCTGCCTGGTGCATCTCAATGAACTGCATGGGCTCGACGTCCATGTCCCTTGGCTCACGACGCAGAGCGAGAGCTGGACCGTGGGTCGTGGGCCAGAGACCCCGCACCTGAGCCAGCGCCCGGCCTGGGGGTGCCCTGCCCCACGGTTTCCGCCTTCTCAGGAAACATGAACCTGGGTTCCTACTCACGCCTGCGAGGCGTTTCCCAAGCAGGTGTCCCGCTCAGTAACTGAATCTGTGAGTGATGGGGTGTCGATAGGACTGGGGACCTGTCCTCAGCAAGTGCAGTGGGAGCGGCCATGTGGGCCGCGGCTGGGCCGCCTCCCGGGACTGCAGGCTCTCTGGGGTCTCCGCCTCGGCTCTTACACAGCCTGGAGTGTGTGGCAGTGCTGGGTACACACTAGGGATGTTAACCATTTGGCAATAAACAAGACCATCCCACACAACAAAGAACTGTCCGCAGAACGCAGCCCCTCTGAGAGCCGCCTCCTACCCCTGGTGCCAGGCAGAGACACGCTGTGCTGGGCTCCCTAATCCTGCCCCTAACAAGGTGCCGTCTGCTTGCACGTGGCCAGGGCACAGGTGCTGTTTGCAGTTACGCCTCTCGACTGATTCAAGCTCCATCTGTGCTCATCACCCGACCCCACTGTCCTTCCTATGTCTCCACAGTGAGTCCCTGAGCCCCGTGTTCCAGACGAGGGCCCTTCCACTCACCACTCCTTCCCGCACCTCCCCCTCCCTCTGGGCCCATTTCCTTCTTCCCAAGTCACACCCTAGGACAGCCATGGGCAAACTACAGCCTGAGGGCCCGATCCCACCTGTTTGAAATG
>NW_006291820.1:141377-143253 GCF_000327345.1 Myotis davidii
TCCCTGCATTGTGCCTAATATGCAAATTAACCGCCATCTCTGTTGTCAGTTAACTGCCATCTGAGTTGGCAGTTAATTTGCATATAGCCCTGATTAGCCAATGAAAAGGGAAGCGTCGTACGCCAATTACCATTTTTCTCTTTTATTAGTGTAGATGTTTACTTTGAATTTATATTAGTTCACACAAACACTCCATCCATGCTTTTGTTCCGGCCCTCCGGTCCAGTTTAAGAACCCATTGTGGCCCTCCAGTCAAAAAGTTTGCCCACCCCTGCCCTAGGACCATGGTTGGCAAACTGCAGCTCGCGAGCCACCTGTGGCTCTTTGGCCCCTTGAGTGTGGTTCTTTAACAAAATACCACATGCAGGCACGCCTGTACAGTGTGATTGAAACTTTGTGGCCCATGCGCAGAAGTCAGTATTTTGTGGAAGAGCCACACTCAAGGAGCCAAAGAGCTGCATGTGGCTCAAGAGCTGCAGTTTGCTGAGCCGCAGTTTGCCGACCACTGCCCTAGGAAGTTCTTTCTGTCAGTTATAACCCCTCAGTCTTCCTCCTCCCCCCTCCCTTCTCCCTCCTCCCTTCCCCTTCTCCCCCTTCTCTTCCTCCTCCCTCCTCCCTTCCCCTTTTCCCCTCTTCCCTTCCCCCTCCCGTCCCACCTCCCTCCGCCCTCCTTCCTCCTGTACACAAGTGTTCGTGGCAGCATTACCCACAACAACCAAAACGTGGAAACAACCCAAATGCCCATGCAAGGAGGAGGTGGATAAACAAAGGGTGGCATATCTACACGTGGAATATGATTCAGCCGTAGAAGGTCCATAGTGAGCACCGACAGAGGCTGCGACCTCTGTAAGGTGACGGAAATGTTTTGGAATTAGATGTGTGATGGATGTGTAACATTGTGAATATATAAAAACCACGGAACTGTACGCTTTAAAATAGTGGACTTTAAGTTACATGTATCGTATCTCACTTTAACAATTGCACGCACACACCCAGGGTGAATTCCCTGCACAGAAACTTAGCCTGGCAGCCTGGACCACTGTTGCCTGATGTCTGAAACAGGGGCGATAATCTGACTCACAGGCTGTTTGCCAATCAGTGAGATAAGGCCGGGAACACCCTGGCCATTGTGCTAAGTAACTGAGATAATACCTGCACGTGACCTGAAGCCGGGAGTGGGGCCTTTGGGTAACGTCACCTGGCCCGGGGCCATCACACCTGTGTGTGACTTGGACCGACACCTGGCAGCCGGCCTTGATCCTGCCTTGTTTCAGCCCCACGCCAGCCCCTTCCCAGCCCTTCCCAGCCGGCTCGTCTCCCCGTCTCCCCAGCCCTGCGTCCAGCTGTCCACTCCGCTGGTCTCTGACCGGCAGCCACAGTGGGACACACGCCCCCTCGCCCTGCCACCCTCACTCCAGGCCCCTCAGGCTCCTAGCTCCCACTTTCCCCTCCATCTCCCTCCCCTCCCCTCTCTACTCGTCCCCTCCAGCCACACTGGCCTCTGGCTCTTCCTGCCCAGCCTTTGGGCCCTGTCCCCTGACCGGGCATGAGCTCACTCCGTCCTCATTCACGTCTCCATCAAATGCCACCGCAACCCGGTCCAGCCAGCGACCACCCCACACCGTCTGGGGGCCTGAGGGCCCCGCTCTGCCTTCCACCTGCAGGCGAGGCCAGAGGTGCGCGCGCGCGCGGCGCCACCAGGTGGCAGCAGAGCGCCGGCCACGGGCCTGGCGGTCAGGCAGGGGCCGAGCAGGGCCGAGTGGCCCCGCCCAGATCCCGCCCCCGCGGCCTAGGCCCCGCCCCCTCCGACTGCCTGCTCCCAGGTTTGGGGTCCGGGGTCCAGGGTCCTGTGAGGGCCACCCCCTGAAATGGAATC
>NW_006291820.1:143412-154669 GCF_000327345.1 Myotis davidii
GGCCCAGGCCGGGCCGGGCCCTTCGTGAGCACAGGTCCTCCAGCCTGAGCTAAGAAACAGCCCTGGGCCCAGGAGGCGCTGACCCCCTCCGCCCACCCTGGGCTCCGCCCCCTTCCTCCCACTCCCTCCCTGTGGTTTGCTGGGGGGACCCAGAGGACCGCTGTCCCAGAGAGGTTTCTGATCCAGGGGCCCCTTTCCCTCCAAATTCTCCTTAGCGTCCAGCTGAGCCTGAACCCAGTCCGGAGTCACCCCACCCAGGCTGAGACCCCAAGCCAGGGCTCTGAGCTGCCTCCCTTGGGGAACCCCAGGGAGGTCTCAGACTGGCACCCCAGCTGCCCCTTGGAGGGGTCCGTGGGCTGGGAAACCCGCGGCTGATTCTAAGCGGCCCCCGAGTTTTGTACTAAAACACACACAGGGTCCCCAGCACAGCAGGTGGCTTTTTATGAATCTAAAACAGGAATGTTGAAGGAATTTTGAAACTGAGCAGGGCTGTCGGGGGAGACACCTTCAGTGTCTGGTTTTAAAGCCATTGGAGGCGTCCGTGGAAAACCACCATCAGCCACCAGCACTGCAGTGAGCGTGAGCAGGGATGGGTTTGCTGGGAGTCCAGGGCGCCTGTGTGAACAGGAGGCCGACAGCCGGGTGGGTGGGTCAGGGCGTCCCAGCGGGACATGCCAGCCTCGTGTGCTGGGGGACGGCCTGTGGGGGGGCCTGTGCCAGCCCATCCCGGGCTCAGCCCCACCTTCCCCAGGCTCCTCCGCCTGCCCTCACCTCGACGACCAAGCGCAGTGAAGGCTCGCTGCTAAGAGTAAAGTGATGACTGGCCGCGAACATACATGTCTCAGGGATTTTACTGAACTCGTTAGGGAGTGAGGAAACCAGCTCGAGGAGAATTCAAACCCCCACATCGTGAGAAAGGAGGCGCTGAGGCGCGTGCGCAGGTGCTCGGAGCAGGCCTGCCCACCACCCGACGTCATCCCCACAGAACCCACCTGATTCCCCTGAACACGAGTCGTGTTGTTAGCGTCCGTTTTCTGGGCCGCAGGGCGGGGACGGGGGAGCTCACAGGGCAGGTGGAGGTAGTGGGAAGAAGGGTGTGCTGGACGGAGCCCGTTGCAGTCTCTCCCAGCATTCTTGCATGAAAGCCCCTCGCTGGCCCCACTGTCTCCCGGAGCCCGCGCCCTCCACGCCGTCACAGCCCCAGCCATCAGGGTCCTCCGCCCTCTGCCGAGAGCAGCTGCCTCCTGTGCTGAGTGTCCAATCCTCAGGTCCAATCTCGACTGCAATTACTGGCTGTATGATTTTTTTTTTTTTTCCCGGAGAGGAAGGAGAGAAAGAGAGGAAAGACAAGGAGAGAGGAAGGAGAGGGAGAGAGGGGGGAGAGGGAGTGAGAGAGAGAAACATCAATGATGGGACTCACTGATCGGCTGCCTCCTGCAGGCCCCACACTGGGGATCAAGCCCACACCCGGGCCTGTGCCCTGACCGCGAATCAAACTGTGACCTCCTGGTTCCTAGGTCGATGCTCGACCACTGAGCCACCGGCCGGGCTCAGCTGGGGGACCTTCGAGCCCATCCTGTGCCTCGGTCTCCAGTCCGCACATGGGAGCAGCAGAGCCTGGCCCGGGGACCTCAGCACCGAGCTGGTCACCCGCCCTGGGTCAGGGCGCCTGGATGGGCTCCTCTGGTCCTTGCAGCCCATGCGTCCTGACCGGCTCCCTGTCTGGCTGCAGCTGGTTCCTACCTCTGCACCTGTTTTCCCGGACACCCAGGCCTGGGTGCTGCCTGCCTCTGTGCCCTGCCCACCAGCTGGCTTGCCCCACAGATGCCCCTGAAGACTTCCCAGAAGTGCCCACTGCCCCTGGGGCTGGTCACACAGCAGCTTCTCAGTAAAGGACTGAGCAGGCAGGTCAATGGCGGGCACGGGGTCTCCCCTGGCCTTGGGGGCTAAAGTGGGCTCATACTTATTGCCTCGGTTCTATCCTCCAGAACGTGCCGGCTAACCCTCCCCTGTGGGTGGAAGGCGAGGAAACCTCAGGCTGAGAGCCATGGGGAACAAGGCTGGCCGGGAGCCCCGAACCCCACCAGTTCCTAACAAGGGTCTGGGTGTCCTTCCACGGCAGCCAGTCTCCACCCATGGGCGTGGGGCCGGCCTCGCGCCTGTGCCTTTAAAACACCGAGACGCACCTCACGACTGGAAGGTTCAGCTGGCCTGCGATTATGCGTCGCCCTTTTAAAACCCCGTGCAGTCTCCACATTAATCACGATTAATCAGTAGCAATAGCTGCGTGCTATTCGGTCATTCCCAGCTCAGTGCCTCGGGGCAGCCCTGTCTGCTCGGCCTCGGGGGCCCAGGGGGGTCGCAGTCGCCAGTGGCCTTGGGCATGTTCACAGGCTGGTCCGGTCGGTTTCCTGGGGTGGTGTCTGGTGGGTCTATTCCACCTGCCCAGGCAGGTTGTCTTACGGGCACGCCCCCCCCCCTCCCGGGATGGTCATCCTGTTCTGGCCAAGACGTGGGCACTTACAGCTGGGCTAGGGAGGGGCTACCTGTGGTCAGGAGTCGGCGGAGCCCCGGAGGGTCTCTCTTTCGGGGACCACACCACTGGGTCCTGACTGGCCTCCCACATCTGCCCTGCCTGGCCTGTCATCACACATCTCGTCATTCATGATGGTCACTTGTCATGGCCTCAGGCCCTCGGGGGCGATGCCCCGGATTGGCGCCTCTCCAAGGTGGCCACCAGCTGTGGCTCCCTGGTCAGAGGGCTCGGGAAGGCGGGTCTGGGGGACATGGACGATGCAGAGACGCACTGGTGGCCCCTTGCTGGTCTGGTCCTCGGGGTCAGACACTCCCAGCCCTGAGCAGCTGCCTCAGGGTCAGACACTCCTCCGTGTCTGGCGTGAGGAGCCCCAGGGGGTCCACTCGAGAGGCCCCGAGGGCACAGAGAGATGCCCCCACCCCACCCGCCGCAGCTGGGGGACGGCCCTCACGCCAGCCACAGGGCAGAGCCAAGCCAGCCCTTCCTGCGCTCCTGACAGACTGAGGGCAGCGTGGGTGACGGGCAGTGCTTAGGGCGTGGAGCTCAGGTGCCGGGTTACCCAGCGGCCTCCGCAGGTCCCTCCTGCCCAGCGCCCTGGTCTGCTCTGCTCCCTTGGCTGGCACGCTCTCCTTTCCATCTCCACACGGGGGCTCCGGCCCCTTCTCAGCTTCTGTCACCTCCCAGGAGGGACCCCCTCTCGAAAGGAAACCCGCTTTCCTGGTCTCCTGCCACCCCCTCAGCGCCTGCTCCTGTCCATGGCAGCCGTGGTCGTAACTCACCTCTGTGTTTATTTTCTCAGCAAGACTGCACTCCGCTTGCCCTGCGGTCAGCACGGCGCCTGGTGCCAGGTCAGGGCTGACCGCAGGGCTGAGGGCTGGGGGCACAGACGGGGCAGGTTCCGCAGGGGGTCATGCACCCGAGGACGTGGGGGACCAGGACCAGGCAAGACCGCGGCTGGGGGGCTCATCGTCGCCCGGCCCTCGGTGGGGAGGAGAGAGCAGCCGTCGCTCTGAGATAGCGCTGGCCTCGTTTCTATGACATCACACTGTGGCACTGCCTCTCCCTCTCCCCCGGCACGTCCTCCAACACTGTGTCCCATCTCATCGTTTAAAGACTTTGCCATTCAGCTGGCAAAATGAAGTGCCCCCCTGCGCGTTGGAGGGCGAGCTGTTCCCTGCTCCCCCTGGGACTCTCGAGCCCTGGAAAGGGCCTCCTGTGCCCTGGGCCCAGGTTCCTGGCGTCAGGCCCCTCCCAGCCCCCGGAGCTCATCTGGCCCCTAACCACTCGCCTGGCATCGCCTGCCAGTCACCAGCTGGCCTGGGCTTGTTTCCTGACCTTTTCAATGGGCTCTGAGCATCGTGGCAGCAGGGCTGCCTCCTCAATGCCCAGGAAGCGTTTGTTTTGGATGCAGCCTTACACACTTCCACTGGCTCAGCTGGTTGGCTTGGTCTCACTTAGAATCACCGCATCCTGGTCCCGGTTACTGGCCAGGGCTGTTCGGCCAGGGACGAAAGAGCTCGCCTCAGCAGCCGCCCGACAACCGCACCTGGGACTGCACCTGGCGAGAAACAGCGCAGGTACACGTAGGAAACTGCTCAGACATCACGGCCGCACTAAAAGGCCATCAACCAACGGGGGGAGACGCCGACGACACATGAACACGCGCCGTTCCCACAGGTGCAGAGCTTCTGCGACAGGCAGAGGCCGCCGCCCGGCACGGTGAGAGACTGCGTCCTGCACTGGGAGGTGCAGTCACACCCTCAGCAAGAGACACGCAGGCAGATCCGACGGAACGGGGCCTCCGCCGCCTTGTCCATCAACTGCAACGAGAAAACGCCGGCTCTCCCCACCGGGCGTGTCCAGGGCGCAAGTCCTGCTGGGCCGCAGGTGTGCTCACCTGTGCACACAGCTGCATGGGGCAGAGGTTCCTGCACAAAGTTCTTCCCTGATTAGCAGGAGATGGTTAACCACATCATAACAGGCTCATAAAAGGAAATAGAGTTTTTAAAAAGAAGGAAGAGTCTGGGCTGGGCTTTGGTTGGAGAAAACATCGCCTGCAGGTGGCCAGGGTCCAAGGTCCCAGGCCTCGCGGCCCCAGGCCTCCGGGATCCCAGGGCAGGCGAGTCCCACAGGGCAGGGCTGACCGCGGCGGCTTCCCAACAGGCGTGAGCAGAAGTGGGTGGAGAGTCATCGACGGAGGACTTGACGTTGTCACCAGGAAGTCCCACTGGCACCTCAGGACACGTTCGGGACTGGACTCCCACCCGGTCAGCACAGCCCTGTCCTGCTGCTCCGGCCGAGCCTGGTCTCAGCCCCTCCCACCTCCTCCCAGCTCCGCTCCCCGCAACACAGCACCTTCGGAAGCCAAGCCAAAGCCCAGCTTCCCCAGGACGGAGCCAGGGTCCTGCATGGCCCCGGCTTTTTAAAAATAAGCCTCATCTTAGAGTGAGTTTGGGTTTGCAGAACGGCTGCGGAGACGCGCGGAGCTCCCAGGCCCCGTTCCCAGCGCCTCCCAGCGTCCTCCACGAGGCCCCAGGTCACGGCCAGTGACCACACAGAGGCCCCGTCGCCCTGGGATGACACCTGGTTGTTTCTATTAGTTTCCCTCTGGCTCCTCGCTGTTTCCAAACCTGCCAGGAATTCTCCACCACGTGACCGTATTACCTGTGATTTAAACCATGTGCCTCCGTTTCTAAGCTTGTACGGTCCTGCTCTGGCCCAGGTGCGAACCCCAACTCATAGCTCAGGTTCCAGGACCCGTGGGCCCTACCTGGGACACATTATGGTCAAGGTCCCATGTGCTGAGCACCTGTTGGAGCCCAGGTCTGCCAGCTCACCCCGGCCTGTGCCCGGGGACCGAGGGCGAGGGGTCTGCAGAGCGAGTAGGCGCAACCCAGGGACACTCCTCCGCAGGGAAATCAGCCACCCCGTGGGAAGCCACCGCTGGGCAGGGAGGGTCCCGGCTCCCCCTGCCGGACCGAGGATCGTCTCCCAGGGGAGGTGCGACCGGCTGTGGGGCCGACAGCCCAGGGACCGGAACCAGGCAGCCTGAGTCCTGCAGGAAGACTCGGGTCTCCCTGCCCAGGCCCCAGCCTGGCCCTGGACCCCGTGGGTGAAACGAGGCTGGGGTGAGCCTCGCCAGGGGCCACAGGGAGAGGGCTTGGGAGGTGGCCATCCCGGGCGTGTCTGCTGCCCCAGGAGCTACACCTAGGCCGGGCTCGCTCACAGCCCTGGAGGCCCACCTCTGCCGGCAGGCACCACTCCCCATCCTTCGGACGTGCCACGGGCCAGTGCCAGCCGCGGCCGCCCACCCCTGCCTCCTGCCCCCTCTTGGGAGCAGGGGGCCAGCCCCCTTGTTTGAGGTGCTCATAGGAGGGCTTCTCCCGAAGGAGTCCTCGGGGGAGCCCCCAGCACAACAGCCGTGGGGTCCAAGGTCCATCCGAGACCCCCTGCCTATCTGGCCTCGGGGGCACCCTCTGAGCCCAGAGGTCCCTGACCACCTTGCAGGGGGAGCTCAGGGAGTGAAGGGTCCGCAGGCCCCTCCCGGGCAGGAGAGGGCACTGTCCAGATGATGGCGGCACACGCAGGCCCAGCGGCCCCTCCCGCCGGCCACCGGCTTCTGAAAGGCCTTTTCATCTCTGTGTGGACAACACCACTGGCCGCATCAAAGGCCGTCTGTGGAAAGCCATGTTTTCCCCAAACCAGAAGAGTTCAGGCTCGGAGCACACGCATTCCGCTCGTTATTTAGAAATAACCCGTCCTCGGTCCTGGTATCAGATCAAAGCGCAGACATTAACTTCTGCCGAGGAGGCGGCCTGGGGTCCGCGGGTGTTTGCTCACTTTCTCCTCAGCAGCTAAAACGGGACTCGGATCTGCCTCGCGGTTTGGGAGTCTGGCGGGGGCTTGGGAGCCGCGAGGATACACCTGCTCCCGAACTCCTGGGTGTGGAGGCAGAAAATATTTGGTTGACATGACAATGGAGATAGCTTGGCGTTCAAGTGCGAGTCTCCAGGAAATCCTGTCCCCTCCCACCCCCTCACACGCGTGTGCAACAGGTGTCCCGCCCACAGGAGCACAGCTGCACCAGGATGCATGGGCTACACATCTGTGCACATGGGGACCCTCCGACCAGAGGCACATGCAGGTGCACTCACACTCACACACAGACTCACACACACTCACACACACACTCTCACTCACACACACTCACACACACACACTCACACACACACTCTCACACACACACACTCTCACACACACACACTCACACACCGACAGAAGATGAATCAGGAAGCTCAGCTCTAATTCCTCACCTGGGAACCAGGGCCTGAAGGTCCTCCCACAACTGGGACCTGCCCCAGAGCCTGGCCGTGAGGCCTCCTCCAGCCACCGCCTCCCAGGCCTCAGGCAGCACCCCTTCTCCCCGCCTTGCCAGCCTCACTGCTTGCCCTGGAGAGTCAAGGCCCAGCAGGAAGGAGGTGCTGACGGCACTGGCACGGAGCCACTGGGCCTTGCCACCCTCAGGGGGCCACACAGTCCTGCTCTGCACTCCTCCAGGGGGTCTCGCCAGTGTGGGTGGTGCTGGGGCTGGTGAGCAGGTCTTCACCCCATCCTTCCCAGGACCGCTAGGGTGGCCCAGGCCCCGGCTCGCCCCAGCCGATGGGGTGGCAGGAACAGGGCATAGGTCTGGCCGAAGGGTCTGCAGGAGCGACTGCTGGACTGTGATCTGGGCTGTGAGGCCACCCCTGCCTCCGTGAGCCCATGCCCTCCGGGCACCCCCTCCTGCTCTGAGGGCCCGCTCATCACACACCCTGGGCCCCTCAGAATGAACCAACCCCCTCACAGAGAGCCCATGTTCAGAACCGACTCCTTGGTCTTCTTCCGCTCGGCTCCTCAGGTGGACCCCCAGACAGCAGGGGTTCACCCAGGAGCTTGGGGGTGCAGATCCCGCTCTCCCCAACCTCCTGAGTCAGGAGAGCTGTTTTACCAAGACCCTGTCAGGGTTTAGGGTTTGAGAAGCGCTGGCGAGAGCCGCTGGGGAGGGGGGACAGGACCCCCCGTGTGGGCTGTGAGGACCCGCAGGCCTGTTCTCACGCCCTCAAGGCTCCAGAACAGTGGAGCCTGGTGTGGCTCCCGTGTTCCCACTCAATCCTATGACTCCCCGCTCCTCTGGCCAGGCACGTTTTTTCTAGATGCCCGAGGCTGCCTGTTGGCACCTGTGATACAGCCCATCCTTCCTGGAGCTGGGGGGGGTGGCTGGCCGCCCCCGTGAGGTCACTGCAGCCACTGCCCCCTGCACCCACACTGCCCCCCATACTGCACCAGCTCGAGGGCTTCTTGGGTGTGGCTTCCCTGGAACCCCAAAACCTATGGATAATGATCACTTATTCTAGGAACAGCTGAGCTCACTGGAAACCCGGCCGTGGCCTGAATGCAGCCCTTGTCCCCGGCCCGGTCAACAGCCTCCACAGCCACCCAGCCTTCTATTGACTCAAGATAAGTTCCGGGGCCAGGGCTGACTGTTTGGTCCGGAGTCTGCTGGCCAGGCCGGCCGGGCCGGCTCAGCACACACCCTGCGGGCTGAGCCCTGTCCTTATCCCGGGGCCTCCGGGAGCCCCGCTTGGCGGTGCCAGTGTGGACACAGTCACGTGTCCGGGCTCGGCCCAGAAGCAGGTGCTGGTGACATCACCTCTGCGGCTGGTCACTGAAGTCCCCGACTTCTATCAATATTTAGGTTTCCAGCTCCACGAGGCGTCTAATCGCGCTCCGCTGACACCTGCCGTGTCCCGCACTGCTCTGGCCCGGGACCAGGCGCCCGCCTCCAGTGGCCAGGAGCTCAGCTCCTCAGGCCTGGGCTCCGGGCAGGGGGCCTCCGGTCCTTGGACTTTAGCTGCTACTCCCAAACCTCGTCACTCTCACGCCACACAGGTCCGTGCTCAGAGGCGCCCCCAAGAAGGAAAGGGGGGGCTTTCCAGAAAATTCTTTATGAAAAGAAAGAAAGCAACTTCGTGGTCCAAGGCCCAGGAGCAAGCACAGTGCCTCAGGCCTTGAGGGCCCCGGGACCAGCAGTGCCTGGCTGGGCTGTGAGGGTCTCCACCAGCCCCCATCTGAAACCTCTGCAGGTGGAGGCACCTCCCACCTCGGGCACCTGCACCCTTAGGTGACGCAGCAGAACCAGGAGCCTGAGCCATGGGGAGGAGCAAGTCCCCCCACTTGCCCCCGAGGGTCCCAGACCCCAGAGACGCCCCCAGTGTCTGGGGTTTTATTGACTCACCAAGAGCAGGAGATAAACCCCACTAATGTCAGAACAAATAGAGGCTGGAACCAGAGGGGCCTGGGAGCGATAAGACAGGCATTCGCCGGGGGCCAGAGGGGAGGGGGAGCTGTGACCCCACCAGCGCCCGCACCGCCCCCCCCCCAGGAGAAACAAGAGCTGGGGCGGCATTAATCACGCCTGGTGGGCCCGGGCGGGCTCCCCGCGAGGAAGACCAGTCCCCACCCCTGGCCCAGGCCATGGCCAGGCTTCCAGGACCCTCACTGGGTGACCGTGGCCCCAGGACTGGCCCGGGAGGCACAGACAGACCCTGCCCCACCCTCCAGAGCCTCAGGTCTAGCAAGAGACAGTTGCTCGATGACCACACTGTGGACAGCGTCAGGCAGTGGGCCCTCGCTGGCGGGTGGCAGAGCGCTGGGTCTCTCACGGACGGACGGACAGATGGACAGTGATGACGGACGAGGGAAGGATGGAGACAGCTCCGCCTGGGAGAGCATCCCCCGGGACCCGACCTGATGATGAAAGGCCCGCCTTCCCCATGAGCACGTTGGAGATGCAGGAGACGATGCCCCAAGCCCCTCCCGGGAGAAGCCTCGCTCACGGCTCCTGACAGAGCTGCGCAGCCCAAAGAGGGCTCTTTCCAGTTCCAGGGGGAACCCAGGTGCCCCAGCCCCTAGCAGAGAGCACAGCCTGCGCCTGAGGCCACAGCAGGTGGAAGGGGTGCCGGGGTCAGGCCTCAGGGCCTAGAGACCAGGCCTCAGGGGGGGCTGGCTGGGCGCCTCCCCGGGAAACAAAGGGAACCTCCTGAGGGTGCTCCCAGGGAGTGGGGAGCCTGACCCTGTCCCTGCAGGTGAGCTTTGGAAACTTCCTGGAATCCTGAGGGCAGGTGGCCTCCTGAGGCAGCAACTCAGAGGCCCTGGGCAGGGGGTGGGGCAGCCAGCAGGCGACTGGTGCCAGGTACTGCACAGCCACGGCTTTTTTACTCTATGCCAATTAGGTGACATTATCCTATATAATAAAAGCCTAATATGCAAATTGTCCCCTCAGGCAGTTGTTCGACCGGGAGTTCAACCGCTCACCATGACGTGCGCTGACCACCAGAGCGTGGCACGGAAATTGGCAGGTGTCAGCAATGCAGCACTGGCCGCAGGCGGCCGTGGAGGTGCTGCTGGCCCCAGTGGGACTGTGGTGGATGGTGGAGCAGGTGAGCGGGTACGCCAGGCCAAGGCAGGTGCAGCAGGGGCCGACTGCCCCACAGACGGAGACCAGCAGTGGTGGCGGGGGGCGGGGCCACTGCCGGGCTCCCAGGCTCTGAGGGAGCTGGGCAGGGGGCCAGCCCTGACCAATTGCCCCGCAGATGGTGACCAGTGGCCTGCAGGCTCTGATCGCCCAATAGGGGCCGGTCCCCGGGTTGGGACGGGAACTAGAGGTGGGTAGCGGTGACCAACCTCCTGCAGCACCTGGGCGGGGCCTAAGACCTCTCACCAGCTCCCTGAGGATGGGGGTGATGGGGCAGAGGTGTGGTGAGAATGCAGGGTGTCCAATGAGCTCACTCTCACTCCCCCTGCTACTCTCCCCCAGGGACGCCAGGGCTCGTGTGCCAGGGAAGCCCCTGGGCTCAGGTGCGAGGCGCCCATAAGGAGCCCGCCCTACACCTGTGCAGCCTCTTCCGAGTGAGCTGGGCCACAGCTGCCAGGACCGCAGGGAACGGTCAGGCTCACTGTGGGTTTGCACAGGAGCTGGTCTGCGAGCCCGGCTGGGAGAGAGCTCGCTGCCCGCCCGGCTTCTGTGCAGTACCACTGGGCGGCCCAGAGGCCCACACTGCACCCCAGCCCGCAGCGTCCAGCCGCGCTGCTCATGGCATCTCCGCATGGGGACTGGGGCGCCGTGACTCAGGCAGAGTGGGGTGCATGGGGGCCCAGGGCCCAGGTGCTGCCCAAGGCCCAGAGGTCAGCTGGGACCTGCCCTTCCGTGCCAGACGCCTGTGCTTTGATTGCTGGCCAGGCCTAGAGACTGCACCCGTGCATGGATTTCATACACCGGGCCTCTATTTATCTATACATATAAAAGGCTAAGCGACCGACCATCCGGCTGACAGTCTGGCTGACTGCCGGCTGGTACATACGACGCTCACTGGCAATTTAAAAATAAACATTGACTCGCACCTGCACAATCCACACAAAGCTCTCACTGGTGCCAATTGCACACACGTATTAATTTTATACTATATTATATATACTATTTTGACATGAAATTTTTTTCAGTAATGTAATTACCATAAGAATCTTTCTTCTAATTAATTTCCTTTCACTGTGCACAAATCCGTGCACCAGGCCACTAGTATTACATAATCCTATCTAATAAAAGAGAAACATGGTAATTGGCGTACGACCGCTACCCTTCCCATTGGCTAATCAGCGAGATATGCAAATTAACTGCCAGCCAAG
>NW_006291820.1:155098-156676 GCF_000327345.1 Myotis davidii
TTTAAGTACTACTTTTTTTGAATGGTTCAAGAAGACATTAGCACTTTATAGCGAATGAGCTTTCTCATTCAGACAGGCCAGGAGGCTCACGTTCAGGTAGTGCAGGTTCATAGCTTAGGTCAGTGGTCAGCAAACCGGGACTTAGGCCTCTTGTATTTAATAATGTGATTGTATTTCAGGATAATAATGAAATGGTAATTCTAAATGAAGTGAGCAAATTCCTAGGGAGAAACCAGCTCACCCGGTTGGCACAGAGGAAACATCAGTGAGGATTTGGAAACCCTTTCAATTCCAAAGAAGCACTAAAACCAGGGGCGGCGCTGGAGCCTGGACTCTCCCTTCCCTCGGACCCAAAGGCTTGGCTCTTCCCAGGAAGGAAAGACGGGTTCCAGTTAGAGAGCCAGAGCTGAGCTACCTGGACGGGATGTGTGTGCACAGTGTGTGTGTGCACAGTGTGTGTGTGCACAGTGTGTGTGTGCATGGTGTGGGTGTGCACATTGAGAGTGAAGATTTGTGGGCCCCGGTGACACGCGAATACAATAGGTTTTACTATAAACTTGCTTTTCGTTCAACAAAGCACTTTCCAGCGCCAACTCTATTAATCCTGGGTCACCTGTCTAACCCTGAAATCAAACAGTTTTCAATTAATTTTTTCATTTTACAGAAATTATGTTCATAGGATTACTTCTCTTCAATTTCAACTCACAACAAAATTATGACTTATTCAATGCGATTTGTTCAGATCAGTCTCTATGGTTACAGCTTATCATGAGGGGTCTTGGGGGGCCAGGAGACAAAACCCAAACAAATCACAGGGCGGTGAACAAATCGCCCCCCTCACCACCTCCCGTCTTCACAGACACGTGTCTGTTTTTCTCCTCGTTTGAGAACGGCTCCCCTGCATGGCCCGGTGGCTCCCCTGCGTGGCCGGGTTTCTCCCCGTGTCTGGCAGGCGGGCTGGTGTTCTCCACGCCGGCCCGCGGGGGTCGCCCAGAGTGGAAAGAAGAGAAGCTCTCTGCGCCCCACACGCCTCCCGCCTGGGCCACCGGTGAGCGGAGGCCAGCTCCCTGCAGTGCCCCCGTGTCCCTCAGGCTGCGTTCCCTGCAGGGTCCCTGCCTGTGGCTCGGAGGAAATGCCCACGGCTCCCGTTTGGTTCTTGCTGGCCCTGAAGTGCACCCAGCCCCTAAGTGACTCGCTTCTGTTTTTCTTGGTTGGGGTGTGTTTCCAAACGCACAGGCACCCCTCCACCTGCAAACCCTGAGGCTGGACTCACAGCCCGGGAGCACCCGAGGGAGGACCCCGTGAAGGACCCTGAGGTCCCCCCACAGACACTGGGGTCCACCCAGCAAGCGCGTAGGGAACAGCGTCACTGCCCTCAGCCATGTGCCCCGCGAGGACGTGCGCTGGGAACGGGCCTGGTGAGCAGACGCCTCCCGGAGAGGGGACAGGACATTCCTGGACAAGAGGAGGCAGGGCCGCAGCTGCACCGAGGCTGCTCCGCAGATTCCGGATGTGGCTCTCGGCACATGCCTGGTCTTGCGGGGACCGCAGCCTCTCCGTGCTGACAGCCCGGCCCGC
>NW_006291820.1:156753-161262 GCF_000327345.1 Myotis davidii
GCTCGGGCCGCAGCTGCGTGCCAAGCCCTCGCGGGCCCTTTATGGCCGTTATCTCCTCTGGCCCCCAACGCCCTGCCAGGTGGGGGTTCGCGGCCATGAAACAGATAAGGAGCCAGGCCTGTGAGCGAGAGGGGCGGGCAAGGTCACCTGGGTCATAAAGGCAGCCGGTGCCTCCGGCCCACCTGCAGGCAGCCCACCCCGTCACGAGAATATAACAGACTCTTTGTTTTAAGGACAGCGTTTTGTGAGCAATGCTGGCTCCAGGGAGAGGGCAGGCCGGCTGCCGCGGGGCCTCCCCCATCCTCACTGTGGCGTCAGGGGGAGCTGCTGGCCGTGGGGGCTGGTGCCGTGCTGGAACGGGGACAGGCAGGGCGTGGGGCGTCAGGGTCGCGGCTCTGAGTGATGATGCGCTGAGTCTGTGTGAGCCACACGCTGACCCCACGCCTTCGGGGCAGCTGTGCCGAGGTCCCTGCTCCCAGTGCCAGACCCAGTGGAGGTCAGGGAGCCGCAGGACGGAAGGGGGTCCCCAGGGTGCAACCTGGGACTGGCTCCCTGAACACGGCTTTGCAGAGGGCAGGATGCCTCCCCAAAGGCCACCAGTGGGGCCACCTGAGCTCCAGCCGCGGTGCTCTCCCCTCACTGACTGACTCCTGGCTCCCGGGCCCTGGATAACCTGGAGCCCACGTGCCCTGGGGGTCCCCACATCCATGGTCCGGAGCCTCAAGCTCCGAGGGACCGGGAGGGCAGAGGGTTAGGTCCAGGATCCGTGTCCATCCCTGTAGGTGGGGAAGGGCTGGGAAGAGAGCCTCTGCTTGGATTCATTTGGGCTCTGTCCCTGCCTTGCCCTGACCCCAAGCAGTCACCCTCCCTCCCGAGACCCGGCACCAGCCGATGGGAAAGCGTCTCCACTGCGGTTCCTGGGGGCGTCTTGGCCCATCAGTTCCTGGGAGGCGGGGGGCTTCTGACCCTGCTGCAGGCACATGGATGGGGCAACAGTCACAGTATGCGTGTGAATGCAAGCATGCATGCCCTGTGTGTGTGCGTGTGTTCTGAGCATGTGTGTGGGTATGTCTGTTCTGAGCATGTGCGTGTGAGTATGCATGTGCTGAGCATTGCACGTATGTGTGCTCTGCACACCGGTAAGCATGTGTGCATGTGTGTGCACGTGTAGGTGTGCATGCACACATGCGTGTGTGCTGGACACGGCCGTTCAGCTCAGCCAGCCCCTCTGAGCAGCCCTGGCGTGCGGCTGACCCAGATGCCATTGTTCCCGCAGAGGCACCGCGGGAAGGCGCCTAGCGAGCACCGCCCTCCTCACTCAGAGCAGAGGCTGCTCTTTCCCGTTCCTGGTCCCGGGACGTGGACTGCCCAGCTCTGTTTTTTAAAAGAGCAGGAGACGCGACTGCAAAGGTGGGGGGTGAGGGGGGCTGCTGGATCCAATTCCAGGGAACTTAGTGGGACGCGTCCTGCAGGACAGGCCCTGCCACTGAGAAGTTGTGTCCCAGGAAGCGGGGCCCCCAGGGCCCATGAGGGCGCCCCCTTCCAAAGCCTGGGATCCCCACCCTTGTCCTCCCCAGGGTGGGGACGGCTGACGCACACGGACCCGCCCAGGCAGGGCCGCCCCCTAGAGGAACCCACGTAGGAACCTGCACGTTCCACCGAAACACGACAGAAGCCTGGGGTCTGGGAGGATGGGCTGCCCCGTCACCCCAGCTCCCAGTTCCGAGGGGCCGAGGGGGCTGACTGTCCTCGGTGGACGGCGGCCGGGTCCCTCCCCGGAGGGTGCAGGGCAGGCCTGCTCCTCCAGCCAACATGTCCCCAGTGGGGCCGGAGGACCACAGCCCTGCTTCCAACCTGCCCCCCACCACCCGCAGCCTTCAGGCTCGGCTCAGACAGGGTCCCCCAAAGCTCTTCCTGACCCAACAAATCACCGGCCCCGCCCCCACCCGCTCGTTAATGGTTAACCAGGTGGGCGATAGCGCGGGTTTCGGTCCGTCCCGGCATCTCGGGCATCTCGGGAGCCGAGCCGGCTGCGTGTGTCTTGCTCCGGGGCCTTCATGTGCCGCCAAGCGGCTCAGAGAGGAGGGAGCTGTCCAAGCCGCACACCCTTTGCCAGTGTAAATTGCGCAGTAAAAATAGAAAAGGAAATTCCTGGTGCGCCGTTTCATGTGTGCCCCGTGGTTCCGCGGCAGGACAGTGGCCCCAGCACTGGCCCCTCCTCGGAGGCGGCCTTCCCAGGCAGTGGGCTCCGCGTCGCCTGAGGCCTCTGTGCCTGGCCGTGCGGCAGCGCTGTGGTGGGGACCAGAAGCTCTGGTGCATGTTTGGCACTGTGGCCAGGCGGCCACGGATCCTGGCATCGGACCCCAGGCCTCAGCCCACCACTCAGCCTCCCCCGGCCGCTCTCTGTGCAGCCACGCCCGGACATCGGGCCGGAGAACCCGCTGTCCACTCTCTGAACCCGGGACCAGAGGAAATGCCAAGCTGCAGACGGGGAGCTCTGCAGACCCTCTCGTTGGGGCTGCTCAGTGCACCCGACTCTCTGAGTCTGAGGACTGGGGTGCATCTTGTCTCCAGCTCTTAAGAAAGCACAACTGTCTGGCCATGTTCACAGGCCGAGGAATTGGGAACATACTTCACCAAAACTATTTCATACAAATGGTTCCAACTGCTATTTTTTGAAGTTTTAAGGGTCTGATCGCTCATCTGGTGATGCCAGATGCAGGAACCGTGGCAAGAATGGATGAGTGAATGAGTGAGTGAGTGAGTGAGTGAGTGATGGTCCAAGCACCCCCTTTGGGGCCAGGAGGCCTCTGGAGCTCCCTCTCTTCCCTCAAAAGGCCTGGTTCCAGGCCCCCCTCACCTATGGAATGAGCCCCAGGCACTGCTTCACAAGCCCTCCTTCTCTTAGAAAAATGCTGACCCTGCTCCAAGTCCTGCTTCCGGGGCAGCCCCTCCCCCTTCCATTTCTGCTGAATGTTTACAGTTTTTGCATTTTCCCTGGCACTCGCGTGTCAGCCGATGTTTTGTGGAGCTGAGACCAGGAGGGTGTGCGGACCCCAGGCTCCCGCTCACTGCCTCACTGGTGCCCCCTCCTTCAGGGTGTGTGTGCCAGGGGCGGGGGGCCCGCCGCGGAACCGGGGACACAGTTCCCTCCCTCGGGGGCTCATGGTCTGGTCGGGGAGAAAGGCATGGAAACAAACCCCAATTTGGGGCTCAGGCTGCTTTTCAACTTGATCCCCAAATGCTGAGGTTGGCTGAGGGGGCAGATGGCCTCCCATCACCTCCCAGGGCAGGGCCTCCAGCAGGTGCCCAGCGAGTGATGGGAGCAGGGCACACGGGGCGGGAGAGGGCATCCCTGCTCCAGCTGCAGCATCTGGTCTCTGGGTTTACGGTGCCAACCAGAGGTACTGATCTTGGGCAGACAGGACAGCGTCTGCTCATTCCAGCTACAATGCTGGGTCCCTGGGACAGGTAGGGGGACAGATGGGGGGACAGGTGGGTGGATGCTGCTGCCTGACTCGCTGGGACTGCCGGCCATCCGCTGGCCACACGGCCCAGCCCAGCCCAGTCTTGGCCCCTCTGGCTGGAGGAGACGGGGCTGCCCGCCAGTGGGACCAGGGCCTGGGCTGGAGTCAGTGGAGTGACCTGACCTTCCACGCCCCTGTGGAACCTGCCCAGCATGTGGTGGATGGGGGGATGGAGGGGCTGAGGCTGAGTCGGACACAAGGAAGGTGCTGGGCGTCTCAGAGAAGCACCAGGGGGAGCGAGTCCTGGAAAGTGTTTAAAGCTGAGAGGAGAGGGGGTGCCTGAAGCTAAGAGGCCGCCGGTCATTGAGGTTCACGGAGAATCACTTCCTGGGGCCGTGGGAACCGCAAGGATGGAGGCGAGGCTTCCGTCCTCCGGACTCTGGACTCGGGACTCGGGTGGCCCGGCCTGGGGCGCCCAGGAGAGGAGTCCGGTGCTGGGGACGGGGGCCCAGCAGGGAGGTGCAGTGCCCCTTCCCCCGTGAGGGCCAGGAAGTTGAGGGGTGGTTTCTGCCGGCCTCACCCCTGCCCCGACCCGCATCATTCACCCCTGACATCTCACCCCAGGAGCCTGCGGGTCCCGCTGCCTGCTGACTCGAGTCCAAGCCTCTCCCCAGGGGAGTTGGCATTTCAGCGGGGCCTGGAGGGGGAGAGGAGCCGGGAGGGGGCCACGAGGCCATGGGAACGCAGGGCACAGAGCCCGAGAGTGAAAGGGGGGAGAGGGGAGTTTGGGGGGAGCGATGGGGACACCCGGGGCCTGGGGTGGGAAGCAGACCTGGACGGGTACTTTAGGGTCTGGAAACCCCTAGGACAGGAGCTGGCGGGGCTGCTGTGGGAACCCAGGGAGGGCGGCCCTGGCTGTGGCTGGCGGCTCCCGGCTCCTGGCTCCCGGCTCCCGGCTCCCGGCTCCCGGCTCCCTCCATGGGAAGAGGTCTTGCTTTTCTCGGGCTGGACATAACGGAGGAGGATGGGAGCTGGGAGCTGG
>NW_006291820.1:161452-162052 GCF_000327345.1 Myotis davidii
CAGTCACAACCGCTTCCTCCGGTGCCTGACAGCCTGCCCCTGGGAGGCATCCAGGGAATTCCTGGCTTCAATCTGCTCTCACTGTCTCTCGGCTAGGCAGGCGGGGCAGGACCATGGGAGCAGGGTCTGTAGCTGGTAACTTAAGTGACTGTCTCATCTACTCTGTGACCAGCCATTGAGGGGACAGAGGGCCACGTCTACAGCATGGAGGGCCTGGGACACCGGCTTGGCTTCTAGGGAATAACCAGGCAGCAGGAGATGGCGCACTGACAGGTGCTCCCAGATGGACGGATGGGTGGGTGGGTGGATGGGTGGATGGGTTAGTGGATGGATGGATGGACAGGTGGATGGATGGGTGGATGGGTGGATGGACAGGTGATTTGATTGCATGGATGGATGGATAGATGGTGGGTAGATGGATAGAGAAAAGAGCTTTTAGGCTGCATGGATGGATGGCTAGATGGATAGAGAGAAGAATGATTAGACTCTAGATCTCTCCAACCATAGGGTTCTAGGGTTGAACCCCTTATCACAGGTGACTCCCTTCTGCTCAAGAGGAAGCTGATGTGAGTGTGTAGGGGACAGTTGAAGGGTGATTTG
>NW_006291820.1:162337-164429 GCF_000327345.1 Myotis davidii
CAGCGCAGCATCTGCCCCAACGGCACTGTCGGAGCCACAGGTGCCTGAGGACATTGACGCTAATAAAACTCAGTTTAAAAGATGGGCGTCCAGTGCTCACGGTCACATTGGCCAGTGGCCGCTGTGCTGGACAGCACAGGGGTGGAGCCTTCTGTCACTATAGAACATTCCACTGGACGCGCCACTCACACCGCCACCGCTTTGGCCTGGTTGACACCTGTGCACCCTTTGCAGCTCAGCACGGCCCACAGCGACGGCCCAGGGTTGAGGCTGTGGGAGGATCACAGCTCCAAAAAACAATGAAAAAATGTCCTCAGGTGAGGATTGAAAAAAAACACCACAGTTCCCCCCAAAAGAAATCTCCTGATCTAATGGTATTAGTGAAAAATTCTAGCAAAAAGTTAAAGAAAAAGCAACCTTACTTTTACACAATGTCCTCGGGAACCTGGAAGAGAGGGGACCCTCCCCAGGGGCCTCATGCAGCCGGCACTATCCTGATCCAAAGCCTGACACAGATAACACAGCCAGGAGACCCACGTCTCTTAAACCTAGAGACAAAAATCCTCCACAGAATATAGGCCGGTCGGGTCCAACCAGGGGGGAAGCACATGCAGGGAGCAGGGGTTCGTCCCAAGGGTGCCAGGCTGGCTCCGCACTTGGAAACCAGGGGGCGGCGTTCACAGGAGAGAGCCGGGGCCAGTCTCACACTTAGTGCCCCGCATGGCCTGGCTGGCAGAGGGCATTTCAATACAGATAGACAGACAGACAGACGCTAATACATAAACAAGGGAGAAGTAGAAACATCAACGATAAGAGAGACTCATCCGTCAACTGCCTCCTGCATTGTGCCCGAAACCCCAGCATGTGCCCGGGCCAGGAATCGAGCCCTGACCTCCTGGTTCATAGGCCAATGCTCACCACTGAGCCACACTGGCTGGGCTAGCACCAGGCATGTGCAATGCCATCCTCCGGGGCCTGGAAATGCCTGCCTTCCTCCGATGCCAGGCCTGGCCCTCCTCGCTCCATCCCAGCACACACTGGCCTGAATGAACTCTGACCACCAATTTCCTTGCCCACGGGCATCCGGGGATGTGTCCTGAGGCCTGCTGGACCTCTGGACAGATGTCCCTAGGCCTCCAGCCCGGGGCACTCATGAGGACGGGGCTCTCTGGGCAGGTGGAGAGGGCGGGATGGGGGAGGCAGGGAGGAGGGGCGCACCACTGACCGTCCAGGACGCCAGGGGGAGCCCTGTAGGTTGCTGCTGACGTTGGGATGAGCAGCTCTGCGTGGGCCCATCCTGAGACCCAGACGAGGACAAGATGCATTTGTGGAAACCCTGGAAGTGCAGACACAGAGAGAACGTCAGTGAGTAATAATGTCGCAACATCCGTCCATCCTTGTAACAACGAACGAACAAAACCGATGGAACAATGCGGGAGACATGAGTGTGTGCTGGGGGGCGAGCGGGGGGCGTCATATGGACTCCGTGCTCTCTGCTCAGCTTTTCTGTAACCCTAAAACTGCTCTTAAACATCAAGTCTATTCAGCCCGGCCGGCGTGGCTCAGGGGTTGAGCACTGACCTATGAACCAGGGGGGCAGGGTTCAATTCCCGCTCAGGGCACAGGCCAGGGTTGTGGGTTCCATCCCCATTGGGGGACGTGCAGGAGGCAGCCGATCGATGATTCTCTCTCATCACTGATGTTTCTCTCTCTCTCCCTCTCCCTTCTTCTCTGAAATCAGTAAAAATATATTTAAAAAAACATCAAGTCTATGAATTTAAAAACCACGACGAGACCACTATGCACACCCTGGAAGGTTGGACTGATGACCAACCGGGGTGAGTGTGGAGCTGCGGGGGCTGTCGGGGGAGGTCTGCGCCCGGGGTTGCTGGGGCGCGAGGAGGAGGCGGAGCCGGCAGATGCCCGCTGAACCTGGGCTGTGTCCCTCCAAAGAACAATGGAGGCATTCGGCCCCAAAGAACCAAAAGTCCAGGACAGGTCGCCCTGACGAGGTCATTTACACGGAACCAGAACAGCTGGAACCACGGTTCGGTGATAAGCGTTGGGTGTGGCTGGAGCAGAGGGGGTGGGG
>NW_006291820.1:164658-167666 GCF_000327345.1 Myotis davidii
GCCTCCAGCCAGCCCCTGAGAAGGCGCCTGCCCTCTGGGCCACGGCAAAGGCCAGTGGTTTCTCTGGGGAATTTGCCTAAACGGGTGAGGACGTTTTGAAGCCGACTTCAGAGTGAGATTTTTCCCCTCAAAATAGAGAGGAACTGGCTGTCCAGGAGTTAAAGATAGAATCCTGTGGCGTGGCCAGGCTGCGTCGCTGTCCGGCTGCCTAGGAGAGGGTGTGGCCGCCAGTCTCGGCTCTGGGGCCTGTGGCTGGCACCCGGTCACATGGCCAGCGCCCCAGTGGGCTGGGGCAAGTGTGGACTCAGCGGTGAGACCTGTGTTCCTCGAGGGAGAGAGGCTGGGGCTTTGAGGGCACCATCCACAGAGGGGCTCTGGAGGGCTCCCTGGAGGAGGGGTCCCCTGAGGTGTGAAGTACTCTGCTGGGCCTGGGCCAGACCAGGTGGGCCTGAGCGTCAGCCAGGGAGGCGCATGTTCCCTGTGGGCAGTGAGGAGCTGCTGGAAGTCCTGGTGTGAGAGGAAGGGTCCCTGCCGGGGGGGAGGGGTCCCTGGGGAACGGCTGACCAGAGTGGGGTTCCCCACGCCCCACTCCTGAAGACAGGCAGAGGGCAGGCTGTCTCTGAGGTGGGGCCCTGCTTGTCCGGCAGGGGGATCCCAGCACCTGAACTGGCTCCAGATGCCGGAGGTGCTGGGCCTGTGCCCACATCTGGAACCATCTCCGCACAATCACAGGCAAGGACAGGGTCCCCCCGCCGGGACCCAGGGTGTGCTCATCGCCGTGGAATGTGTGTGACAGTGTCCCGCCAGGGCCCGGGGGCGGGGGAGGCAGCTGGCAGCTGTGGTCTGCCCTGTGCTCGGCTCTCGGTGGCCTGTGCACCCCAGACCCCAGGCTGCCACCTCCAGGTGCACCCGACGGCCCAGGGTGCCGAGCTGGCAGCCCTGCGGGGCTCCGGTACCCCCTCACGCCACTTCTCCCTGCAAACCTGGGTGCTGCTCCCCTACAGCCAGGCAGGGAGGCGGCCCCACCTGCAGGGCCCGGAGCTCCCGGAGGAGAGCCGCGGTGACGGTGACGGGAGGAGGCAGGCCGCGCCTGGCACCTGTCTGCCTCGGGCTGCCTTCCCTCCCACAACACCTTCTGTGCCTGAGACCCGGGGCGTGTCGTCTGGGAGCCCCCAGTGCTCGCTCTGCCTCATTCGGGCGGCGGAGGTGGTGGGCGGGAGGCAGGGGTCGGCCTCCACCAGGGCCAGCACTGGGAGGTGATGCCCCAATGAGCCCGAGGCTGCAGCCCCAGTCCCAGCCACTGGCCCGGGTGTTGGCCCCCAGGGCAGGTGGGCTGTGTAGCCCCATGTCGTTCCAGGTCACAGACCCACCACCTGTGTGTGGTGAGGAAACTGAGGCTCAGAGACGATTTCTGTTCAGGTCACACACTGGCAAGTGGGGAGGGGGCTCAGCCCCAGATCCTGCCCCCAACTCCCATGGCTTTAAGGTGACATGTGTGGCCTGGGAGTGAGCACGGGCCACAGGGTGCCTCAGGGTGGTTTGGGCGACACATTCCAGATGGAAGCTGGGAAAGAGAAATGAAGGCTCAGGCCAGGGCTGCGGTGGGTACCAGGGGCCTCCGGGGAAGGTCCCCATACGCTCCATGTTCCCCACCAGGGGCTGACTCCGTGGCCACCGGGTCTGTCTTCCCTCCCCGCCCACCAGGAACCTCTTTGTGGACATCCAGGGGTCAGCCAGCCCCTTCGGACATCAGGCAGGACCGTGCAGGTCAAGAGGCGCTGACTGGAACACCTGCCGCTGTCCGTGGTGTAAATACCCCCAGTGGTTTCAGCTCCCAGGACTCACCTCAGCCCCAAGAGGGGCAGCCCCCACCCCCAGGCCTGTGCCCGAGGGGAGAGCCTCCGGAACACAGTGAGTGTACACACTGCCCGCCCCACCCTGACCCACACCTGTGTTCACAGTGCTTCATGGAGCCCGGCCAAGCCCGGGGTTTACAGTGTCTGTGGCTGGTTCCCACCACAATTGCAGGTTCGGGTGAGTACACGGATCATATGGCCCGAAGCCGTAAAAATTTACTATCGCGCACACACAATAGCAAGTGTCATAAAATGACTAGAAAGTGATGAGTTTTAAGTACTTATTAGCTTTTACGAAAACCACCTTACTGAGTTATAATTATCATACAATAAAGTGTGAAATTGGTGACATATCTATTATTTGTACATAAATGCGCCTGCGAAACCACCCCTTCAATAAAGTAACGAGCACACCCACCAGCCCAGTTACCTCAGTCTGCATTCCCTAGAGTTTGATATAAATGGACAGTTATGATGTGGAAACTCTGCTGTCTGGCTGCTTTCACTCAGTGTAATGATTCCTTTTCTGTTAATTCTTACCCGAGGATATTTTTCCATTGGTTTTTAGGGAGAGTAGAAGAGAGAGGGAAAGACAGAGAGAAACATTGATGTGAGAGAAACACATCGATTGGTGGCCTCCTGCACACCCCCGACCAGGGCCTGGGCCGGGGAGGAGCCTACAATTGAGGTATGTGCCCTTGCTCGGAATCGAACCTGGGACTCTTCGGTCTGCAGGCCGATGCTCTATCCACTGAGCCAAACCGGCCAGGGCATTGTGTGTAAATGTTCTGAGGCTCACTCCTGTGGAGGCATGTATCGCTCCTTTTTATTGCTGAGTGCTATTCCAGTAAACGAACATATGACAACATGTTTGCCCATTCACCTCCTGATAGATAGGTGGGTTACATCCAACTCTGGACTTTTTACAGAGGATGTGTATCCTTTATAATAAAAAGCTAATATGCAAATCGACTGAAAGGCAGAACGACCGGTTGCTATGACATGCACTGACCACCAGGGGGCAGACGCTCAACACAGAAGCTGCTCCCTCGTGGTCAGTGCGCTCCCACAGGGGGAGCGCCACTCAGCCAGAGGCCCTGAGCCGGGCCCACAGCTGGCGAGTGCAGTGGCAGTGGTGGGAGCCTCTCCAGC
>NW_006291820.1:169011-175099 GCF_000327345.1 Myotis davidii
CAGAGGCCCTGAGCCGGGCCCACAGCTGGCGAGTGCAGTGGCAGTGGTGGGAGCCTCTCCCGCCTCCACGGCAGTGCTAAGGATGTCTGACTGCCAGCGTAGGCCCGCTCCCCCGAGGGCTCCCAGACTGTGAGAGGGCACAGGCCGGGCTGAGGGACCCCCTGAGTGCATGAATTTCGTGCACTGGGCCTCTAGATGAAGTATACTGTCCTTCGTAATTGCCTTCACTGGCTCTCTCGTGTTCTGTGCCGATTGGATTGACGTCACTGTGATCCATCCCGAGAAACAAGGTTGAGTAGCTCTCGTAAGGTAGGTGGGCTGGGGGGAAATTTGCTTGTTGTTGTTTGTTTGTTTGCCTGGGAGTACCTTCATGTCACCTCCATTTTTTGAAAAATAGTTTTGGTGGATGTAGGATTCTTGGTTAGCAGTCTTTTTCTTTTCTGTCAGAACTTTCAATACATCATCCCCCTTCCTTCTCACCTCCTCTGTGCTGGTGAGAAGCCGGCTGGCGATTTTTGAGGGGTCCTCTTGTGCGTGGTGGATCCTTTTCTCTTACTGCTTTTAGGATTTCAATTTTTTGACTATAGCATGTGGTTGGGGGGTTCTGTCTCTATCCTACTTGGAGTCTGTGGAGCTTCTTGGATGTAGATTATTGTTATTCATCAAATTTGGAAAGTTTTCAGCCATTAATACTTCAAATGTGTTTCTTTTCTCTTAGGGTTCCCATGACCCATATGTTGGCGTGCTTAATGGCGTTCCACACTTCCCGTTGACCCTTTTCCTTTGGTTACATCATCTCTGTTGTTCTTTAAGTTTAGTGACACTTTCTTCTGCTAGTTCAGATTGACTGTGGAGCTGCTCTAGTGAATTTTCCATTTTCATTATTTTACCTCCAACTCCAGAATTGCTACTTGTTCTTTTTTATAATTTCCACCTCCTTACTGATAGTCCCTGTTTTATGAGTTATTATCAACCTGTCTTCCTTTGAGTTATTATCAGCATGGTTTCTTTTAGTTCTCTGAAAACATTTGTAGTAGTTTCTTTACAATCTTTGCAATACTGGGCCCCCTCAAAGAGAGTGCTCTCTGCCAGCCCTCAGAGGGGGCAGTGTCAGCATGCATGCCACCTAACAGACCCCAAGGCCGACTCCAGTTTTCGTCTGGCTCTCTCTGACTGCTTCTTTCCATGACATACATTTTTGGCTTGTATACCTCTATTAGTATCACACCAACCTGATGCTCACTGATTGCTCTATTGTTTCTGACAATGCCTTGGAGCAGAAATTGCTCCACAGTCTGATCTGAGCAAAGTCAGGCCCACGGGCACGGGAAGGGTGTTGGCAGTCTTTGAAGATGGTGTTACCATCTCTGATTCTGCCCCACCCTGGGCAGAAGCTCTGTGCCATGGAAGAGGAGCTGGGGGTGGGGAAACTCAGTCTTCACCAGCCACCCCTCCGAGATCCTCACCACGGGGCAGGAGCTATAAGGAAGGGAGGTGCAGTCACTGGTGCCACTCCAGCTGCCTCCGTCACCTGGTGCTGATTACTAATAACACAGAGACAAGCAGTGTGGGATCTGCCCATGGGGACGTGGGGGCTGCCTGTCTGCTCTGAGCCACCAGCACGGTGTCCCGCAGCACAGAGCGTGGGAGGAGAACGCTGCACTGCTCCCACTTCTCCGCCTGGGTCTTCCCGGCAGAGCAGGAGCTGGAGCAGGAGAGCAGGTGCCACCACCCACCTGGCATAGCTCTTCCATAGCACCTTGCTGGGAAGGGACCCCATCATGCTCCCTGGCTGCTGGGCCCACACAGAATGGCTTGTCCATCTCGGGGAGCTGGGGGCGGCGGGAGTTTCCACGCAACCCCAAGGTCCCTGACATAGGTGCTCTGCAGCAAAGAACCATGGGGGCGGGTGCAGTCCACATTGTTCTTGCCAAGTGATATGGGTTTTGTTGAACAAATGCCCCATAATTTTCTGTAGCCCTTTTAGCAACAGCTACCAACTAAGTGACTGTCTTTGCTAATTACAACCAGTTTAACATGTTTGTCTAGGGCAGTGGTTGGCAAACTGTGGCTCAGGAGCCACATGCGGCTCTTTGGCCCCTTGAGTGTGGCTCTTCCACAAAATACTGACTTCTGTGCATGGGCCACGAAGTTTCAATCGCACTGTACGTGCGCGCCCGCACGTGGTATTTTGTGGAAGAGCCACGCTCAAGGGGCCAAAGAGCCGCATGTGGCTCGCGAGCTGCAGTTTGCCAACCACTGGCCTAGGGGAAAGTTTGTTGTTGTTTTTCCCCAAAGTAACACTGCCAATCCCAAAGCTCAATCACCTTGTAAGGAGATTTAAATAACAATAAAACTTACAGATTTTCCTCAGTGTTTATCATCTCTGATTCTTTTTATTTCTTTTGTGTAGATTCATATTTTTATCTGATATAATTTTCCTTCTGCCTGATTTTCTTTAACATTTCCTGTAGTGCAGGTCTGTTGGCAATACATTTTTTAGCTTTTGTCTGAATAATATTTATTTTGCCTTTTTTTAAAAAAAAAAAGTCATTTTCACTGGGTATAGAATTCTGGATTTACAGGTTTTTTGCTCTCAGTAATTTAAAGGTGCTGCTCTCCTGTCTTCTAGTTTGCATGTGTCAAAGGAGAATCTGCTGCCACCCTCATCCTTCTTCAGTACACAATGCATCTTTTCCCGCTGGCTGCTTTAAATAGTTTCTATTCATTACTAGTTTTGAGTAATTTATCACATGCTTTGGTGTGGTTCTTTTCATGTTTCTTGTGCTTATGATTCATACTTCGATTAAATGCTTTGTTTATTTAATTATTTTCCCTCTGCATTTCATTTTAAATAGTTTCGATTGCTAAGTTCACTAATCTTTTCTTCTATAATATTGAATCTGCTATTCTTCATCTCCATGGGCCATTTCGTGGTCATTGTAATTTTTCATTTCTAAAAGTTCGATTTAAGTCTTTTTCTATATCTTCTATGTCACTAATGTGTTGTGTATATGGAATAAAGTGTTGGTAACTAATTTAATGTCCTTGTCTGCTAATTCTAACACCCATGTTAGTCCTGTGTCATTCCCATTGATTGCATTTTCTCCGTTATGAGTCATATATTCCTTCTTCTTCGTATGACTGCTAATTTTTTGTTAGGTGACAGACATTGTAAAATTTATCTTGTCACTAATACTTTCCACGCTTGAGCCCAGGCCTTTTGAACACTCTCCCACGTGCCTTAGCGCCTGCAGGGCTCTCGTTCGGCCGGTAACTAAAGGCTCCGTTCTTACCCAGGCGGCTCTCTTCCTGGCCTGGGGGAGTTTCCTCACACCGGTTTCCTGACCGCGCACGGAGGTCCCTGGGCACCTCGGAGTCTTCGCGCCCTGACTCTTTGTCCCAGGGCTCTTAGCCACCTGGTTTCCTCACACTCTCATCTCTCAACGCGCTTCCCTCCCCTGTGCTTGGTCTGAATGTCTCTCGAGCGGTCAGCCGGGCTTTGGTAGGACCAACCCACTTGCTGTCCTTCCCTCAGGGTCGCTGTCCTTTATGCCTAGTGCTCAGATTCCTGAAAATCACTGTTTTAGCCCTGGCCGGTGTGGCTCAGTGGATAGAGCGTCAGCCTATGGACCAAAGGGTCCCGGGTTCGATTCCGGTCAAGGGCACGTGCCTTGGTTCCATGCTCCTCCCCCGCCCCGGTCTGGTTGGGGCGTGTGCAGGAGGCCACCAATCGATGTGTTTCTCTCACAGCGATGTTTCTCTCTGTCTTTGCCTCTCTCCCACTCTCTCTAAAAGATCAATAGAAAAATATCCTTGACTGAGGCTTAACAAACACACACACACAACCCCTTGTTGTATATTTTTGTATGCAGGAGGGCGACTCTGGTCCCTTCGTTAGTCCTCCTTGTCCAGCCCCCACCCGTGTTAACTGTGATTAGGAGGCGCGTCCACGCTATTTGTCTGGAAGCAAATGATCTCAGGCCAGGAGCCGTCAACCCCTTTGTTTTTCCCGTCTCCCCTAGAGTTATACCTGGCACACAGTAGGTGCTCAATAAATGAACGTCTCTTGGTATCAATGGGCAGTGGGCACCCCCACCGGGCAAGTGTGGACTCCTGAGGGGTCAGGACCCCGCCCCCAGGAAAGCACAGCCTGGAAGGTGAGTCAGCTCCGCCCAGGGACGTCGATGGGAACGGTGGCTCGCTGTCAGCCGGTGTGGAATGCACCAGGGACGTCACCCAGGTCCCACCTGTCACGGCCCTGGTGGGGGGAGCGGAAGGAAGAGGCTACGCTCCATCCAGCTTTAGGTGGGGGCTTCCCAGAAGACGAAGTCTCAGAGGAGGAGGAGGACTTGGCCGGAGGGGCGTGAGGAGAGGACGGAGCAGAGAAATGCACACAGTGAGGCACATGGAACTGTCATTTTGTACATCAACATGGTTTGAACGCTGGCAGTTTCCTATGCTTCCACCTCATACAACTCACGGCATATGAATGGCGGGGGTGTGGGGGGTGGTCTGGGCACAGCAGAGCCAGGGTCCGAGACACTTTGGTGTTTGGCCCGGACCTCTTCCACCCAGGGAGGGGCCACACCTCTTGGGGGCCTTGCCCGCCCCACCTGGAGCATCTGTCTCCCCGTCTGGGCCTGTCCCCCCCAGAATCCTTTGAAGCCCCAGTGCCCCCCTTGCTCAGGGTCTGGACCCAAGACAGGGTAAGAGCCAGCTGTCTGAGTTTCTGGAACCCAGGAGAGGGGAAGGGGGGGGCAACTGGTGTTTTGAAAAGATGCAGCTCCAGGGGGGAAAGAGGGGGCCGGCCCACAGCCAACCGCCCCCTCACCCTGGAACCCCTTGGGCTCCCAGCCTCTCTCCCCCGCTCTCCCTCCCACCTCCAGACCACCCTGGTGTTCACCGAACCTGTCTGCACAACAGCTTTGGGGGGGAGGGGTGTGTGGGGGGCTTTCGCAGGCCTGGCCCTGGGCCTGACCCCTCTCCCCCAAGAAGAACCCTCAGCCCCCCTGTGAGGGCAGAAAGGTTTGCCCAGCAGGTCTTAGAGGGAGCAGGCAGCACAGCCCACTTTGAATATCAAGGTTTTCCGAAGATCAAATAAGAAAAAAAGAAAGAAAGGTATTTTGGAAACATCTGACGTGCCAACTAATTAAGTGTCTGATTCCTAACAAGCTCCCTGGCAGGAGAAGGGGGGCCAAGCTCCTCAGCTGGAGGGAGACAGCTTCTCACACCCCAGCGCAGCCGCAGGACAGACAGAGGGACCAGCGCAGCCGCAGGACAGACAGAGGGACCAGCGCAGCCGCAGGACAGACAGAGGGACCAGCGCAGCCGCAGGACAGACAGAGGGACCAGCGCAGCCGCAGGACAGACAGGAACCAGCCCAGCGCTGTGAGCACCTGCTGGGCAGCGGGAGTAGCGCCCGAGGGGAGGGCACCCACAGACTCGGATAAAACACTCGCAAACGCACGTCTAAGACAGGTCAGTCCCCCACGGACAGTGAGCTCCTGCAGCCGACGACAACCAACAGCCCATGTGACACGCGGCCTCAGGCCGTCAGAGAAATGCACTTTGAAACCACGGATCAGACAGCTGTGCCCACAGCGATGGGAAACACCTAGTGTCGCGAGAACGTGGAGAGCGACCCTCGGGCCTGGGGGGGATGTGGCCGGCGCCCTGAGGTGGAAACAGTTCTCTTGTCCCCGACAATTGAAAACCGAACTACCATGGGCCCAGGCATCGTACTTCCGGGTGTAAGTCCAATAGAATAGAAAGCAGGATCTTTTTAAAAAAAATATGTTTTATTGATGTCAGAGGAAGGGGAGAGAGAGAGAGAAACATCAGTGATGAGAGGGAATCATCGATCGGCTGCCTCCTGCAGGCCCCACACTGGGATCAAGCCCACAACCCGGGCAGGTGCCCTGACCGGGACTCGAACCGTGACTCCTGGTTCCTAGGTCGATGCTCAGCCCTAAGCCCGCCGGCCAGGCCGCAAGCGGGACCTAAGGGTCAGGTGCACACCGCGCCCACAGCTCACTCCCGATGACCCGGAGGGGAAGCACCCAGTGCTGCCCGCAGAGGCGTGGAC
>NW_006291820.1:175425-176250 GCF_000327345.1 Myotis davidii
TCTGCCAGGCCAGCAGCCGCCCGAGGGACCCTGTCCCCTGGGCTTCCCCCACCCCTGCCCCCCTCCAGGAGCTGGTGTGCAAGCCACACACGCAGTGTCTGGTGTCAGGTGATGCCTCTTTGGCATCAGATAAAACGGGAGAGGGGCCTAGTTTAACACTTGACTGCGTCTGGTTTGGGATTCTCAAGGCGCTTGTCTGGAGCGAGGGGCTGGCAGGAGCTGCGGGCGCCTCCCTCTCCCCCTCCCCTGCAAAACGCAGGACACACCGCGTCCGACTCCCTGTGTGAGGGCCTGCAGGAGCCAGGCTCAGGCAGGAAGTGAGGGCGAGTCAGGGCGCAGTGGGCGGGGCCTCCGTGGGGAGACGAGAAGGCCCCCGACGTCTCCCGCACAGCCGTGTGCGTGTGGTCAGCGCCGCCGTGCTGTGACGTGAACGCGAACACCGCGGAGCATTCTATGTCACATCTTTTTTTTTTAACCACAATTACATTTTGTATAAGAGAAAAACCCACCCACCCACCATCCACTCATCCCCCAAGTACTCACAGGCTCGCTCTGTGCTGGACTGTTCCAGGTGCGGGGACACGGGGAGGAGGCCACTGGGACATGCAGCTCGGGGGGTCAGGGAGGAGAGGACAGACCGGTCGAGGAAGAAGGCGAGGCTTTGCCACCACCAGAGCTGGGCTGGGGACCAGCTGGGGCCTGGGGCTCAACCCTGTTAGTTTAAGGTGGGGCCAGGCCAGGGTCGGGGGAGTCGATGCCCTGCAGAGAGGGAACCAGGGAGGCACCCCAGGCCCTGGAGAGGGTGGCACGTGGGGAGGGGGCAGC
>NW_006291820.1:176805-180975 GCF_000327345.1 Myotis davidii
ACCCCACCCTCGGTGCCCCCTCCCCCCAGCTCAGACTCCACCCTCGGCGCCCCCTCCCCCAGCTCAGACCCCCTGCATCTGCGAGAGCCTGTTTACTCGTCCAGGTCCGGAATTTCCGGGGCAGCTGAGTGGTGTGAGTGATTCACCAAGAACCCACATAAACCAGACCTCTCGCTTTTCCTCAAAGAGCCGCCCTTGGGCACCAGAGTGAAGATTCCCGGCCCCTGGGCTGGCGGCACCTCCTGGGCGGGTGTGGGCTAGGCCTGGGGAGAGGGCCGTGGCCTGGCCCCAACAGACGGACAGAAGCCCGAGGACCCGCCTGTGCAGAGACCAGGCCTCCTCCTCAAACTCAAGGCCAGGCCGTGGGCTCCGAGGCGGCCCGGGGTGTCAGCACGGTGGGCCGTGTTGCCAACCTGAGCCTGGTGTGTGTGTGACTAGCAGGGGCCAGTGCCTGCCCACGAGGCCTGGGCAGCAGGAGGCCATCTGACCAAGGACGGTGACCTCTGCCCTCGGTCTGCCTGCCTCTGGGCACACAGCCCTGCCGGCAGACCCGCCCCAGGCAGTGGGACAGTCTGAGCTCCCAGGTCCTGACCAGGAGGTGTGACCACACTCGCCTCTCCTCCCGGCGCAGGCCAGACCTCGGCTGCCCACTTCAGAGGCAGGTCAACGTCAGCCCTCGTGCGGCCGGGCACAGTCTGGGTTCCACCGCATCCAGGTGGTGCCAGGGGAAAGGCGAGGCCCAGGACCCACGGTCACGGGTGACCGGGAAGCGAGTGAGGTCAGGTCCTCAGAGCAGCCGGCGCCCCAGGAATCAGAAGTGCAGAGGTCACTGGGGGCCAGTGAAGGTCAGGGAGGTGGCGGCCAGGTGGCTCCTGGTCTCCCCGAACCCGAGCCTCTCGGGCAGCACCAGGCCTGGGTGTGGGCTCCCTTCTGACCAGGCAGGGCCCCGGGCAGGCGGCGGGGTGGTGACTCAGCAGAGGCCGCTCACCCCAACTGCCCACCACACCCTCCTTCACCCCTGGAGTGTGCGAGCCGTGTCCCCGAAAGGCCCTTGGACAGTTTATGACACCCAGCACTTATTGAGCACCGACTGTATGCCAGGAGCTGTGCCGGGCGCTGGGGCAGCTAGAAGGATGTGCCAGCATCTGGGGCATCTGAGGGGAGTCAGCCCACATACGTCACCCCCGGGGAGGGCCCCCCACCCCATGCCCAGGACTAGGAGGGGTGCAGAGTGAAAGCCAGAGGGCCTGGCGGTGGGCAGTACGCAGAGTGCAGAGCCTGGCAGGGGTCAGCCTGGTGACTGTGGGCAAATTGCTCAAACACTCGGGACCTCAGGTTCCCCATCTGTGAAGTGGGGATGTTAGTCACGCTGCCGCCCAGGCTGGAGACAGGATGGCGGGAGGTGGGGGAGGTGGCAGGGGGGGTCCTGGTCCTGCATTTGGGGAGCCTCACCCTCACTCTCCTCATCCTCAGTCTCTGAGGCTCAGGGACCCCGCCCCCGCAGACCCCCCCCACCCCCCGCGCGCTGTGGCCGGGGAGAAAAGAGAAAGGTCCCTCCTGGGAGGGAAGACGCTGACCCAACACTTCCCATGACAAGGGCGGCCCCAAGCCGTTTGCACACTTTATAGCCTCGGCGTCTGGGCCACCCAGGCACTGGGGCTGAGCCCAGAGAGGGGGAGACGAGCAGACGTCTGGCAGGGGGACCTGCGCGGAGGCCACACTTCCTGGGTGCTGGCTCTGAGCGCTGCCCCTCCCCCTGTCACTCACCCACTTGCCATGGCCACGCGGTCAAAAACTTCGTTTGGGGGGCAGACTGGGCCATCGGGCCGGGGCAGTAAAGACCAGGAAGGGGATGGGGGGGGCAAGAGAGTCCCAGCCAGCCCCCAGGAGCTGAACGGTGTCCCCAAAAAGGGACCTGCTGGAGTCCAGCCCCAGTTCCTCCGCAGACAGCCTGTGTGGAGATGCTGTCCTCACAGAGGTCACCAGGTTGGGGTGAGGTCACTGGGGGGCCCTGGTCCAGAGTGACTGGCCCACACACAGGAGGGCCAGGTGAGGCCTGGGGCGCGGACACCGCAGCCACGCAGCCGCCTGCTGGAGAGGAGGCCCCAGCTTGCCGGCCCCGGACGCCTCATCCCTGCGAAGCTGCCCCTGGCCCTGGGCAGGCCCGGCCGGAGGAGCGGGCGTCAGAGGGCACCCGCGCGTCCTCCACGTGTCTCTCCTGCACCAGCAAGACCGCCAGAGCCTCGGCCTCGGCACCTCCCACCTTCTCGATCGCACGGGAGCCTCCCTTTGGGCCAGGACCACAAGAGGCTGGTGCTGTCCCAGGTCAGTCCTGAGGACACGGCTCCCGGCTCCTGGGCACTTGGCACCGCCGCCCGACGGCACCTCAAAGACCCTGGGACTTGCTCCGGGGGCTCCCGGCCAACCTGGAATCAGCAGAGGACCCTGGGGCTGGTTTCAGGGGACACAGCCCAGCAGCAGGAAGTGCAAGCCTGCCACCCTCCAGGCCCCGGCTCGTCACCGACATCTCCGGGGAAAACCAGTAGAAACCTCCACCCAGCACGCCCGGCCCTGCCCGTGTCCCTGGCCCAGGCTGGCGGAGCCCACCCTCCGCGGCCGCCTACCGCTGCCCTCTCCTGCCGCGGAGCCCCCGCTCCTGTGGACGTGGCGTAGCTGGATTCTGTGTCCATTTTGCTGGTTGTTTTCTGTTTTCATGTTTCTTGCTCTCCTGTGTTTGGGGGGTTTTCGCTTCTTTGCTGTTCTTGGGGCACATCGCGTATTTTACAGCAGCAGTTCCAGGGTGAGGCCGGGAGCCCGGGGGGCGCAGGATCCTTTCCCAGGCCCCAAGGTCCGAGCATCTCGTGCTGAGAGCCGCACCCGGTGCCCCTGCCCGTTGACTCTGCGCGCCCACAGCTGCCCTTTCCCAGAGGCTGTGTGATGCGCAGGGTTAGATGCAAACGCAGATATGAGAACCCAGCTGCTTCCTTTTACAGCCCAAACATCAAGGAAACTTGCGAAAATGTAAGCGTGGCTCAGTGGTCGAGCATCGGCCCATGAATCAGGAGTTCGGGGTGTGATTCCTGGTCGGGGCACAGGCGTCAGGAGGGGGCGTGTAGGAGGCAGCCGATCAATGATTCTCACGGTGGATGTTTCTCTCTCTCTCTTCCCCTTCCTCTCTCTGAAATCAATAAAAATGTAAAGCAATGCTAGTCACTATATTTTTGTGAACATAGTTATTTTTTAAACTGTTGTTATGTTAACATGTGATGGGTTTATTGTTGTTAATTTTACTGGGTTGGGCATTCAAGTTTTCACCCCATTTCAGAGATGAGCAAATAGCAGTTCCTTTACCCAACCTTCGTGCGACTTCGGCACAACCCTGGGCTGTGGGTCCCCTGCCTTGACCCTTGACCTCTCTGCCCCCTCGGCCACTCCCGCTTTTGGCCGGGAAGGACTTCGCTGTTGCCCCCTGCCTGTCCCCATCCAGAGGTCAGTCCAGCCCAGGCACTGGGAGAGCAGGGTGTTCTGCTGGAGCCCCGTCCCAACTGGCCAGAGCAGCCCCGCTCTGTCCAGGGAACCCTGGCTCGGCCGCCTGGACGCCCGCCCTGTGCACAGCTGAACCTAGGCCTGCAGGGCAGCCAGGAGTGAGGGGGCGGGCTTTCTGTCAGGCCCATGGCGGGGCACCCGGAGCTTCTCCCGGAGTTTATGTCCCCAACGGAGCCCCGGGCAGGAAGGTGTGTGGCGGGAGGAGGACTGTGCAGCCCTGGGTACCCCGTCCAGGCACCAAGCAAGGCCGGGGGCAGGTCCGGTCACCTTCCCTGAGGGTCGCATCATCCGCCTGCTGTCAGTGGGCAGCGGGCAGCAGGCAGCGGGCAGCAGGAGGCAGACATCCTGCCGTGTCCCAGGGCCAGGAGACAAAGGCCCAGGCAGCTCCTCTCTCCTGCTGGTGGACTTGCTGGGGCCGGAGGAGGAGGAAGAGGGGAGAGGGACGCCAGAGACCCCACCCCCCGCCCCCGGGGAACCCGAGAGGTGAGCCAGCACATTTTGTCAATGGAATGAAACTTCGCTCCGTGCACTCAGGGTGGGCACAGGGCCGGCCGCTCCCATCGGGCAGCCCGTCCACGCAGCTCCTCGTGCAGGAAAGGGGCAGGTGTGGGGGACCCACACGAG
>NW_006291820.1:181323-186239 GCF_000327345.1 Myotis davidii
TCGGAGCCTCCGGCCCGGCCTCCTCTGTCCACGGCCCCGACTCAGGGTCCCTGGCCACACCCTCCACGGGGGAGGGCGCCGCTCTCTTCCCGGCCCTGCTCGGCCCGCAGACCCCTTTCAACATGTGCCCAGCTCTCGGTAACAAGGGCTCCTTCAGCCCCGTCCGCCTGCAGGGCGTGAGCTCGGGGACATTCCGTGTGTAGGCCACGCTCCCAGAGGGCAAGGAGAGGCCACTCCCGGAAAGGACACAAAGGAGCCAGAGCTGCCCCCACTCAGGAAAGGATGCTAATGCTGAACCCTGCAGGGGCAGGCAGAGGCGGGACGGCCTCGCTGGGCCTGGAAATGGAGCGTCCACGGCCCCGACCCAGACCCCGTAGGGCCTCCCCTGGCTCCCTGGGGCCCGACCTCCGACCCCCGTCCCCTCGGCCTGACCACGGCGTCCGGTCCCCGGTCTGCGCCATCCCGTCGTGCGGGGCAGTCAGCACCTCCGCTGGAGCCAGCGCGACCCGGGAGTGACCCGAGACCCCCGCCCACCGATGGGGCTTTTCAGCGGTTGGTTGTACCCCTTACCCACCCAGTCCCGGCAGCGCTGGCTCTGTTTGCTCTGCTCCCGCCTCCCACCTGCTGCCCATCCGTCATCCTGTGTCTGAACTCAGACACCGTGAGTCTCAGCCTGACGCCCGGGCGGGCACGGCAGCCAGCAGCTCAGCATCTGTGTCTCAGGTGACGTTCACTCGCAGTGACGCTCACAAATCCACAGCCCCCTCAGGTGCCACCAAACCCCACGGAATCTTGTCACAGCCCCAGACTTGCCCTGCCGACCTGCATGGCAGCGACGGGCCACGTGTGGCTGCTCCGGTTAAATCTAAGCTAATTAGGATTAAATAAAAGGCACAAGCCCCCCAGGCACATGGGCCGCATTTCAAGAGCTCAAAGGCCGCGTGTGGCTGGTGGCTGCCATGTGGGACGGAGCAGACCCCGGTCATGGCCACAGAGAAGCTCCCTTCAGACCACATCTGGTTTTGACACGCGGTTTCCTTCACCTGTTCGTCCAAAGCCTTTTTAAAAAAAAATTTTTTTTATTGATTTCAGAGAGGGAGAGAGACAGAAACGTCAGTGATGAGAGAGAATCGTGGATCGGCTGCCTCCTGCACACTCCACTCTGGGGTTCGAGCCTGCAACCTGGGCCTGTGCCCTGACCAGGAATCGAACCCTGACCTCCTGGTTCATAGGTCAGCCCTCAACCCGAGCTGCCGGGAGCCGGTCCATCCTTGCACCGAGCCACGCCCACAGGCCGTCCAAAGCGTCTTGAGAGGCTCCGAGGGGGCCCCTGAGCGCCTGCACCAGCCACGGCCGCTGTGGGGAGCAGAGTGGTGGGTGAAGACCCAGAGCAGGACGACACCCCACCCTCCTGCTGCGGGCAATGTGGGCGCCAGGCCGGCCGCAGCTGGGCAGCTCTCGGCTGCTCCCCACACGCCGTGCGTTTTTCATGCGAAGCAAGCGATGCTCTGAGCACCGTCTTCCTGGCACAGCAGCCACGGGACCACGGAAGTTTCCGGCCCAACATCAATACATCAGGGTGCAGGTTTCGAGGGGACCATTAGCCCTTAGAGGGCGGGCTCCAGAGCTCCTCGCGCAGAAGAGCTGGTGCGGGCGGGGGCAAGGCCTGGCCTCCATCCGCGGCGCATCCCCTGTGGCTTCGCCTGCTGCCTTGCCTCTCGGGGCACCAGCGTCCTCCTGGGTCAGGGAGGCGTCCGTCGCCCTCAGGGGGGCACCCACACACCTCAACACGCCCAAACGCCTGCCCGGCCGGGCCACCAGCCGCCCAGACGGAGGCTCCCTCCCTCCTCGGCCACACCCTGCGCCTCCTCTGGAGCCGCTCGCACAGGGTGCCCGCTGTTCAGGGCCCGGACAGCCCGGAGGAGGCCCACGTGCCAGGCGTCGGCCCCGTTAAAACCCGTCAGATCGGTCTGTCTGCCCTCCCGCCCTGACCAGCCTCCGACGGCCTGGACGTCAGCCGCACACTTGGGATTCTGGGCCTCCCTGGCTCCCTCCACCATTCTCCCCCGGCCACGCCCGCATGTCCAGCACACTGGATGCCCACTCGCCAGAGGCCGCTGGCCCACACCCAGGCCTGGGGTGTTCGCGTGGCATGGCCCCTGAAGAAGAAAATCACAGGGTGGGTGTGGGCCATGTGGGCAGGCAGTGCCAGCGTCGCGGGCACCAGGATGTGCCTGGAGCGGGGAGTGGGCACCAGGCGGGCACATCCCTGAGGCCACAGGCAGGGCTGGGCAGCAGGAGGCCGGTCTGAGGCTGGCACTGCCCGACCTGGACTCACATGCTCACCGTGGGCCTGCGTCCTGCTCTCAGGACCCGACGTGAGGCTGCGCCCGGTGTGCCAGCCACTATGACACCATCGTTACTAAGCGTTAAGTTGTACGAACTTGTGAAGAAGAAAGTCCTGTTCAACACAAACATGACAAATACGCCACACTCCTCACTCCTGACTCCTTGGTTTGGCTGAACTACCATCCGTGCCGCGGGCTCTGTGCCGTGTGCCGGCAAGTGGACTCGGCACAGGCTCCGCTCCTGCCCTCTCCCCGCGCTGTGCCCCGCGGCCACAGGGGCCTGTCACCCAGGCCCAGACCCGCCGTCAGGACCTCCCCTCGGTCACCAGCCTCTCGCTGAGCTGTGCGTCCTCGAGTGTGAGCCGAAGACCGTCACCTCTGCCCACGTGTGGGCCTTTCCCGACAGAGATGCTGGGAGGTAAACTGAGGCACATCCACCTTCCCGCCCGAGGTGGTTCCTGCAGAGCAGGGGCTGTGGGTAAGCCGTGGCCTCGGTTGTCCCAGGGCCCGGTGCCGGGTTCGAGAACAGGCCTGGCTGAGTCACTGCCACGGTGTCCTAGAGGCAAAATGCGGCCCCACGGGAGGTGCTGGGCGGATGCAGGAACCATCAGCCCCGGGCCTCCCGCTGGCTCTGCAAGGCCCCAGCTGCCCCGAGCGCAGCCTCCAGGCGCCCGTCCTCCACCCACCAGACTGTCCACTGACATGAGGGCGGGCCTCACCGACGCCACCAGGGCAGGGGGCCGAGTCCACGAGGAAGCTCCTCGGCCCCGGCAGGTCGTCCGTTTGCCAAGAGGCAGCCCCGCAAACAAAAGCCCCGCTGGGCCGGCAGCCCTGGCCCCGGCCCGACCCTCCCGGACGTGCTCAGCCCTGCAGCTGAGTTCTGTGTGGGCTCCAAGGGAGGCCGGCGCCCATGCCCTCAGACTGGGCAGCCCCGTGGGTCCCGTGGTCCCAGGGAAGAAAGGCTGGGGTTGAGGAGGGCCGAGCTGCAGAACTGAACGGGGTGCTGCTCCAAGGGGTGGGGTGGGCCAGGCAGGAGAGCTGGAGCCGGTCAGTGGGTGGGAGGGGGTGGGAGACGGGTGTGGGGCTGAGAGCTGGGGGTCAGGCAGGGGGTGCCACCACTGAGAACCAGGGCCAGCAGTCACGGGCATGGCAAGTGGGCAGCCGAGGCACCATCGGGCTGTGGGGCCAGGGCAGGTGCCACCTGGGGCCAGGAGGCTGGCCGGCCATCACGTGCAGGGGCCGCAGCTCAGCTAGCCAGGCCTTCGGGCCACGGATCCACCGACACGCCGGACTCAGCGGGACCTGGACTCAGAGTCCCACTCTGTGGTTTCTACCTGTGTGACCTCGGCCAGTCACCCCACACTGAGCCTCCTCCTAGGCCTTGGGGTGCGGAGGGGCCGTGTGCGCCTGCCAGGCCAGCCTGAGGCACGGGCGCTTGGGCCAGGCTGCCCCACAATGTGGCCTGGCAGCTGCTGTCATTCAAAATGGCTGTAACCCATCGAGAAGCACCCAGGGCCCCGCCCCCTGACTGGATGGGGAGGGGTTCAGTGACCTGGACCCAGCCCTGGGTGACACTAAGGGGAGGCCAGGCCTCGCTTGCGGGCCCACTTTGGGGGACAGCCCCTCACTAGGGCCAGAGGCATCTGACCCATTTCTTGGGGTGCAGGCCCAGGGAGCTCTGTCTCCCTGCGAGTCTCAGGTTGTTGGGCCGCGTGTCTTTCGAACGACAGCTGCACCCTCACTGGCTGCCACGGGTGGGACGAGCAACTCTACTCGCTGGCCCGCAGGCCCCTGACACCCAGCACGGCCAGGCCTGCCCTGTCCCCGGGCCCAGGGACAGAGACGTAGCATGGTCATTGCACAAATCTCGGAGCAGCTGCGCCGGGCCGGGCCTGGCCTGCGGTGTGGGAGGAGAGAAGATGGACGGACAGACGGACGGACGGGGTCCCCCAGACCCAGGTGTGCAACCGTCTCTGTTCCCAAACACCTGTAACACGGGGCCACGTCAGTGACTGCAGCCCAGACGCCCCGCCCAGCCCCCCTCCCTCAGCGAGCCCCCAACGGACCGTTTGCTGGAGGGGGAGGGCCGTGGGGCTGCCCCCCAGAGGTCCCCACAAGGCGCCTCCCCGCAGAAGCCCCCATTCCCAGTATCTCCCCCCGACTGTCTCCCTCTCTCTGTCCCTCTCCGTCCCGTGTGGATGAGGAGCAGCTTCCGGGGGACAGCGGACGTCCGGTCGGCTGGGAGAGGCCTAGTGCCCAGGGGACAGCTGCTCACTGGGGTCGCAGGAACCGCACGTGATGACCCTGAAACAAGCCCAGGCCTCACTCAGGAAAGGTCTCCAGTCGCTGTCCCTCCGGCTCTGACTGTGATTTAGCCTCTGACCCACCCACCTTACGGGGTCTCTGCCCGCCCCTCGCCCCTCGGGGCTGGGAGCAGCCTGGACGGGGCAGTGTCGGGTGTCGGTGTGCCCCACGTCACCTGGGGTGAGGGACGGGGCAAGGGGGCGACTGCTGACCAACGGAGCCAGAGGAACAGCCTGAGACAGACCCTGAGCGGCAGCGGCGGGA
>NW_006291820.1:186314-193556 GCF_000327345.1 Myotis davidii
CGGGACTCTGCGGTGCCTGTGCCCGCACCGCCCCACGGCTGCCCGAGGCTTCTATTTACACAGCAGAGCCACCCCCGCCCTGTCAACCGAGACAAGTTTTCACCTTCAGTCGCAGCCAGAGCCCAACATCTGATGGAAGTGATTTCACAGAGCGGCTGAGTGACAGGCGAGGACAGTGGAGGCGGGTGTCCGGGTTATCAAAGCAGGGCAGGTGGGTGGCGAGAGCAGGCTTGTCCCCAGGGCCGGCTGCGTCCTGCTTATCTCTCGCCGGGCGGGTGCTTCTGCCGAACACTCTACGGCTCCCGCCAAGCCTCGCGGCTTCGGAGATGGAACGGGGCAGGACCGTGTTCTCAGCATGAGAAGCGCTTCCCCTGGGAACTGTCTCTCTGCTGCTCGCCCCCATTCCGGCCCACACCCTGCATCGGGGCTGGCGATGCGTAAACTGGACGCCCTGTGGTGACGGCGTGCGCATGGGGGTGGCAGGCAGCCCTCAGGTGGACAGGCTGCGCTTAGTGGTCTTGGAACAAGGAGCTGCCCTTCTGGAAGCTCGGCTTCCTCCCTCATGGCGGGCGGGGGGGGCGGGGGGGAGAACGGGTGCTACTTGCAGGACTTGTGCGAGTCTGATGTGAGAACTCAGTGTGTGTGTATGAAGGGCCCGCCATGTGTGCACGCCTGGCACAGATGCAGCACTGCCTGGAACAGCATGCCACCCGCCCGGACCTCAGAGGCAGCCCTCGGGACCCCAGACTCGCCCTGCAGTTCTGGCTTCTCTGAGCACATTCCTGCGTCTGGGCTGTGAGGGGAAATGGGGAGGGGTGGGTGGCTCTCTGGGTGGCCCAGCCGTAAATCTTGAACAATGAGGTGGCTCAGTTTCCCCTCCTACAAAGTGGACTGAGTTCCCTCCTGCGGCCGTGGGAGGCTCATGAGTCAGTGTTTGTAAAACACTTCAGATCAGATGAAAGCGGAGCGGCTGCCTGTTGGAAGTGAGCGTGGCGGGTGCACACGCACACACGGGCACATACCCCTACACATGCACATGTACGCGTGTGCACACACGTGTGTACACCTGCACATGTGCACCCTCACACATGTGCATGCACATTCCCTGCTCTCAGTGCAGTGCCCACACCCAGATCGCATACAGGTGCCCGCCTAGGCCCACAACAGGGCCAGAGCCTCCCACCTCCACCTCCTCGGGCAGGGCTGTGGGCCCCGGACAGCCCCGGCAGCTGTCGGTGACCTCTGCCCTCTCAGCCAGCAGGTTGGCCGAGAGCGAGAGCAGGACGAGGCAGTGCCCAGGGTCCCAGCCCAGCTTCACCTCCTGCATTTGGTGACAAAATCAACCCCAGCCAGAGGGGCTCTCTGCCAGGCCCACAGGGTGGGGCGCCGTGGAGCCGCGAGCGACTCCCCTCTGGACCCATGCCCGAGGGGAGACCTGGGAAGCCGCTACGCCGCCTGCAGACATGATGGGACGGAGACCAGACCGCAAGCCTGGGAGCACCTGGTGCCTGGACCGAGGAGGGGGGTGAGCCGTCCACGCCCTGACCCCTGGGCCAGTGTCTGGGCTCCTGCCCGGCCTCTCGGCTGTCCCTGGCGGGCCCTCCAGGTGCCAGGGCCAGGATTCTCGGGGTGGCAAGAGCTGCACGGCCGATGCGGCCCCTGAACCCGGGGAGCCCAGCGGAGGGGACCTGAGGGTAGGGCACACCCAGAAGGCCCGGATGTGGGCCCGTGAGCTCTCGCCCACAGCTGTAATGGGTTACGTGTCAACACGGCGATGCTTTGGATTATTGGGTCAAAATCCAAATTAAATCTCTCCTGCTTCTCTCTATCCCTTTTCATGCAGACACTAGCAAATTTAGAACCGCAGGCGTGGCTCTCAGTCTGTCACTCGGGTGGCTCTGACCTAGAAAGGCAGCGTCTTAGCGCAGGGGCCTGGGGACTGCGGCAGGGAGCCACACCTCCCGGGGCCTCAGGAGTGACTGAGCCCCCGTGGGGGAGGCAGGGGACCCCTGGGCCCGGTCACAAGTGCCCAGGAGTAGGGGTGCCCTCTCCTCCTTTGGACGTTTTAGTTTACGCTGCAGGATGGGCAGACACCGCAGTAAACCAGCCGAGCCCATGCCCTGGGCACCTGGACCCTCTCTCAGGCTGAGCCCAGGGAACGCCGACGGGCAGTGCCCGAGGGGAGGTCGGAACTGCGGGGTCACTCGCAGAAATAGCCACGGAGACGCCAGCTTCAGCAGAGACGCCACCTGCCCGGATGCTGCCCGGAACTCCCTCCTCCGGGCCCCGCGGGCAGGGACTGGGAGCCTCGGCCCATCCATCACTGTCAGGCTCCCAGGCCAGCCTGGCTGCAGCGGCTTCCGCCGCACAAGCGGGAACAGAGAGGGGCCGGGGCTGGCGCGGGCAGGGCTGCCCCGGGCCAGACCGAGGTGCCCTGCCAAACGCACACTGACCTCCTTCTGGGTCACGCAGCCGGACCGGCCTCTTCTCTCCAAGCCCCAGTTGGACGGAGGCCCTGCAGCGACTGGCGTCCGGAGCCAGGCCCGGCCTCTGCACAGAGCTGGCGACGTGGCCTTTACGAGCGACTCCAGCTGGCAGCCCGTCTCCGCGCACCCACTAAGCGCCAGAGCTCAGGGGGCCCTGGCGTGGGCCCGGTCCCTCTGTGACCCTGCCCAGCTCTGGGCTGGGCCTGAGGCAGGAGGCCCGGGGGCAGGAGGCCCAGCCCTGGGAGTCCCGAGTGTGGCCGCTGCTCACACACTGGGCTGTGCCTGCACCCCTCCTGGGGCCCCACACACAGTGGCCGTCGGGTCAGAACCTGCACACATGTCAGCACCCAGTCGTGTCGCAAGAGCCTGCACTTATTTGTTCATCTGCTGGCGTCTGTCTGCCCTCCAGCGTGGAGGGCCTCCCACCCCCACCCAGTGGCTCCCAGCTGGGACCCCACAGAGTCCCGTGCTCAGAGCCCGGGGGCATGAGCTGTCCCACCACGGCTCATCCGTGTCCACCTGGGCTGCGAGGTGAGGGGCAGAGGCTGCCCTGGGGCGGGCAGGGGCCTGTCTCTGCTCCCTGTGGGCTGGCTCCTGCGTCCCACCGTGCCGAGGGGGAGGCCAGTGCCTGAGCACGGCTGCAGCTGGGCTGCTGTGATGGGTGGGCTTGTCTTTCTGCCCCACCAGGGCAGCCACCTCAGGGCCAGCGGTCACTCAGGACGGCCTCTCTGAGCCCACAGGGCACGCTCTACGGGTCGCAGGTGCCCCCCGAGCGCAGGTCGGCCATGCAGCTGGAGAAGGCAGAAGAGGACCCGCCTACGGACCCAGCGAGGGAGCTCACCGCCACCCTCCCGAGAGCAAGCCCTCCATCCCGCACGCGGCACACGCGACACGGAGACGCCTGCGGGTGCCCCACATGGGGATGCTCAGGCATCACTCCGTGCACTGTGCTCATATGGGGGGAGGGAGGAGGGACTAAGGCAGCAGCCAGCCAGGGCTCTCGATGGCCACCCCACAAGGGGTGTGGTGGGTGACTGGTCCGCTCAGCTGTCCTAACAGGACGCCCCAGGCGGGCGGTGGGAACAGCACGTCCATTTACTCACAGTTCTGGAGGCTGGACCCCGAGGCCCCGGTGCCGCCGGGTCAGTCTCTGGTGAGGACTCTCGGTGTTGCAGACACGCCTCTCACAGACGCCCCGGGGCCTCTCCTCTGGGCCCCTGAGTGACAGGGCTCTGCTCTCCCTCTTTCCACAAGGACACCAGTCCCACCGCCCAGGGTCTACCCGGGACCTCCCTTAACCTAATTCCCCCTCCAAGTCCCTTCTCCCAAAGCAGTCCTGTCGGGGGCCGGGGCTTCACTCAGGGATTTGGGGGACACGGTTCTGTCCTCAGCGGAGACCCAGAGGCCAGGTGTCCCATCTGTGAAAGGGCCCTGTGCGTCCAGCCCGCAGCGCGTGGCCCATGGGAGGGAGGAGCCACCAGAGTCTACGCTACCAGCGTGGGCACCCAGAACCTGAGGCCGCCTGCACCAGTGGCGCCATCCCCCGACGGGCGGCCATGCCCTCCCTGCTGGAGTGGGGGCCGGGGTAGGTGAGCCCGGCCGTGTGCAGGGCCCTGTGTTCACTCCCTCACGACTGTGAGACCTCGCCAGCCATCCCTCAGGAAATGCCGCTGGTTCGCCCCAAGTTCCCTCCTCACTTGACCGGGGTGGCGTCTGATTGGCACCCGGGCCTTTCTGACTCCAGGCCCAGTGCTCTTCCTCCCCAGCCCCAGCCCTGCCCGCTGCCAGCCACCGCGGAGGGCGGGCTCCGGGCTCCCGTGGGGCAGGCAGAGGCCTGAGCCACCCTCCCTGGCCGGTCCTGGGCTGACACTGGAGCCCTGACACTGGAGCCCTGACTCTGCTGTTCTTTATCCGCTAAGGAATCTGGCGGAGGCTGCCCGGAGCCCGGAGGCCTGAGATAAAAGGTCACGCTCGGGTGGCTGCCCCAGCCTCCTCTGTCTGGAGCCAGCTTCTGAATGAAATCGGACTTGGAGGGACTCCTGGGTGTCCCGGGCAGGCACTTGGCCGCCACCCAGCCCTGAGGAGCACACACGGGGAGACGGACCACCTGCATTCAGACCCACAGTGGCCGACCCCCCGGCCTCCAGCCTCTGTTCCTTCTGCAAAATGGAGCCTCCTTCCCAAGGTTCAGGGGGAGTTCATCACAGCAGGCACTCAGGAACTGCAGCTCCCAGCCTGGTGCCCACCTGAGGCTCAGGACTCACAATAATGCCTGGTGCTCAGAGACTTCTGGCAGTGCCCAGCCCCGCCCCTGCTGGACGGGGCCCCCAAGCCAGGGCCCTGGGTGCGGCCTTTTACCTCCCTACCCCCACCCCCAACCCCCGTAGAGCTTCCCACGACCACAGTCCAAGGGAGGAGCCAAAGGCGGCTGTGGGTCTGTTCCCACACCCCTCCGGAGAGCCCTGGGGGTTCCGGCCCTCACCTTCCCCTGTTCTGAAGCCGCAGAATGTCAGCTCCATGAGGGCAGGGCAGTATCTTGTCACTGTTGCATCCTCCCACCTAGGGCTGCACCTGACACTGAGGAAGTAATGACAGCTACTGGATGGGTGGGTGGATGGATGGGTAGATGGAGGGGTGGATGGGTGGACAGGTGGATGGATGGGTGGATGGATGGACAGGTGGATGGACGGGTGGATGGATGGAAGGTAGATAGATGGATGGACGGGTGGATGGATGGATGATGGACAGGTGGATGGATAGATGGATGGATAGATGGATGGATGGATGATGGATGGTGGGTGGATGGATGGATGGATGGATGGAAGGTAGATCGGTGGATGAATGGATGGATGGATGGTGGGTGGACGCATGGATGGATGGATGGACGGGTGGATGGATGGATGATGGACAGGTGGATGGATAGATGGATGGATAGATGGATGGATAGATGGATGGATAGATGGATGGATAGATGGATGGATAGATGGATGGATAGATGGATGGATAGATGGATGGATAGATGGATGGATAGATGGATGGATAGATGGATGGATAGATGGATGGATAGATGGATGGATAGATGGATGGATAGATGGATGGATGGTGGGTGGATGGGCGTTGCTTGGCTGAGTAGATGGATACATGGATGGAGGGATGGAGGTGAACAGACTGGCACAGCCTAGGTAGGTTCTGGACACTCGAGCAGCCAGCTCTTCGCCTGAACAGCTGGAAGGGGTATCTCAATTGGGGCTTCCTGCCTCAGTTTCCAGGCTGGAACAAGAGTCCAAGGTCAGTTCAAATCTCCCCCATGAGCCCAGGTTCCAGACCTCCACCAGGTCCCTGTGACCCAGCCCTCTTCTAACAGGGCCAAGTCCAGTGCCAGGCCACACTTTCTCCACATCCTCACCCAGAAGGGCCTCCCTGGGCTCCAGCTTTACTACCAGCTCTGAAAAGCTATGGCAGAGCCTTGGTTCAGAGCCACAGCCAGGGCCACGGCATAGAGCACGGCATAGAGCCACAGCCAGGGCCACAGCATAGAGCCACGGCATAGAGCCATGCATAGAGCCACAGCCAAGGCCATGGCATAGCGCCACGCATAGAGCCACAGCCAGGGCCACGGTGCGGCCGGTGTGAATCACAAGAGGGTGTTGTGCTTTTAGCCTCCCTGACGGCTTTCAGGAAAGCGGCATCGACGCATAGAGCCACAGCCAGGGCCACGGCATAGAGCACGGCATGGAGCCACGCATAGAGCCACAGCCAGGGCCACGGTGCGGCCGGTGTGAATCACAAGAGGGTGTTGTGCTTTTAGCCTCCCTGACGGCTTTCAGGAAACATGCCCAGGGATTAAAGATGGACTTTCCAAGTTTCTTCCTTTTCTCTTCAAAACGCAGCCTGCTGGCTTCCACATCAAGCAGTTGTTTCTGAAGTTCAGGTTATTTTGCCCCAGCAAGCTCGGATGTTGTGCCTCGTCCCCCAGAAATGGGCCATGTTTTGATGCCTCTTCACGAGACCCCAGAATCTGAGGGGTGCAGCCACTGTGCACAGACCCTCTGATGGGGACACGAGGCCCACATGGCCCCGGGGCAGCGGACACGGGTCCAGGGAAACAGCTGGGGCACCTCCTGCTCAGCTCCCAGCGGGGCCTTTGCTGCAGAACTGAATGAGATGCTGGGCCCTTGGACAGCAGGGCCCCTGGGAGCCGGGCTTTGCCCTGTCCTGGGGCAGGGGTGGGGGCAGGGGCGTCACCCAGGGGGCGGTGGTGGCTCTCACTCTGACCCAGGCTAATCAGGGCTCTGGGCACTCAGGCTGGGGCGGGAAGGGGACCTGCTCTCTGAGCCCCACCTTGACCGTGGGGTACCCCACAGCCTCCCCCTCTGGGCTTGGCCGGCCTGGGCTTCCTGGAAGGACAAGGGAGACTGAGCCATGCCCTGAGGCCCTCACATCCCTGCCCAGACCTCAGTGAACAAACAAATGTCCTGCCAGCGTCTCCAGTTTCCCAGGCACACACCCTGCCCTCATGCCGTGGGGTCCCCAGCCCATGCACAGGTGAGGACAGGGTCTCAGGCAGCAGGCGGTGGATCCGGACTGGACCTGCAGGGCGCTCGGGGTCACACCGCTGTGCCCCCACCCGGCCCGGGCCCACAGCACCCCTGTAATTTGGGAGTGACATCACCCCCATGTCGGCTGCGTTTGATGAAAACTCCCCGTTCACAGGAGGAGGGTGAAATTTGTGGTGATCCCAAAATAGCCCCAAAGA
>NW_006291820.1:194003-195509 GCF_000327345.1 Myotis davidii
CTGCTCTCAGTGGCCTGTGGCCCTGGGTCAGGGCAACTCAGGCCCTGGCACAGCCGCCAGGACAGGTGAGCACCTGCTGAGCCTGCGCCCTGGAGGAGCACACGGGCTGGGGCACGGGCTCCTTCCCTTGCCGTCCAGGAGGGAGGCATGGGCTGCCGGGTCCCCACAGCATTGGGGTGGGTTTCCGACCGCAGGGCGAGCTGAGAGGGACAGGGACCCTGGAGGGAGCCCTGAGTCGCCGGGATGGGGAACCGGACAGAGCGAGAGGGCGGCCAGGTGGCGAGGACCATGCTCTGCTCCTCCGTGGCTGTTCCTGGGGCCACCATGGCCCAGCGCCGCCCCTGCAGAGGCTGCGTCGGGGCCGGTCTCAGGACGGGTGGTCCCAGCCTCTGAGATCACGATGACGCCCTCCTGTGACCCCGGCGGGACAGGCGCGGCCCAGTCACCTCTCTCAGCCTCAGTTTCCCCTCTAAGGGGACTGCCCAGACTCCTCTCGGCCCCAGCCAGCACTGAGGGTGGACGGACGGATGGATGAGCAGGGCGGGCGGCCTGGTGCAGGGTGGGCCAGGCCATAACGGTCCTTCCTCCTCGAGGCTCCCAGGAAGGGGCCTGTTCCGAGGGCTTCCTGCCCCCACAACCGCGGGGCAGCTGGCGGACGCGTCCTGGCCACAGGCCAGCTCCCCGGCATGCCTGTGGGTGACTCCTGGAGCCCCGCCAGACGCAATCACACCTCCCGGGCCTTCAGCATTCTTGGCTTTTGTTTCCGATGACGCGGGTCCACTGGGAAGGGCCGAGTCGTAGGGGGGTGGGGGGGAGTCAGTGGCTCAGAGTTCGGGGGGCAGCTGCCAGCGAGGAGGGGAGCCCTACGGAAGCCCCCCTTCCAGACGGTCCCCACGTAGATGCACAAGGAGGCAGGGTCACTCAGGCCCACGCGTGGAGCACAGGCCGGAGCCACGGCCGGGGGAGAGGGGAGGGGAGCACAGCACTGGTCCGTGGGGACCCCCGGTGACGGGGGGACTGGAACCAGGGTGTCTGGGCCTCGGGCTTGAGGGAGGGGCCGCAGGAGGCTCCCACCCACTGCAGGCGGAGGTGGTCGGCGGAAGGGCCATCCAGGCTGCAGGCCCCGCCCCCCAGGCCACCATCAGGGCCCTCGGGTCAGAGCAGCAGCAACTGCGCCCTATTTATATCCCAGGCTCCCGTCCACAGGCTGCGGCAGCAGAGCCGCCCAGGGATTCCACCGAGATCGGTTTACGTCTAAAATAAATCTTCCCTGAAAGCCTATCTGACCTCCGCCCTGGGTTCCGGGAACCTGTGCACCGTCCAGGCTCTGAGATGGGTCTCGCTGCTGGGCACTCGGGGTGGCCGGTCTGAGCTGCCCCGAGCCTGGGGCTTCCTGTGGATCTGGGAGCCCTGGTCCCCTCACCTGGCTGGGTGTGGGGTGTCCTGGGTGTCTGGTCCCCTCACCTGGCTGGCAGTGGGGGGGCCCCGGGGGCCGTGGCCCCCCCA
>NW_006291820.1:195524-198385 GCF_000327345.1 Myotis davidii
CCCAGTAAAATAAATCTTCCCTGAACGCCTATCTGACCTCCGCCCTGGGTTCCGGGAACCTGTGCACCGTCCAGGCTCTGAGATGGGTCTCGCTGCTGGGCACTCGGGGTGGCCGGTCTGAGCTGCCCCGAGCCTGGGGCTTCCTGTGGATCTGGGAGCCCTGGTCCCCTCACCTGGCTGGGTGTGGGGTGTCCTGGGTGTCTGGTCCCCTCACCTGGCTGGGTGTGGGGTGTCCTGGGTGCCTGGTTCCCTCACCTGGCTGGCAGTGGGGGGTGCCCGGGGTGCCTGGTCCCCTCACCTGGCTGGGTGTGGGGTGTCCTGGGTGTCTGGTCCCCTCACCTGGCTGGCAGTGGGGGGTGCCCGGGGTGCCTGGTCCCCTCACCTGCCCTGGCACAACCCTCACCGGCCTCTGCCCTCCAGCTGGGCCCACTCCCCGGCTCTGCCCACCTTGCGGCTGCCCTCAGACCACTCCTGCACACGCTGGACACACGGGGCCTTGTTCTGGGGGCGCCTCACGGTCAATGGCAGGACATTAACTTGGTGATTCCAGCCCTTCCCCAAGGCGGGTCTGCCCTGCTGGCTCTGGAAAGGGCTTGGCCTGGGGTGGGCTCAGACCCCTCAGCTGTGACGGGCATTCGCTGTCCTGCTGGGAACCGTGCCCTCCTCCCGGGGCTGAGAGAGAAGGGACAGGGTAGCCGGGCACCCAGTGCAGCAGCTACAGGGGGCTCTGGTCCAGACCACCCAGACGGTGGCCCCCAGAGACCTGGGAGGGGCCTCAAGGGCTCAGCCCGCGTTGGGCTCCGACCAAGCACCGGTGCCCGGCCCCCAGACCCTAACAAACGTCTCCAAAGGAGGTTTGCTGCAGCCTCAGTCGACCCCCAGCCTCTGGTAGGAAACGCTCTTCAGACCATTGAGAGCCCTGGACCTGTGCTGGAGGGAGGGTGGGGTCCCCAGTGGGGTCCCCCAGCGGGAGCCACAAACTCGAGGCCGGAGCAAGGGCTGAGCCAGGAGACACAGGAGCTTGTCCAGGGCTGACCAGCGTCCAGGCCCAGTGACCTGCAGGGGCTAGTCCAGCTCCAACCAGGGAGCCAGGCCCGGACACAGACGTGGGGGAGTGGGGAGCCCCTCCATCTCACCCCTGCCCCCCAGCCCTGCCTCTCCAGGTCCCAGAGGCAGCACTGAGCTGGGCACCCACCTCTGCATTTCCTGGGTGACTGTAAGGAGAGGCGGCTCACTCTTGGGGTTGGAATGCTAATTACCTCCCCCGTGGGGGCTAAGGAATCTGGGGGGCGGAGGGGGCACCCAGGCCTGGAACTCCACCATCGCCGTGCTGAGCCCGCCCAGGCTCAGTGCCTGTGAGGGCGTGGGTGATCATGGCTGGCATTACTGAGCACCTATGGGTGCCAGGCTCTGGGCGAGACCCCTTCACCACTGTGTCCTCCCCACCCTCCAAGGGGCTGTGCCAGGTGCCCATCTCAGAGGAGAACACTGTGGCTCAGGGACCTGAGATGGGAAGCCACTGGGCGGTGAGCTGGCTTCACACAGGCTCGCTGACACCAAGGGGGTGAAGACCAGTTCCACGCAGACCCCTGTGTCCTGTGAAAGGGGCCGTGCTCTGGTCCCAGGGCCGTCTCTCGGACAGCTGAAACCACAAGTGCTGCACCTCCAAGCCCAGCAAACACTAGGCACCAACTGTGTGTTCTGGGTGCTGGGTCTAGAGGGGAGGCCAGGGAAGGGGTGGGCGCCCTGGTGGCAGGATCTTTGGCTGTGAAATGGCCACAGAGCAAGGGAAGGTGCAGCATCTGCAGGGGAGGGTGCAGCATCTGCAGGGGAGGGTGCAGCATCTGCAGGGGAGGGTTGCTTCAGGAACAGCTTGATCCAGGAGCTGCTGCCAAGCTGGGCTCTGAGGGCTGAATAGAAGTTTTCCATTGGGAGAAGCATTCCAAGTGAGATGTTAGTGTGTGCAAAACTGTGGCACCTGTGAGCTGTGTGGATGCTAAGTGCACCGAGGGCCGGAGAGGCTGGGTGTGCATTCCCAAGGGCCTGTGCACCAGGCGGGAACGCAGAGAGGGAGGCCCACATGTGGGCTGGCTGAGGCAGGACCCCACGGCTCCCGGTTCCTCCACCCCGGCCCCCTGAGGCCCCCCAGGAAACCTCCAGCTGAGACCCGGAGGTGGCACCGGGAGGCACCCACCCAGCAGCAGCTGAACGCCCTTCCTGCTGGGCACTTCCTGCTCTGGGCTCCGGTCCCCAGGGGGCACGGGGGCGGGCACGGAGGGGCCGCATTCCAACTCCTCCTTGACAGTTTGTCCATTTCCTGCCCTGGCTGCGAATGTCAACCATTCCCTTCGTGGGCCACCTCCGGCCTCTGCCCGCTGCCCGGCCCTGCGCTGACCTTGGCAGGGACAGGACAGTCCTTGTCCTGCCAGCTCGAAGTTTGGAACCGGCTGTGCCCTCCGCCGAGCATCCTGCCAAGAGGCCCTGGATGCCAGCAGGGCGCCAAGCCAGGTGGCGGGGAGATGGGGGCCAGCCTCGCTGTGCACCCCCAGCCGCAGGCCACCCTCAGTGCTGCATGCATGGTGTGCCTGACGAGGGCTGGCGCTGGAGACCCTCCAAGACAGAGGCCCCGGTGGAGAGGAGCGCCTGGTACGTCCTGAGGGTGGACTTTGACCTCTAACCTTGAACACACAGTCTCCGCTCAGGGAGGGTGGGCTCGAGGCAGAGAAGCCCCAGGACAAAGATGAGAAAGACACACCGGGCGGAGGAGCCAGGCCTGAGGCACCGTCCAGGGCCCCGGGAGGCAGTGCAGGAAGGCTGCTGGTCGGTGTGGCCCAGACGTCCTCCCACCCCGTCCCCCCCCC
>NW_006291820.1:198434-200084 GCF_000327345.1 Myotis davidii
TGCAGCCTGCAGCACCCAGAGGTGATCACTAACGAGTGATCTCCAGCATCAACCCGCTGACGTGGGTCCCTGCTGGTTGCTAAGACCAGGCCGACGCTGGACGAGAAGTAAGCGCCCTGGAGAAGCTCCACGGTGCAGGAGCCCACGGCCATGAAGGGAGTGGCAGCCGTACGCGGTGCCCACCCAACCGGAGACCCTCCTGCCCCCACCTGCCCCGCCTCTGCCTGGGCCTGAGTCTGCCAGGAGGGGCCCTCCCCTGAGGTCCTTAGCAGCAGGCACCCAGCCGAGCCCTGGATGTGGGGGTGGAAGACCCTCAGAGGGCGGGGCAGGGCCTGGGGGCATTGGGAGAGCCAGGAGGACGGGCCTGGACCAGAACTTTGACTCTCAGTTGCCGTTTCCAAAGTGTGTGCCCCAGGCGTCCCCGTCCCAAGAGCCTCCTGGGGTCCCTCGCCTGGAGTTTGTACAGCCAGCCCAGAAGAGCCGTAGCCACAGCTGTAAATGGGGTGACTGCAGCCCTTCTGGGGGGTCTGGGGGGCCTGACCGTGTCCAGAACAGCATCATCCTGGTGCCAACGAGGGAGGCAAGCCCACAGCCCCCATGTGCTGCTGCTCCGCCCACAGCAGTGACCAGGGATCTGAGGCGTGAGCTCAGCCTGGGACGGGCAGCGTGGCTCCAGCTCATTCAAATTTAGTGATTTAACGGCCGAGCATCCGTGCAATATTCATGCCATAAATATTTCCATTTGGGGGTTTTAATATGTCATAGGAGGCTCCTCCCCGACCCCAACCCCCAAAACAGAATCCTGGGAAAATCGCTTTCCACAGTTTCCCATAAGGCCAGGTGCGTGCAGCCGAGGCTGCGTGCAGACAGCGGTTCCCAGGGACACGTGGGGGCGGCTGTCGCTCTGCTGCCGAAGGAGCCTGGCAGGTGGCTCTCTGCGTGCCCGGAGCCCGGAGCCCGGAGCCCGGAGCCTGGCTGTCAGCTCCCGGGGGCCGGGACCCCAGCTCTGGGGGAGGGCGTCAGCCCTCAGGACGGCAGCCAAATCCAAACCGGAGAACATGGGAATGCAGCTCACGGAGCAGCGTCCACTCGCAGAGGGTGAGCCCGCGGGCGGGGCTCCGGCAGGCGCGTACACACCCCCCTGAGCTGAGCGCTCCAGTCCAAGGCTCTGGGACCAAACTCCAACCCCAGCATCAGAGCAAACCACGATTGTGATAAACCCTTCCCATCCAGACCGCCCACCTGCACCCCATCTGCCTGGGGCCCGAACCAAATGCCTGCAGGGCTGGGTTCGGGGTGCTGGTGGGCAGGGAGTGGGAAGCACGAGGACAAACCAGGCACAGGGGAAGCCAGGCCAGACCCCCAGCCCGCAGACCAGCTGAGCGCGGGGGCCCTGGCCGGTGGGAAAGGATGTCCATTCCTCCATCTTCCTGGTGGCCCCTCCCTCTGCGCCCACTGTGACTGGCCGTTGGTTAACCTGAGGTAGGAAATGTACGGAGTTCATATGAGGCAGCTGGCCGCCAGCCTCCACCCTCACACTGAGAGCAGGAGAGACCCTTCCCCACGACCACGACAAGGTCCCCGGCCTGAGGGAAGCGCGGGGCTCAGACCAAGCCTCTCCCTCCCCCAGCCCCCTCACCCTCCCCTGGC
>NW_006291820.1:200223-203948 GCF_000327345.1 Myotis davidii
CCCCCGTCCCCTCTCCCTCCCCTGGCCCCCACTCCCTCCCCTGGCCCCCACTCCCCTCACCCCCAGCCTCTAGGCCCTGCTGGCTCTGGCTGCTCCTGCAGAGCTGATGTGGTCACTGGCCCGGGGCCGGGGACAGAGCAGGTGTCACAGGCCCATCCTGGGCCCAGCTGCGCAGATACCGGCAGCCGGACTGTGCTGATGACCAAGGGCCCCGCCCGTGTGCATGCGTGCACAGGAGAGGAGACCGCAGCCAGCTCCTCCCAGAGCCCTGGGCGCTGAGCGGCCCGTCTGACCATAGGCCAGTGCCCCGACCTCAGTGCCCCGACCTCGACTTCGGTACAAGCACCGAAGCCACCGATGGTCTTCAGGTGCTGCCTCCGGGGCAGCCAGGGCTGCCTGCCGGTAGCAAGCACGGCTTCCTCTAATAAAACAAGTCATCGAGGCTGGGAAGCCACAAGAGGAAACAGCTGTGAGCTGCTGGCTGCGAAGGCGGGTTTCGACGCCCATCCTCAGCTGGCCGGCTCCTCCTGCGGAATTCTGGCTTGTGGGCCATTTTCTTACAGTTGAGTGCTCTGGGCTGTGGAGCGGAGAGCAATAGAGGCCGAGGGATGCATGCACGTAGTCACACACACACACACACACACACACACACACACACACACAGATGGGACTGGCCACTACTGCTGAGTCAGATATCCTGGCGCAACTGTAACCACAGACACAGAAGAGGCCAGAGGTTAAATGCCGGATGTCCACAGATGTATGTAAGGACATTCCTACGGGTTCTACTCAGAATGGCCCCAAACGTCCAAATGTCCTTCACCATCTCCATCCTCATCTCCATCCTCACTTCCATCACTACCTTCACCTCCATCACCACCTCCACTATCCCCACCTTCATCACCACCATCATCATCTCCATCCTTACCTCCATCACCACCTCCATCACCATCATCCCATCACCACCTCCATCGCCACCTCCACTTCCATCACCACCTCCATTAGCACCTCCACTTCCATCACCACCCCCATCACCATCATCCCATCACCACCTCCATCGCCACCTCCACTATCCCCACCTTCATCACCACCATCATCATCTCCATCCTTACCTCCATCACCACCTCCACTTCCATCACCACCTCCATCACCACCTCCATCGCCACCTTCACCTCCATCGCCACCTTCACCTCCATCACCACCTCCACTATCCCCACCTTCATCACCACCATCATCATCTCCATCCTTACCTCCATCACCCCCTCCATCACCATCATCCCATCACCCCCTCCATCGCTACCTTCACCTCCATCACCACCTCCACTATCCCCACCTTCATCACCACCATCATCATCTCCATCCTTACCTCCATCACCCCCTCCATCACCATCATCCCATCACCACCTCCATCGCCACCTCCACCTCCATCACCATCATCACCATCACTCCCCTCCAACCCCGAACCTATTTCCTTTGAGATGTGGGTGAGGATTCTGGTCCCTGGGGTCTGCAGATTCTAAACTCTGAGACAGGTCTTCAGACTCTGCTCTCTGCTCTCGCTCCCTCAGCCCCCAGGCCCTGGCCAAAGCCCCATCCCAGATGCTGAGATGTGTCCACTGGGAGCCCAGCTAAAGGTCATCCTGAGACCCGTTCCCAAAGCTCTCCACAAACAACACATCTGGATGCTCCTCGTGCGTCTTAAGGACCCACAGGTGTTAGCTTTACGGTGATTACGCGACTCATGTAACGCTCCCGGCTCCCCTGGGAGCCAACAGAGCCCGAACGCACACGTCTGTAGCCCTGTCCACATCTGACATGAGACTGGCCCCGCCGAAGAATGACTAGCACTCATAAACGTTTTATGAGGCCGGTGGTGGAGTCTGTGTTCAAAACGATTCTGTTAGCCCCGCGAAGTAAGTGCTTGTTTGGATTGGATGGCTCCCAGAGTAAAGACAGAGGTTTCGGCAAAGCCCTGGACTGTAGACTGAAGAGAGAAAGCAGGTGTCAGGACGTGGGGTCCAGCGATGCGTCCCGAGGACGCCCTCTTTTCTCGGTGCTGCCCAGCCCAGACACAGACACGGTTTCGAGGCTGGTCCACGGGAGTTCCCATGCAGGCACGCCCTCCACCGCGTGTCCCCCCGGGGCAGGACCCTCTCCCTGGGACCAGCATCCACACGGCGTCCACAGCTGCTGTCCACTGTGATAGCACTGGTCACGTGTGGCCACTTACACTCAAACAAATTAAAAATAAACGCGATTTTAAATGTTCGGTCCTCAGTCACACAGACCACACTTTAGTGCACAGGAGACACACGTGGACAGTGGCTCTGCCCATGTGATTGAACACATCCATCATCCAGAAGGTTCTATGGAAAGCGCTGGTCTAGAGGCAAGAAGCCGGACAGGAACCCCGAGGCGTCCAGGCTGGGGGTCGGGGAGCCACGCCGCTCTCTCAGGGGCAGCCACGACCGGGGCGGCTGATAGCCACAGCTGGCTATCCTCAGTGCTGGACATCACCACCTCCATCCCCACCTACATCACTAGCGGGGGAACCTGCTCCCCACCCCCTCCAGCTTCCGGGGCCCCCACAATCCCGGTGGCCTGGGCTTGGAGACCCATCACCCCCATCTCTACCCCCACAACTGCATGGTGTCCGCCCCACATGGCTGTGCCTACAGCTCCCCTTCTTTCGAGGATGAAGCCCCCTCCTCCAGCAGGGCCCCTGAACCAATTGCATCTGCAAAGACCCCATTTGCATGAAAGCCACAATCACAGGAACCACAAGTGGACGTGACTTTTGAGGGTCACTACTCACCTCAGGAGCCCCCACCCTGCAGCACCTCGCGCCCGCCTCACCACGTGTGTTCAGGTGCTGACTATGCCCGCCTCCAGGTCATGAGCTCCTGGGGAGACACCTGGCCCGGTCACCAGGGCGCACCCAGGGCCTGGCTACAGAGCACGCTCAACAGACACCACTGGCCAAACAGACAAACAGGGAAGGAAGGAAAGAAGGAAAGAAGGAAGGAAAGGAGGGAGGGAGGAGGGGAGAGGATGGGAGGGAGGGAGGGAGGGAGGAGGAAGGACACAGGGTGCATAGTGGGTCTGACTGTCGCACACCCCCCACAGGACAGTTCCAGCTCCAGGGAGGTGACCGGGACGGAATCAGCCTGGGCCAGGCCTCGCTCCACTGGGCGACGGGGAGGGCCGCTCACCAACTGAGCCCCACATTCTCATCGTACAGTAGGGTGGGGCTCATCTCTCCAGGCCGACCTGGAGGGCTGGTACGTCGGTGGCCAGGTCTCAGAGGGGATCCCACAGGCCCCCAAGATGGTGCTGGACAAGGACAGGCCTCACAGAAGGTCTTCTCGCCAGCCAGCCCAGGAGCATGGGACCGAGCCGTGGGCCACTGTGTCACACAGCCCTGGGGACCAGGCATGGAGCCGTCCGTCTACGGGGCGGCCTGAAGCCTGGAGACCTCGCGGCTCCTGCCAGACCCAAGAGCCATGGGGGCTGGGATGGGACCAGCCAATGGAGGAGGCAGCTGGCCGCCCGGGGAAGAAGATTTCTTAGAAATATGGAAAACCCATGGGAAACAGGACCGCCCCCGCCAGGCCGGGGGTGTCCCTCCCCCTGGCAGCTCCCCAGGCCTGGGCCGCGAGTTTCCAAGGAGCGTAAACTGTGTCTTACAAATTAAGATAGCAACTTCAGTGCCGTTAAAAATAGCC
>NW_006291820.1:203997-205788 GCF_000327345.1 Myotis davidii
GCCGGAGGGCCGGCCCCACGGGCCTCACACAGGCTCTGGAGGAAGCATGGGAGGAATGCGGGCGGCCGGTGCCCTGCAGCTGGTGGGCGGCCTCAGGAACCATGCGCCCTGGGTGACAAGGAGGGGACCACTCCAGGCGCCTGGCCCCGGCGCCTGCCCCAGGGGGTGCTTTTGCTGCTCACAGCTCCCCTGGCCCCTCATTCTCTCACGTTCTCTCCTCAGACGGCCTTTCCCAGCCTCCCCTCTGCCCAGGGAGCAGTGCCTGGGTTGCATTTTCATGTGAAGGGAAACTTTAACATGCAAGTACACGCGTGTGCACGCACACAGAGCTACTCACCAGTTAGGATGCTTTTGGCTGCAGGTACGGAACCGACTCAAAATGGCTTCAAGAGCAACGCGTCACGTGCCAGGAAGTTCCCGTCGGTGCCCTGGTTGGTTGGGTAACCTCACAGGATCTGGGGTCCCTCCTCGTCTCTGCTCCACCATCCTCACGCGGCCTCAGTCCTCACAACTCTTTTTCTTTGTTTGGTTAATCCTCACTTGAGGATGATTTTCCGTTGATTTCCAGAGAGAGAGGAAGGGAGGGGGAGAGACAGAGAGAGAGAGAACCATCAATGTGAGAGAGACACATCCTCCCTCGGCTGCTCCTGCACACCCCACACCGGGGATGGAGCCCGCAACCCGGGCCTGGGCCCTGACCGGGAATCGAACCCCGACCTCCTGGTTCCTAGGTGGACACTCAACCACAGAGCCCCGCCGGCCGGGCAGCAGGAGGTTCCCACAGGAGAGTGAGACCAGCACTGCGGGGGTCTGCAGGGAAAGGGGTGTGGACATGTCTGCAGCCGGCCAGCGGGGCCGGGCCGGTGTCTGCTCCCGGGAGCGCGGTCCCAGGGGCCTGGGCACCGACCCTCCACGTGGCTGAGCATCTTCACGATTCGGGGAAAGACTGAAGCTCCGTTGCTGTTGTTTTTATTCCATTAAAACAGAAAATTAATTCAGCCACTTCTCCTGACCTGGAAATGTCGGAGATGAATTATTCATGCCTCCCAAACCCATTCTCCCCAAATGTGCAGAAGTGCATGGGGTCCCCTGGAGGGGGCTGCTGCGCCTGAGGGCTGGGAGTTTGAGAGATGAGACCTCGCCCCTCCCGCCCCGCCCCCAGGTCAATGTCCAGGGGAAGCAGCATGTTGTCGGGAGGGACCGGCGCCCAGGACCCCAGGTCTGACTGCTCCGCGGCCCCATCACCCCTCCTCCCGCCAGCACCCACTTGTCTGGTCTGTGAGATGAGTTTGCTGAAAAGGACAAGGCCCGAGGGCTCCTGCGGCTCTGTGCACAGAGGCCGACCACGCGCTCCTGGTGCTCTCCCCGTTCGCCTGGGAGGGCCGCGCTCTGTCCTCTCAGCCGACAGCACCCTTTGTGGGTGGGAAGGTCAGGGTGACCAGGAGCTCTTAGGGAGGGGGCAGAGCCTGTTTGATTGGGCCCCCTCCTCCCTGTGCGGTACCTCCTCGGGGTTTCCGGGGTTTCCGTTTGCCTTTCTTGGTGGCTAATGGGGTCGGGCACCTCCTTCTGTGCTTCCCTGCACCCATCCATCTTCCTGGTGAGGCGGGAAGTGGCGTTTGGGCACTTCCTGTCTGTCCCTAGCTCAGGAGACCCCCACGAAGACGGGGAGACCCCTCCTCTCCCAGGGGTCTGCTGCCCAGCAGAGGCAAGCGCCTGACGTGCAACTCAGTTTGGGAAAAGGCAACAGGGCGAGCGTTGGCCGAGGGCGGGTGGGCAGCTCTCCTGCCTGGA
>NW_006291820.1:205887-213768 GCF_000327345.1 Myotis davidii
CGGGACAATCATGGCCGCGGGGCCCCCTGTCGCCCATGGGCCTCAGTAGACGCCCCGAGGCCTGGGCCAGCGCTTGTCCATGCACCCAGGCGCAGGAGTCCCGGAGGCGGCCACGGAGGGAGCCCCCGGAGAGGAAACCCCTGCCTGCAGCCCCCACAGAGACGGCAGCACCTCACACCATCTCCAGAGATGTCAAGTTGGTTTATTTTGTAAAAAGCCAGGCGTGGGGCCCCTCGGCCTCCAGGGCAGGGGCTGGCTGCGGGGGCCAGGCAATCACTGGGTGGCTCCGGCCGCCTGGACCTCACCCACTACGAAGCCAGGGCCTACCTCTGTGTGGCCTCGAAATGGGTGAGCCAGAAACCGAGCTCAGGGACTGGCCAGGGACCCACGTGGGCTCGCTGTGGAGGGTCCACCAGCAGCCTCTGCCCCCCACTGTCCTGGATCTTAGCTGCAGCTTGAGGAGCACTTTCAGATGCTCGGCTGAGGGCTGCCGGGGACGGGGGTCGGTCGGAGGCCAGCTTACAGCTGCTGGGCCGGCACGAGTGGGTCCAAGACCAGGGGGCAGTTGGGCGCCGGGATGTGGGTCTCTATGCGTCCAACACCTCAGCCACTGGATGGGTAGGTGGATAGACGGATGGACGGGCAGTGGGTGAGTGGACACAATGCATGCAGGGGCACTAGCCCGGCCAGGGAGCCAGAGGGGGAGAAGGAACCCTCCCTCCGAGAGCAGCACCCGGCGCTTCCAACCAGGTGGCAGCAAGAAGCCCAGGGCTGACCAGCTTTGCCAGGGCCCGGGAGAGGGCAGGCCTGCCCGTTCTGGGAGCTGAGACCACAGGATCGCAGGCGCCAGATGGAAGGCCAGGGCTGGGGTCAAGGGCTGGCCTCCTCGCCCTCCAGGTCGCCCCTTCCTCTGCCCAGGCGACAAGGCTTCCGAGCCTCCCCGCAGGCCAGGCCAGGCTGCCAGCGAGGGTGGGGGCAGAGGAGGCACCCCCCCCCCCCAGGGCACAGTCTTTGGTGGGAAGGAGGCACGGCAAGCCCAGCTGGGGGACAAGAAGGAGCAAGCCCAGGATGGGGCCAGAAGGGGAGCAGCGAGTTGGCCAACTCCACGAGGAATCAGAGACGAGAGCAGCCATGTCCACGGCAGCCCCCTTCCTCTGTCCTCCGGCCACGGGAGGCAGCCACGGCTTCCCACAGACATCAAGCCAGGCCACCATTTCCCACAAACCCCAGTGGAATGGGCCTGGTAGCCACAGCAAGCCGGGCAGGTCCCTGGCACAGGAGCTGGGCCGTGTCCCCACCCAGCCTCTCATATGCTGGCCCCGGGAGCACCAGCAGAGGCAGGGAGGCCGAGGGGGGAGGCGTGGCAGCAGGAAGCTGGCACCTGACCCGCTAATTGACTGGTTCCAACAGCTCTGAGGAGCAGCCGCCCGCCCCCCGCCCCCCGGAGTGCGGCGTCTCCTCTGAAGAACGGCTTTGTCTAACTGGTTTCCAGTGTTTGGAGAAGGAAGGCCGACCTCACCTAATCTCTCCATCTTCTCTCCTCATGCTCATTAGCAGAGCCTGATAACAGGTGGTCTGGGTCGGAAGCAGAGGAGGGGCAGAGGGAGAGGGCAGCCCCACGCCCGTGCCTGCGCCCCACCTCCTCCTCCACACCCTGGGCAGCACTGCTTCTGCTGGTGCCGAAGGCTGCCCACAGCTCGTCCTTCTTCCTAGGAGACCCTTCCCCCTGCTCACCCTCCCTGCTTGTCCTGGGGCTCGTGCAGTGGATGTCTCCCCTGAACCCACCAACAAGGCAGGGTCCCTCCGCAGGCCCTGCCAGCCCCCAAGGCAGAAGACCTTCGTGGCTAAAGCCCAGTCTGGCCCAAGTTCAAATTCTGACTCCTACACTTACAAAACTTGGGGCAAATTCCTTTCTGAATTTGCCCCTCATTTTCCTCCTGTGAAATAGAGGTGGCTCATGGCACCTACCTCATGGTGGTTGTGGGAATTAAAACATTTAGCATCTGACATAACCCAGCGTCAGGATCCAGGCAGGCCTACCATGGCTGACCCTCCCCTTCGAGCCCTTACTTCCATCTGCAATGATGTGATTCGTGTGGTTAATCCTGGATTTCCTCCCTTAGTTGTTAATGCCATGAAGACAAAGATTCAGGAGTGCTGGACACAGCGACAGTCCCCTGGAAGGTGCCAAAATGTTTGTTGGGTGAATGAATGATAAATGGGTGGGTGGATGGATGGACGGATGGTAGATGGATGAATGGATGGAAGGATGGATGGTAGATGCATGAATGGATGGATGGTGGATGGGTGGGTGGATGGATGGATGGATGGATGGGTGAATGGATGGATGAATGGTGGATGAGTGGATGGTGAATGGATGAGTGGATGGATGGATGGTGGATGGGTGGACGGTGAATGGATGAATGAATGAATGGATTGATGGATGGATGGATGGATGGATGGGTGGATGGATGAATGGATGGCTAGATCGATGGGTGAATGGATGGATGGATGGCTAGATCTATGGATTGATTGATGGATGGGGAATGGATAGATGGATGGATGGATGGCTAGATCGATGGGTGAATGGATGGATGGATGGCTAGATCTATGGATTGATTGATGGATGGGGAATGGATAGATGGATGGATGGATGGCTAGATCGATGGGTGAGTGGATGGATGGATGAGTTAATGGTTGAGAGACTCATGGAACCAGAGCACAAGCTCCATCATGCTCAACTGCGGCTCATGCCAGGGGCACCGAGCCCAGGCCTAACAAGAGGACTTATCTTTCCGTCCGCACTGACCAGTGCTCGCTGTGGAATCGGCTGACCCGGGAGCACAGCTGTGCGGAGTAGGGTTTCCAGTCTTGGACTCCTCCAGGCTGCCAGCCAGCAGTCCCGTTTCCAGGACAACCGAGCTCTTCCACTTCCCGCGCGTTTCTCAGGAGAGGACGAGGAGACGATGTCCCCAACAGGCAGCTGGAAGGCATGACAGGTGCGCGCAGGCCCTGCCGTGAGGGCCCGGACCACGGTACTCGGCCCTGGTGCTCGGCCACGTGTGCTCAGGACAGAGTCCGTGCTGCTCTTCAGAAGCCAGACCAGTCAGGGCGAGGCGTCCCCCCTGCCCGCCGCCGTGGGCTCCCCGCAGCCCCTCCTCGGCCCACCTGGGTCCCCTTCCCAGCCACGCAGGCCGCAGGCCGGCTCACACTGGAGTCGCCCGACACTGTGGGGAGAAATCCTTGACTGTCTCCCTGCTTGGGAAGCGATCATCTCGAGGCTGCAGCTTCCTAAGGCGTTGCCATGGAGATGAATTTTCTGTCATAAATAAAAGTATTCTGGGGTCAGGAGAGCTCAGGCAGAACTAGGACAGATTTTGAGGAGGAAAATGCCAGCGTTTCTGAAGCACATGAGACGATGATCGAGCTGCTTCTCCCCGGAGGCTGCTTGTCAGGCTGTTGTGAAGCTGGCCCCGGGCCCGGCCGGCCTGACGGACGGGGGTCTGTCCAGCCTGGCGGTGGGTCCGTCCCGTCCCGCCTCTGCGCCCCCTCTCGTTATCCGTGAGCCCCTCCCGCCTGGTCAGGGACTGGAACATCTCGACCTGGTGCTTGAATCAGGCTATGTTCTTGGGGTGAGGTCTGTGGGAACCAAGGATGGGCTGGTCCCTAGGGTCCCCCAGGCCACAGGATGAGCCTGTGGTGCCGCTGTGTGTCCCACACAGGCGGCTCTCCCTCGCTGGCCCCGGGCCCAGCCCAGCCCAGCCCAGGATTCCTGGCAAGTTCCTCCAGCCTCAGACATAGGTGCTCAGGGCACTCAGGTGCTTCCTGTGGGGCTGGGAGAGGCGTGGCTTCCCAGGTGCCAACCCTTCCCCACAGGCACCAGCTCCCTTCCCACCAGCCCCGGGAGTAGCTCTCAGGATGTCCTTGGTTCAGGGTCACTGCAGGTCAGTGCTGAGAGGTGGGAGGCAGGAGGAAGGCATGCAGGGCTGAGGGGCCTCTGGACGCCACCCAGGCAGACAGGCCCGCAGCCCAGGCTGCTTGCCAACAACTCCCCCACCACAGACCCAGACAGACACACAGACACAGACAGACAACATACACACAGACCCAGAAAGAACACACACAGACACACACACACACACACACACGTATCAGGTAAGCAGAGTCCTCTGCACCCCCCACCCCCCACCCCGGCCCCAACGCCATCCTTGCACAGAGACCCCAGAGCCCTGGGCTGGGGCTGCTGCCTGGGTCTCTGGCTGGGAGGGAGCAGCGCCGGGTCCCCAGGTCTTCCCAGGGCAGCACCGTCCCCAGGAAGATGGCTTCCAAAATAGAAGAGGGAGGGAGGGCAGGGGAGGAGGGGGAGAGAACAGGAAAGGAGAAAGGGGGGATGGGAAGGAGGGGGTGCCCTTGGCTGTGGACACTCAGCTATGGCCCCGTTCCCACTTCCCAGTGAAGATGCCCTGGGCGAGGCCGTAAGGTGTCCAGTGGGAGTCCCTACAAAAGCCCCCCTTAACCTGCAAATGCTCACAAAACAGGGCCCCTGGTCACTAGGACAGTGCTCAGGCCCAGGGGCCGAGGCTGGGCCTGCTCCTGTCCACCTCCCAGACCTGCTTCCATCCCGGTCGGCCTTCTGATGAATTGTGACACTTTATTTATTCAAACTCCTCCGTGAGGACAAGACCAACACAGAAGGTGGCTGTGACTCCTGAGCCATGTGCGGAGCCGCCGGGACACACGACCGTCCGTCACGGTGGGCTGTCTCTCACCGCCAGGCTGAGCGGGGCCATCTGGGAGCAATGACCCCTCAGCGCCACGTCCGCTGGCATCTCACCAGCACTGGCTGCCAGCCCTGGTACTTCCTTTCCTGCAGAGGTTATGTCTCCACATGCTGGTGCTGCCCATACCACTGAGAAGGGATGCCAGCTTCTGGGGAGGGAGGGAGGAGCAGGATGTGACAAGGACTTCTAAGTATGTGCGTCCACTTCTAGAAAGACCGCGTGCCCAGGAACTCAGCCAGATCCTGGGAGCGGGAGACAGGGGTCCTCTCATGGCCAGAGTCAGATTCCTGGAGTCTTCCCAGGGGACTCCTGGGAAGCCAGTAGAAATCATGGGCTGAGGAATATTTAACAGCCTGGGAAGGTGCTCTTTCCACAAACAGGGGAAAACCACACAGAAAGAAGTACACACAAGGAACGCTCAAGAGAAACCTGAAAAGCTGAGGCAAAAGAAAAGGAAAAAAACACCCAAACTTATGGGATGCAGCTAAAGCAGTGCTCAGAGGAAAATTTATAGCTGCAAACTCCTGTATTATAAACGAAAGAAAGATTTCATCACATCAATAACTTAACTTTCCCTCTTAAGAAACTGGATCAAGAAGAGTAAACTCAATCCAAAACAAGAGGAAGGGAATAGTAGATTAGAGGATAATAAATAAAATGGAGAGCAGAAAAAATAGAGAATACTAATAAAGCCAAAAGTTGTTTCTTTGAAAAGATCAATAAAATTGATGAACCCTGACCAATGACCAAGAGGAAAAGAGAGAAGACAAATGAAAAAGGGAATACTACAGAAATGCAAAGAATTATAATGGAATACTTTCAACCATTGTTTGCCAAGAAATTAGATAAATGAAATGGACAAATTTCCAGAAACACACATACTACTGAAACTGACTCATAAAAAAAAAAATAACTCCAAGAAAAATCTGTAACCGGCAGAGATGGAATTTATAATAAAAAAGCTTTCGACAAAGAAAAGGTGAGGGCCAGATGCCTTCCTTGGGGAATTCTACTGAGTGAATACCAATGCTTCCCACACTCATAGACTCATCTTCGTGTGCTAATACCAAAACCAGAGATGTCACCAGAAAACCACAGACCACCGTCCTCCATGTACAGACATGAAAATCTCCAACCCAATATTAGCAAACCGACCCAGCAACACATGAATATAATAATTACGCCCATGACCAGGTGGGATTTATCCCAGGAATGCAAGGTTGGTTCAACAGACAAAAATATCGATTATTCATAATGAAAAAACATATGATCATCTCATCTGAGGCAGGAAAAGCATTTGACAAAAAAAACAGGCCCCTTTCACAGTAAAAAAACAACAACCAAAACACTAAACAAATTAGAACCAGAAGGGACTCCCCGGCCTGGCAGCGGGCATGGGCACGGCCCACGGTCAGGAGAAGGCCCTGCCACGTCCACCCAGGGACGCCCTGAGGCTCTCGCCAGGGCAAGGGAACAAGAGAAAGAAAGAAAAGGCATCGGATTGGAAAGGAAGAAGGAAACCACTTATTCGTGTGCAGCAAACCCTCAGGAGTCAGCGAGGGTCCCGGACACAGACCGACCCATAAAGGCCAGTCCTGCATGGAAGACTGCGCCCCACCACACGCCACCCAACAATCAGGACAGGAGTTCCACGTGCAACGGCATCAGAAAGAATGAACTACGTGGAAATACATGCAACAAAAGAACCGTGAGATTTGCACCTTGGAAATCACAGAAACAGCACGGAACGAAATAGAAGACTTTGGATGAGTGGGAAGCCGCCCTGGGCTCGCTGCTGGAAGATGACATCGAGGTGGCCAGCCGCCACCCTCCCCCTCGCCCCCCCAGACAGAGCCCAGACCATCCCTGCGGCCCCAGCGGCTTGTTGATGGACACGGACAAGCCGACCCTAACGTTCAGACGGGAAGACAGTGAACCCAAAGTCACCAACACAGTGTCCAGTCCTGAAGACAGGGTGACCTGGCGCAAGGACAGACCAATGGAGCCGGACAGAGCCCAGGACCGTTTCAAAAGATGGACAACCGGACAGCCACGTGCAGGGAAATGAGTCACACCATGGACCAAAGACCCAAAGAGAAGAGCGGAAACTATAAAAGCCTCAGAAACAAACATTCCAGTCCCTGAAAACAGAGAAACGACCCACCCGCCAAGGTCACATGGCAAGGTCACCCTAAGTCATAAATGCCCACCTGCACTGCCCAGAATCACCTTGTGCACACAACTGAGGGCCTCTGGTCTCCCGTGGTCGAACCCACAGCTCAGCCACCTGACAGAGAGGACACAGGCACTGTGTGAGGTCCCAGCTGCCAGAGCTCACCTCCCCCAACACGAGGCTGAGCCTCAGTGTGCAGGCACCGAGAATGGATGCGTGAACCAACCAGCCAGCCCACCCGCCAACCACCGAATGCACCTCTTGGAGCCCCGGCCTCAGCCCCGGCCCTGCAGGCTGCCCTGGGGCCGCATCTGGCGCTCCATGGCTGGCCCTGGAGGCAATCCGAGGGGGGCTGCGGGCACTGCCAGGCTGTGACCGGGACAGGGTGAGGGCCCCAGCCCAGAAAAACACCGGGGAAGTGCCTCCGAGGTCAGGCAGAGTTCAGGCGCCGGTGGGGCTGAGCCGAGACTGTTGACAAGGCGCAGCCTCGGCCCAGGTGGCAGCCACCCTCCCGCCTCCCGCTCACAGGTCCTGGCAAGTCGGCAGCGGCCGTCTCCCGCCGGAAGCACAGCTGTGGGAGGCCCGGGCCCCGCCTGGAACTCACAGAGGCCTCCGGACCCCAGTGGCGGGCGTGGGGGGGGTGGGGGGGCTGCGCTCCAGGTGCCACCTGCCTGTTCTCCCCGAGGGGCCTGCGGGGACGGGAGAGACCGGAGCAGCCAGCTGAGGCCCCGCTGCCCAACAGACGTCACCTCGGCACCCGGAGGAGTTGCCCCTTGTCCCACAGAGCCACCCCGAGATGACACCGGGCGCCCACGCACAGCCCGGGAGACAACCTCAAGTCTGGGCGGTGGGCACAGCGAGAGAGCGGACGGGCCCCAGCCCTCCCTTCCAGGGCCTCCGATGGCCCGACCGCAGAGGCCGCCGCGT
>NW_006291820.1:213814-216005 GCF_000327345.1 Myotis davidii
GTGTTCCTGCCAGTCAGGACATGGGGTCGACAAGGTGGCCTTGAGGGCCCAGCGTCCCCCAGGGAGGGGGAGGGGAGGGGGGCCCACAGCCCATGCTCCGTTGGGGGGTGCGGGGGGCAGGAGTCCTGTGGCCCAGGCCCAGAGCCTGCCATGTGCCCCACCCCCCCAGCGCCTGCCTGAGACAGTTGGAGGGGGTGTTTCTGTCCCTCTGTCTGTCCCACACCCCACACCCCAGGACCACAAGGGCCTCCCAGGCAGTGCGGAGCCGGGTGGCAGGGAGCACCATGGGGCGTGCGGGGCGTCCGTCCTCCCAGGAACGCTGCCCACTGATCGGCGGCCAGGGGCCAGACGGTGAATGCTCCGCATTTTTTGGCAGCTCAAGGGCCTGGCTGGAAACAGTCACCGTTTTATTCTGAAGAAGCCACACGCTCTGCGCCCCAGGCCCCTCAGAGTGTGGGGGTGGATTCCAGCCACTGCCAGGGTGGGGGCGGGGTGTGGAGAATGTGGAGTGACAGGGCTCTGAGGCCAGGCGGGGTCCTGGCCCCCAACCTCCTCAGTGCAGTGATAACAATGGGGGGCCCCCCCAGGGCCCAGGCTCTGAGCAAACAGCCTGCCGCCCCCTTCAGGGGCCCCTTGGAGACCCACGTCCCGAGGAAGCCCAGGCAGCAGCCTCCATCCCCTCGTCTGGGGTCACCTGGCTCACCGCCCATCTCAGCCCTACACGCACCGGAGGAAGGAGGGGGCACGCACTCTCTCCTGGTCAGGGGAGCTCCTGGAGGTGGGTGGGCGGCCGGGTGAGGCTCAGGCCTGGGGTCGGGCTTCAGCCCCCGGCTCACGCTCCCTTGTCTAAGGAGCAGCTCCAACCTCGCCCTTCTGTACGGCAGGGGCGGGGTGAGGAGACCCCAAGATTCCTCCCAAGCACAGCCACAGAGAAGTGACCCACCTGCAAAGGTCACAGGGCAAGGTCATCGAAGGTCACAGGAGACACCCAAGGCTGCAATGCTGGGCCGCCCAGGGCAGGGAAGAGCCCTGCAGAGCCTCCTCCCCCACCCGCTGGGCTGCTCGGCAAGTGGCCGAGGGGTGAGCAGACCCCCACGCCCGGTGGGATTGAGGGGCTCGCTCTGCTCTCAGCCGTGGGGCGTGAGGCTGGCAGGACGCAGCAGGCGGTCCCCCGCTGGCAGGGCCATCCCCGGTTCCCAACTTACACGCCCTGCACAGGGTGTGGGCATCCGTGCCCACAGTGCCCTCCCACGCGGGTGACCCTGGTGGGGCACTGCCTGAGCCCTTCACCTTCGCGGTTCATCCAAATCGACATTCTTCTAGGCTCCACTCTGCATCCCTATCAGAGCATCACTCAGGAGACAGACCCTTCCCGGCCAGGGGACCGCCCCTTGCCAGCTCCTCCGCTGGGAACCAGGCCCCCACACAGAATGGCCCTCGGAGACACCTCTGCCCACCCCCTTCACTGCTCGTTGGCTCAGGTCCCCCCTAGAGGGTCAAGGTCATGCCAAGGGCACAGCTCCCTGTCTCTGGACTGGACGTGGAGGGCTGCGAGGCTGAGCACACCCAGGGGGCCTGGCCGGGCCCAGGTGCAGGGGCTAGAGGGTGAGACCGGCCCCTGGCGGCCAGGCTGTCTGCTCTTCAGTCGGGTCCACTCATTCCCAGGCCGGGCACGGGAGCCTCGAGAGAGGTAGACGCCCAACACCTGGCACCTGCCCTCCCAGCTCCTGACACAGCCTCCGACTCTAGCAAGGAGGGTGTGACCAGGGGACCACGGGTCTCCACGCAGGAGCACGGGCGCACAGGGCACTGCCCCGGAGGCTCTGCGACGCTGGGCCCAGAACCGCAGGAATGAGGGAGGACACGCGGAGGCAGGGGTGACAAGCTTCTACAGGAGGCAGACAGCCCCGAGACCCCAGCGGGCCCCCACCTCTGCCTTCGCATGGCTGACCCTCGCTCTGCCCGAGCTGCTGGGGTGCAACCCCAGCAGGTCCAGTGGTCCCCAAAGAGCGCAGCCCTCGAGGAGGCCCGGCTGAGGCCTGGCCCAAGGGCACGGGCTCCTGGACTGCAGAGCCAGCCGGCCACACCCAGTGCAGCCCAGGGTGGCAGTGCCGGTGCCGGTGCTGGTGCCGGTGCTGGCGGGAAGGGCCGGGAACGCAGGGCAGCCAGCAGGCCCGGCCCCACAGGCACC
>NW_006291820.1:216075-220962 GCF_000327345.1 Myotis davidii
CCACCAGGCCCCCCACAGGCACCGGGCCTCTCCGGTGGCACCTTCTCCTCCCCAAGGACACACGAGGCTCCGGGCAGACCATTCGCCCGCTGGGGTCACGGAAGAAAAACAGCGGTGTCCTCGGCGTCTCGCAGACAAGCACACGCGTGACACGTTCATACGTGACGTGAGGCTCGGCGTCAGGCACACGCCGAGGAAGCGCCCGCCCGAGCTGGGGGTGCCGCCCTCCAGGGGTCCTGCAAGAACCAGGGGGCCCAACCCATGTGCCCACCCCTTGCCCCCCACACCTTCCAGGGGCGCCGTCCCAAGAACCACATGGAGAAAGCCTGTGCCGGAGGAATCCTGTATAATAAAAATGTAACATGCAAATCGCCCGAATGGCGGATTGACTGTCAGGGGCTGGGCTGGCGTGCCTCTAGTCCATATATAAAACGCTAATGTGCTCAGCGTCCACCCGGGTAATGACGTCACATAGCTCCTCCCCTAGCGACTGGCCTTCTTGGTGTTTCTTCAGCCCAGGAACACGACTTGCTTTATAGCCAGGTAGAAACATTTTACACTGTAACAATCATTTGATCCTCACAGAAGTCCTGGAGTAGGCAGACAGGAGACTCGGTAGAATCCTATTTTCCTTTCATTAGCCAGGAAACAGAGATGTAGAAAGATTAGAAACTTGACCCGACTGAACAGAAGAAAGAAATGGTGGACCTTGACAATGACGTCAGGGTTTCTCACTGCGCAGAATACAGTCAGACACGGCTGCGTTAAATATTTCACCCTTGGTTCTCCCTGCGTGATCTACAATAATAATCTGCTTCGTGTTGATATTTCCTGCTGTGTTGCTGACAACTACCTGAAGGAGAAATTGGGGTGCTGCACTGGCTGGAAAAAGTTGAGCTGCATCAGAAAGCAGGTCTAATGAAGCAAGCTTGTTCTATAAGAGGCTACTAAGTTGACTCGCGCATGCACCACACACATAGAGCTCGCGCTGGCGCCGATCGCACGCGTGTGTTTCCATCTGTCATTGTCCATCGTGAATTTGGTTGACTCTTGTTATAAAGGCTGGAGAGCGAAGTTACGATATTTCTTCTTCTTTTTTTTTTTTTTAAATATATTTCTAGAAACATTGACGAGAGAGAAACATCGACTAGCTGCCTCCTGCACATCTCCCACTGGGGATGTGCCCACAACCCAGGCACATGCCCTTGGCCGGAATCGAACCCGGGACCCTTCAGTCTGCAGGCCGACGCTCTATCCACTGAAGCAAACTGGTTTCGGCAATATTTCTTCTAATTTCCTTTCAACATGCATGAATCCGTGCACCGGGCCACTAGTTTCTTTATAAAAACCCCACCACGAACACACAGACACAGGAGACAGCCCTACAGGCAACTGGGGTGTGGCCTCAGGATGGGGAGCGAGGTCCCACCTCTGCATTTCACCCTCCTCATCCATGTGGCTGCTCTGAAGGGTGGACGCCTCCATCTCCATGGCTACAGGCACCGGCGAAGGGGCTCCTCTGACCCATGCCCGCCAGGTTCCGGTCCCGAGAGCAGGCTGCACCCCACGTTCTGCTGCGGGGGGCCGGCCAGGGACACCCTGGGCCCAGAGGCTGTGACCTCCCCTCCCAGGAGCACTGGCAGCCACCACGGGCCGAGACCAGAGATGAAACCAAGACTCAGTTACCCACCGAGGAAAATGGGACCACGAATTGCGTGTCATGTGTATGGGTTTTGTTGGTGTTTTTCTTTCCCTTTCGGTTAAAAAACAAAAACAACAAAAAACGTAACAGGCTCTCAGGTATATAAAACTGGTAATATTAGATAAAAATACAAACATGACCTTTACAAACAAAAACGAAAAGCAACACACACACGTTTCTCTTGAGTACACGGAAGCGTAACATCTTACCAAAAATAAAGAATTTGGGTTGTGTCCTGACAGGGGCAGCGGGAGCCGCCTCCCCGGCCACGCCCGCAGGAGCGGGGAGCGCTGGGGGCGGGCAGGTGGCGGCTGATTGATTCACGCATGGTTCTCTCAGTGTGGCTTAAATTAAAAAGCAAAACGAGGTGGGGCCAGGGGAAGCACGTGCAGCCAGAAACATCTAGGAAATGCTCGTAGGCGGGTATACCATGTTTATTTAATACATCGCGTTCGCTCGCATCCTGCTGGGAAAGGTACCGTCTCGCTGTCCCGGCAGTTACAGCAGCCTGGTGTTACCGGTGTCAATGTCATCCAAGAGATAATTTAAAAAAAAAAAAAAAAGCTAGGCAAAGAGTAAAAAGGAAAGCTTAATAATCACTTTATGGTGTAAAAAAAAACCCACTTAAGGCTCTCAGAAAGGTTCGGTATAGACTTAAACACTACAGCAAGGAGATGCGGCTCCTACGGCCGCGGCGGCTCCGAGAGGCTCCTGTGCCCCGGCGGCCGCGGCGCCGGCCTGTCCTCGCCAAGAGCGGGTCCACCGTGTCCTTGGCAAAGCACCTGTGACCCGGACAGAAGTCCATCCGCGTGGCGTCCGTCGCTGCCGTCCCAGGCGCCCTCCATCCCCGCGGCGGGGGAAGCGTGTCGGAGCCGCTCGGTTCTGCGCGCTGTTCTGGACAAGGAAGCTCTGAGCGGCTCGCCCAGCGCCACAATACTCGCTTTGATGTCACGTTAAACAGACGTACACTGTCTCTTTGTTCTCCAGGGTGCGCGTGGAGACAGTTTTTCACGGAGGAGAACAAAGACCGCACGCTGGCAGTAAGCACCGTACATAGTAGGTTCAGGAATGTAACACGCCATGTACATCCGTGTCCCGGGAAAGGGCCGCTAGCTTATCCTCACCTCACATCTGCAGGGAGAGGGAGAGAAAGACACTGAGAGGCGGGCCCATGAGCACACGCAGTGAGGGCACACGCACATGAACGCGCACATGAACGCACACACGTGTGTACACACACAGCGGCAAGTCTTGGCATTGGACGTTTTTGTGAAGTTTTTCAAACCCCCTAGGGCTCATTACTCTTTCGGTAACATCCTACCAGAGCTGGGACTAGACTCTCAGATCTCACAAAAGAAGAAGGCTTGAGAGCAAGCCCGCTTCTCCCACTGTACACAGAGGGGAAAGAGGCCCCGAAAGGTCCTTTCGTCTTTCTCCTCACCTTCCTCTTCCTTCCAGCCTAGGGCATGATGTGATTCCTGGAGCTCTGGCAGCCACATTGGGCCATGAGGCAACCCTGAGGATGGAAACCACCAGCCAGACAGAAGGGGTCTCTGTGACCAGGCAGATGTACACTGAGCTCGGAGCTGAGAGCAGCTCACCCCATGCTACCTCACCTGTCCACTGCTCATTCTAACACCTGCACCACACCCAGGCCCAGAGCCCGAAGGCAGGACACCTGCCTCTCACTCTAGGGTCTGCCATCAGCTGGCCCACGGGGCCTGTAGGCTAGAGGCTCAGACAGCCCCTGCACCATGCCCTGGGGCCTTTCCTCCCCAGAGACTCCTCACAAGTGCACCCGGCCCACAGGTCTCACGCGCTCCTGCCCGGCAGCTCCCTGCAGCCACACTGCCAACCAGACACCTGTCGCCAGGAATTCCTCTCGCCACCACTTGTCTGGATGCCCTGGGCCAGAGGAAGGACCAGGCTCTCCAGGGCCGAACAGGCCAACACCCGGAAGGCTTGAATCCGCCTCCTCCGTGCTGATGCTGGCTGCCCAGACCCCATTTTCTTCGGCAAGCAGTACGCGTCCCTAAGACACTGCTTCTCAGGTTCCCTTGCTGCTGGGGGTGGCCCATGCCATCCACGTGAGCCCCTGGGTGAGATTTCTTCTTCCCACCTTACTCGTTCTTTCAGTCTGGAGTGTGGATGAGATTTCTGGAGCTTTAGCAGCCATTTTGGGCCATGAGGCACCTCTGAGGATGGACAGCACCGGGCCTGGACGGAAGAGGGTCCTGCTGACACCTGGAGATGCCGTGCATGCTCTGGTCTCCCTGTCTGTCCATGAGTCACAAACGTCTACCTTCAAAGACCTCCTCAGCCTTCGGCAACCCTTTCCTGCCATGTCTATCAGTCTCAGTGTGTTCACCTGTCAAATGGAGCAAGTAACCTGCCTGAGCTGCCCCCACTGCTGCCCAGGAAACTCCAATCACTCCACTCAGGAGACGCCTTAGGCCCCCAGTCAAGGAAAAGACTAAAGCCAGAGCAGGGCCTCCGGGCAGGAGGGCCGTGGAGGAGGCTTCCATGTGGCGGGAAGGGAGGCATTGGGGACGGGACGGGAGCAGGGGACCCACAGCCCAGCTGGACACCAAGCTCGCAGAGCAATCACAACCAATCACAACCAATCACGGCCAATCACGGCCAATCACGGCCAATCACGGCCAATCACGGCCAATCACAGCCAATCACGGGCCGCGGCCTCTCTCGCGGTGATTCGCCCTGTGATCAGCCTTCGCCCTCCCCCGGGGCGTGGCCCGTCCAGCCACAGCTCCTACCTGGTTGGCTCGTTAGGTGGGTTTTAACCTTTTTCTTTTCCGCTTTTTACCTGACTCCCTACGCCTTCCTGTCAACAGAAGGGCAGGGAGGGTGAGCGGGCCTGAGAGGGCTGCCCGGCGGCGGGCACTGCAGGAATGAGCACCCGAGCGCTGGTCTCCTGGAGGAAACCTAACCCATCAGCCGCACGACCTCCTGGTCCCCTGGGCGGCCACACCGCCAGGACCCCCGGCAACGCTGCAGCCAGCGGCCCCGCACCGGCCTTCCCACCAGGGGGGGACCTTCCTCAAACACGTCTCCCCTAATTACCCCAACCGGGCCGGAGACTTAGCATGCACACCCCTCCACCCCCCACTGCAGCCGAACCTCCTGCCAGAGCCACACAGCTGGGCCCACCCCCCGCCGATGGCCAT
>NW_006291820.1:221069-222351 GCF_000327345.1 Myotis davidii
GCGTCTGAGCTCACAGCAGCCCGATCCCACCGCCCCCAGAACCCTGGTCACCACAGCCCCGGCAGCCAGGCGACGACCCCGGGACACGGGGAGGAGGGAGGGCGCGCAGCTCACCTGTCTCCTCCTCGCGGAAGTCGGGGCTCGGGCCGGTGGGCGTGCAGGTGCACTCCAGGTGCTCCTCCAGTCGCACCTGCACTTCTTTTAACTTTGGCTTCTTCCTGATGTACTCCACCTTGGCCACCTGCAGAGACAGACCCTGCGTGAGCCGGAGGGAGCCTCTCTTTCCACCTCCGACCTCCGACCTCTGACCTCAACACTCCTCCCAGCGGGAAGGCGGGAGTTAAAACAAGCTTCCGACAGCGTTTGTGGTCTGGTCCTCTTTTACCTTAAAACAAATCTCACAGCCCTGGCTGGGTTGGCTCAGTGGATAGAGCAGCGGTTCTCAACCTGTGGGTCGCGACCCCTTTGGGGGTCGAAGGACCCTTTCACGGGGTCACCTAAGACCATCGGAAAACACATCTATAATTACATATTGTTTTTGTGATGAATCACTATGCTTTAATGATGTTCACTTTGTAACAATGAAAATACATCCTGCATATCAGATATTTACATTACAATTCATAACAGTAGCAAAATTACAGTTATGAAGTAGCAATGAAAATAATTTTATGGATGGATTGCAGGCTCAGTCCCCAGTAGTGGGCATACAGGAGGCAGCCAATCAATGATTCTCTCTCATTATTGATGGTTCTCTCTCTCTCCCTCTCTGAAATCAATAAAAATATATTTAAAAAACAAAACCCACAGCGGCCAGTAGGTCTGAAGGATGTGCTTCAAGGTGGGAGCTGGGGTGGGGGGCGATAGGGGCGGGGAGAGTGGTGGTGAGGGAAGGTGTCTGATTCCGTGTTTTAGGCGCATCTGGGGCAAAGGGCAACGCTCCCCAACGTGTCCCTGGTTATTATGGGGGGAGTCTTGGCCAAGCAGGGCCTCTTGCTCCCGGGCCTCCCCCAGTTTCCAGTGTGGGGCTGACTCTGGGACCCCGCTCAGCCGAGACCCCGAGACCCCCAGACTCCTGGACATAATGGGGCAAGGCGTTCTCCATCACGGGGGGTGAGTGGGAGGTAGACATTCCAGAAACACCTCCTGCCAGTCCCCTGGCAAAGGGCACACGACACTGGCCGCTCCCCATGCCCGTGTTTGTCCGAGAGAAACAAGCAGCGACTTACGACGCACCTGCTTCCGGGCCTGCTTGGGGGCCGGGCCTGCCCCTGTCCAGGCA
>NW_006291820.1:231626-234037 GCF_000327345.1 Myotis davidii
CGTCACATGGTCTTCAAACTCAAGAGAAAGCAACATATATCTGACCATATGCGAAAACAGGTTCAGGTAGGAATATTCCTACTCTGTTTAGAGTTTGTCCTTGTGATTTATTAATAGTCATGGCAAATGCTGGCCACAGGAAACTGTCTTCAAATTAAGCCTCTTGCTCCCGGGCCTCCCCCAGTTTCCAGTGTGGGGCTGACTCTGGGACCCCGCTCAGCCGAGACCCCGAGACCCCCAGACTCCTGGACATAATGGGGCAAGGCGTTCTCCATCACGGGGGGTGAGTGGGAGGTAGACATTCCAGAAACACCTCCTGCCAGTCCCCTGGCAAAGGGCACACGACACTGGCCGCTCCCCATGCCCGTGTTTGTCCGAGAGAAACAAGCAGCGACTTACGACGCACCTGCTTCCGGGCCTGCTTGGGGGCCGGGCCTGCACCTGTCCAGGCAGGAAATGGCACATGTCCCCCCAAAACATGCTGTGAATATTATATTCTCAGAAGCATCCTCCACACCAGCCAGGCCCACAGAACGAGACATTTACGCCCTAGAGCCCCCCGTTCCCGTAACCTCAGCCCCCAGACCCACACTGGAGCTCAAGTGAGGTCCCCATGTCCCTCCTCCCTTCCCCCTTTGTTTGCACCGTATAAAACAAACATCCCAACTCCCCACGACTGAGGGTGCCTGTGTAATGAACCCCAGAACCCAGCGGGGACGCCACCCCCTCTAGACAGGGGAGGCTTGAGCTCTTGCCGCTCACCAGAAGGACTGCCATGAGGCAGGACGCCCCCAGGAGGACTGGGGAGAGCCACGCCCGCAGGGACACCACCAGGTTATGTCCTGACTGACTGGCAGAGTCAGGGCAGAGCAGCCTCCGTGGTGCCCAGCACTGACCGAATCCCTTGTGTGAGTCACTGTGAGGCCTGCAGCCACCGAGGGCTCAAGCACGCCCACTTTACAGATGAGGAAACTGAGGCAGCAGACAAGGCCTGTTCTTCTGCTGGGAGGGGGCCTGGACCTGGAAACAGCAGGGGCCCCGAGCTGGTCCTTAACCAGGGGACGTCCTAACTAGAGGAAGTCCGCCCCGCGGGTGAGACGGCCCCGGACCCCGCAGTTCCAGGCACGGCATGTCCCAGCCCGGACTCCTAGCCATTCAGGGCCGAAGCCAATCCCAGAGGCTCCAGGGCCTGGTGGGCAGTGCCCCTGGGGCCACGGGCAGCTTCCCGAGCCGAAGCTGTTCGCCTCCCTGCCCACCAGGGCCTCGAGGCTCTCGCCGGAGACCTTCACCTCCAGGCCCTAAACTGGACCCACACGGCCATGAGGGCCCCAAGTGCCCCTAACTCCGTCCATAGGATGCAGAGGCGGGGCCCGGGCATCACAGGGGGAGCCCCCGACCTGCCTCCCAGGAGTCCAGCAAAGCAGAGCTGGGTCCCAGCCTCTGGAGCCCTGGGGCGGCCCAGGCTCGTGACTGAAGGACTTTGGTCCATGCTCTCAGACAAAACGGGCGCCCCCATCCGCAGCTCCCTCCCCGAGCGGGGCTCACAGCAGCTCCTTCACCCTGACCCACCGTGGCCTCTGCTGGGGGCCGGGGCCTGAGCCACTGGGCACACCACCAGCGTCCTGGCCACCACCGTCCCGACCACGAGGCTTGGACTGGGGACAGGGCCCGGGGTCGGCCCACACGGTGGCTGAGGAAGGACCGGCTCCTCAGGGAAGCCAGTTAGGGAGCGGACAGCAAGCACTGACCACAGCAAGCCCCGCGCAGGGAAGTCGACCCCTGGGCCCCAGCCTACCTGAGGGCAGCTAGTGTCCCTACCTACCCTGGGGGCCTGGGGCCCCTGCTCCCCGATGCTGCCATCAAGCTGCTGCAGGGGAAGGGGGGCCAGGTCCCTGAGGAGGAGTGAGCCCTGCTCCCAGCCCACATGGGGGCTGGCCTGCGACCCCAGCACGTCCAGACACCCAGAGCCTGGGGCCAGTGGGCAGGCTTTGGCCAAGTTCACTCTCCTGGGCCTCAGGGGGTGACCACGCCCAGCCAGACTGCTATCTCCGTTTAGAAGACGTCTTTGTGACTCCAAAGGCTGGCAAGCCAGAAAGCCAGGGAGGAGCCACCCTCCAGGACTCCCACCTGCCCGCGGCCCATCCAGGACTCGGCCTCCACCCGGACGGAGCGGAACGGCCCCCTCACAATGGCCCCCTGTTCCCGCTGACCTTTTGTCCCCTTTCAGCCAGAACCCCAGTGTCTGGGCCGGATGTTTTCCTGCCAGCCCTCGAAGGGTGGGCAGGCAGAGCAGGGCAGGGCGCGGGCAGAACCAGCTGCAGGATGGAGTCCCCGGCCCCTCCCGGCTGACCATGACCCCGCTGGGGCGATGAAGGCCCCAGGGGGAGGCCCTGGTCCAGCTCCACCACCCT
>NW_006291820.1:234139-240929 GCF_000327345.1 Myotis davidii
TCGGCCGTGGAATGTGCTTCCTCAGCCTCCGCGGGGCCCTGGTCCCCGAGGCCAGGGAGGCCCCCGGTTTGGGTCTAAAGGGCCTTCTCATGTGACAGGTGGCTGGCCAAGCCGTGGTCCTCCCTGAGGAGGTTTCCCCCTGCACCTCACGCGGGGGCGGGACCGACACCAGGGGTGGACAGCAGGGCACCGAGGGCTTGAAGTAACACGTAGTCAAGGAGTGAGTTCTACACACCCCGGCAGACACCTTCCACCCAGGAGGGGGGGCGCACCTGCCGGGGAGGCTCAGTGGGGGGCGCAGGCCTGCTGCCCAGGAAGGACCCACACCCCAGAGCCCAGACAGGGAGCCACTGGCCTCACAGCCTCAGCCTCACCCCCGAGAAGCCAGGAGGCGCCCCGAGTCTCCCTCCAACCCTCTCCCCTTCCTCCAGGGCTGGCTCTCTAGTTTCCCAGCCCAGACACCCAGTTGCCCAGCTTCAGACCCATTTTACAGATGAGGTTAGTGCGGCCGGAGGGGGACCCAGGTCCCAAGAGGAGCTGCCAGCCATTGGCCACCTGGAGGGACCTGAAGAAGCAGAATTTCCCCCCAGGACTCAGGTGGGGAGCTCAGGGAACTCCTACGTGACCTTCCTGCGCCGCCCCCTCAGTGCTGCCCTGGAGGGCACCTCGGCCGGCCCAGCCTGAGGAAGAGGAGGGCTCACTCAGCTCCCAGCGAGAGTCGGCCCCAGCCACGGGTCCCTCCTGAAACACGGGGGGCGTGGCCTTGCAGCAGCCCCAGAGGGACCCTCCCAGAGAAACACTCCATCGACACCATGAAAGGGGGGTGCCCTCCCCGATTTACAGAAACATGCCCAGGTCCGTGCGGGCTGAGGGACCCAACCCCACCTGCCAAGCACCCAGCCCCCACCAAGGTGCCTCCGTGAAGACTCTTCCCCCCCGACTGTTTCCTGTGGTGCCGGGGGCCCCGACACCCGCCCGGGGCAGGATACGAGACCCTCGGCTGCACAGCCCTGCCTCCCGGTGCGGGCCCAGCCCCTCAGGTCAGAGCCTGAGGTGCCCGGGCAGCCGCGCTGGGCTCACCTTGACGCTGCGGTGGTGCACGCGTGACGGCTGGCACTTGACGCTGCTGGTGTTGCAGCAGCCGGTGCAGCGTTTCACCTCCACGCACGGGGGCCAGATCAGGAAGTTGGCGGACGTGGGGTCCACCTGGCTCCGAGGTATCTCATAAATGACCGTCCTGGTCTTGCAGACGGCGGGGACGGCTTCCTCTGCAGAGGGAGAGCCTGGTGAGTGTGGAGGCCATGCCTGTCCACTGACCGCCACCCCTCCCCCAGCCAGGGCTGCAGCCCCTCGGGGGTGGGGGCTGGGGCTGGGGCTGGCCCCGGGCAACCAGGCCTGCAGCTGCTGCTTCTTCCAATGGGACATGTCACAGCCCCAGGGTCCCCACGCCCCACAGGGGTCGCTGAGCTGTCCCAGGATGAGCAGGGGCTCAAGGGCCCAGTGGGGAGAACCAGGGAAGGAGGGGTCACACGGCCGGCCCAGCAGGAAGGGACATGGAAGACGCCAGGCCCGGACACCCAGCCCCCGAGCCCACCAAGGAGGACCTGGATCTCCTCTGCTCTGTGCTCCTCGCACGTCCACGGTCCAGCCCGAAGCCTTACGGACAGGACACCGGGGTGGGACTGACAGACGAGAAACCCACCCCTGGACCCCAGACACATGCCCAGGGAGCCCCGTCAGCAGGGTCTGCGACCACCCACCGAAGCTGCCTCCAGCAACACTCAGGGCCCCCGGGACCCTAGGGCCGGACTGGAAGGAGCCCCCGCAGTGTGCAGGGCCCACCACGGCCCCAGCACCCACTTGCACACCCCGGGCTCGCACAAGCCCAGCGGCCAGCAAGGAGGGGGCACGACCCTGCAGACGGAGGAGCGTCCTCTGCCTCCGCCCGTGTCAGCTGCTACACCCCTCCTCACACGGGTGGGAAGACCTCGGGGAGCCTGGGAGACCCAGCAGGGACCTGCGCCCCGAGAATAAGCCACCCCACTGCTGCCCCCCGAGGGAAGCACCGGACCAGATGGGCGGGGGGTGGAGCCGGGAGAGGCCTTTGGCCCAGCCCCTTATTTTACTCGAGGAGGCCCCTCCTGGCTGGATCGGACCTGCACCCTCCAGGGAGCCCGGCTGCTGCAAGGACGTGACCTACGTGGTCACAACACAGCGAACATCACTGGGGAGAGGCCGACTACCTGAGCCAGGAATCACACCCACACCCCATGCTTAGCAGTAGAAGCCACAGGACCCTTCTTCTCGGAGGGACTAAAGCTGGGGTGGGGGTCACCTGCCCAAGGCCGGGCAGAGCCCACAGGCAGCAGCCGCGGGCAGCAGGCAGCCCTGTGGCGTGGGGCAGGATGGGCCACTGCCGACAGCACCCCCAGGGCAGGAAGGTGCAGAGCCCCTCCGAGCTCCAACGTGAGCAGACCTGGGCTGCTCTGTGAGACGGACAAGAACCAACACCCCCAAACCCAGGCCGATGTGGAGCCCCAGGAGCCGAGGGGGGGCGGGGGAGGTGGTGCGGGCACGAGGGGCCTCCGCGCAGCCAGGAGTGCCCGGGCTCCACATGATGAACTGGAAATGAAACTCGGCATCTTCCAGCGGGGCCTCCCGGGAGCAGGCCCCAACAAGACCGGCACTTAAGGAATTTATGACGGCTCCCTCTCCAGGGGCTCTCTGCAGGCTGGGCAGGGAGACACCCCTGCAGCAGGGAGGGGCCCCTGAGCAGGCTGGGCCTTTGTTTGGAGGAGGAAGGAGGGAAGCTGCCTCGGGGCCCCTCTCCGGCCCCCCAGCCCCCAGCCCCTCACTCACCGATGCTTCTCTTCCTCCGCACGGGCACAGGCCGCTTCTCGGGCGTGTGCTTGGGGGCGCGGCCCCCGTGGGCCCTCAGGCTGCTTTCCAGAGCATCCTCGGCCCCTGAAGGTACAAAGAGGACACGGTGACCCGCTGCCCCCCAGGCCCTACCACAGCACCTCCTGCAGCTCAGCCCCGCCCTCACTCCCCAAGACAGAGGGTCCCCTGGGAGGCTTCCATTCCCTCACGGGGAACGTCCGGACGTGCAGGGTGTGAGGGACTCCGAGCCGCCCGGCATCCCCCTGACCCCACAAAGCCTACACGGAGTCCCCCCCGTGTGGTGCCCTCACCGCACAGCGCGGCAACGCTGTGGACTTGGGGGCGGGGGGGCAGGGTGTCCCCTATGGCACCTCCTACCAGGAGGCCCAGGTAGGGAAGCCCAAGGCCGGCCCTCTAGGTCCACAGACCCAGAACCCACAGGCGAGTGGCTCCCAGCTGGGCCCACCTCTCAGACGGCCCCTTGGAAGGGGCTGAACGGAGGACAGCAAGGCGGGTGCTGCTGGAAGTGCCTGCGTCTCTCGCCCCCGCCCCCGCCCCCCCTCACCAGACCCTCACGGAGTGTCCTAGCCGTGGAGTGGAGGCACTGGAGACAGCAAACCCCACTGCTCCCGAAGCAAGGCCACTGAGGCGGAGACCCCCCAATAAACACCAGCGGGGAGCGAGCCCCCACTGAGCTGAGTGGGGAGCAGCTGCAGGACTGAGCTGGGAGGCCTGGTGACTGACAACACAGGCACTTGCAGGAAGAAAAGGCCTCGGCCCCCAAGTCCCTAAGGGCCAGTACCCCAAAGCATGCTGTGGGATTGGGGGGCCCCGGAGCTCCAATCAGAACTGGACCCTGGTCCCCCGGGCTGGCAAGAGCCCCCCAAACACACACACCCCCAGCCTCTGCTCCCCAGGGCCCCCAGGTCTCTCAGAGGAATGAGGGAAAAGGTAGGTCAGCTGGCCTTCCTGCCCTTGCCCAGACCCCGCTGGGGGCTTTGCCAGGCCTCCCCTCCGTCCCCCTCCCAGTAGAGGACCAGGGGCAGGGTCCTGAGAAGTCAGCAGCAGCACCAAGATCCCCGCCGGCCCCTCCCCGCCCTCCAGGCGCACCCTGGCCCCACGAGGCCCGGACACTGCCCACTCGTTCTAAACCAAGAACAGCACCATGCCCACGGGGCCAAGGGCAAGGGCCGCGCTCTTTGGAAGTCTGAGCGGAACCCAACTTTTCCTTAAAGTGACTCAATGTTCCACGACCACTATTTTTTTGAGACCCAAAATAAGACCAGAACAGAACTGCTCATGCTGTAAGAATTTCCCGGCAGCAGCTGCTACAAGAAGCGCTCTTTCACGCAGAGAGGGACATTCATGAGTCACGTCCGTGGCGGCCCTCCTGCTATCGCGGAGCCGGAGAGCAGGGAGCAGCCGGCCCATCCTCGGCCGGGAGAACTCAGCACTGTCCCCGGCGCCTTCCCACAGCCCGTGGCTGACCGCTGACTGCTGACCGCTGACTTCAACACGCAGTTCCCCCCGTGTGTGCAGGGGGCACTGCACCCCTCTGGGCCTACGGAAACGGAGGCCCTAGGAGGCATGACAAACAGGGGACACCTCCAACTGGACGCTGTGTCCCCGCTCAGCCTCACCGCCGCCCAGGGCTCCACCAGCCCCAGAAGCAAAGGACGGGGCCTCCCCGCTCACCCACCGGCGGAAATCTGACCCGGCTTGGAGACAAGAGGCGGCAGAAATGGCTTCTGGTCAGACAAGCCCACCCTCTGCCCAGCACGATGGGTGGTCAGCGCGGGCACAGGCGGCCTCCCTCCCGCTGGTGGCTGAGAGCGGGCAGAGAGGGCGCCCCCACTGCTCCCAGGACAGGTAACATGTGGCTTCCCTGGTCTTTTAGGCAGAGCCACGGAGTCCTCAGGCCTTCAGTCCCAGAGCAAAGTTAATGGCCCGAGATGGGATCTTTATGTATCGCTTACTCAATGACCCGCGGGCACTGGGCCAGACAGCTCAGAACAAAGCTCCGGCCACTGGACAAACAGGCCCCAACGGCACACACACACTCACTCACACACACACTCACACACAAGCACGCACGTGAGAAATGGACTCCCCTTCGCCCGCACACTCAGAATGAATTCACAGGCTGTGAGGGAATCCTATGCCTCAGGGCCTCCAACCACACCTCCCAGGAGCTGCAGGCTCAGTGTCTCACCTGTGAAATGGGAACGCAGCCCTGTCACTGGGAGGAGCCCAAAACCCCACATGCCAATCACAAAGCTCCGTCCACAGGAGGAGGAGCCACTTTGTTTAAAAACACTCATTTCTGATTCCTGGGGTTTGGCCTCCCATCTGGTCCACTTGGAAACACCCCTTGGCGAGGGGAGGGGGTGTCTCCACACCCAGCCCCTCCCCACTGACCCAGCGGGGCTGGCAATGGCCTGCGGGGCAGCTTGATCCTCCACAGCTGCTCACAGCCTTCCCAGCAGCCCGCTGTGGCCCACTCTCCACTCTGGGCGGGAACAGGGGTTGGGGGAACCCCTCCCTCTCCCCGCAAGCTCTAGAAGCAACAGGTGCAGCCCTGTGCTCAGCCAGAGGCCATGGTCTTCTCTGGTTCTCAGCTTCCAGGTCTGAGAAAGGGGAGGAGGCGACCAGGATAAATCCTCTGGGGTGGGGGTCACAAGGACCCCCTAGGGGTGCAATAGGGAGCAAGGGAGGCCCTGCTCTCCTCTCACCCCAACTCTCCCAGCAGGAAAGTCTGACAGGTAAGCCAGGGCAGGTGAGCCACCCACTCCCTCCTGGGGGTCGAGGGGAGGGGAGCCCCTGGGGCTTTTTATGAGGGGCAATTCGAAACCAGCAAAGAACTGACTGGTGAATCCCGCTTTCCCCGTTGAGACCCCTCCCCTCGCCCCAGAGGCTCTGGGCCCAGAGTGCCGGCAGGAGAGCCCCGGCCCTGCATTCTCCGTGGGGGCGGGGAGGCGGCTGCACAGACCAGAATAAGAATGGGGCCTGCAGAGCGCTGATGGCCCATTTCCCATTTCCCCCATCCCACAACCCCCCTGCGGGGACCGGCTCCGCAGGCCTTCCCATCCTCGAGCCAGAAAAAGAAAACAGAAAGCGGGGAGCTCTCTCTGGGGGGGCCCACCCCCAAATCCACAGGGACCCGCCTTCCTGGCTCCCCCCCAAAACAAACCCTTCTCCCCAGGGCTACACATCAAGGAGCAGATAACACTCCCCCAGCCCCATCTGATCTCCCAGTGAAACCCTACCCCTGCGATAAGGATCGGCCAGAGGATTTCCTGGGTCAGGAGACACAGGCCCGCCGGGCGCGCGAAGACGGTCCTGGCACGAAATGAAAACAGTGCAGGCCTCTCCACCACAGCTAGGGACGAATTCCCAAATGGCCGGCCCGTGGGCTGCCCTCCATGCCCCACCCCACCTCTTTCCAGAGAGAGAGCTTCCCTGAGTCTCCCTGGCGGCTCCCACAGACACGCACGGACACCGGGGCCTGTGTCAGTCCACGGCAGGCTCTCCGGCAGGAGTGTTGTTCCCACGCCGGACACGTGTCTTCTTCCTGGACCGGCTCTCTGGCCCCCACCCCGGCAAAGCCACCCAACACCCCCTGTTCCCCTTCACCAGCCACACGGGCCCGACCTGTGCCCGGTCCAGACACCAGAGCGTGTCCTGTCCGCCTCCCAGGTAAACGTGTCTGCAGTGGCTGGGCTCCAGGGCCTAAGGGCCAGCCCCGAAATAGTCCCCAAACACCAGATGTGTCTGTCCTGGGGCACCTTTTTATTGCCTCGTGAAAGCAGAGAAGACAGGGCCTCCGGGACCAGAAAAGCGCAGCCTGGGGCAGGAGTGGGCAAGCTCCTGGGGACGCACAGGGACCCGCGCCCCCACCCGGGTCACCCGC
>NW_006291820.1:241090-241450 GCF_000327345.1 Myotis davidii
TCTATGTGGCTGAACTCCCCGTGACACACGCGGCAAGTTCCTTAAAGGCAAAAACAAGCTCGGGGCGAGCGCGCAGCCCGCGGGCGGCGGAGAGAAAGTGGTGATTGGAAGAGAAACTCCTGACTCATCCGCCTGGGCTTTTATGGCCCGGGACTGGATTCTGACCTTTCGGTGGCTCCTCCGGGCGCCGGCCCGAGCGCGGGAGGCGGCCGAACCCGAACGCAGGAGGCCTCGCGGGGCGCACTCCCTCCCCGCGCCCTCCCCGCGCGCGAGGGCAGGGGCGCGATTTACCTACGGAGTCTATCTCCAGGAGTCGCTGGAGGTCCCGGATGCTGTGGATCTGACTGTGCGCCAGCCGCT
>NW_006291820.1:241770-241998 GCF_000327345.1 Myotis davidii
CAAATCCAGCCGGCGGCCCGGGGAGGCTGCAGGGATGTGAGGGTTAAATCTCTCCCTCCGGCGGCTCCCGGGTCCCTGCCCAGACAACCCCCACCGCTCGGCCTCCCCCACTCCGCCCCGATTTTTAAAGGGCCTGGGGGGCTGCTGGGGGTCTCCAGCACTAAGTTCCCACGACGGGGGGCTGGAGAGTCATTGATCCAGCGAGCTCCCGGGATTCGGGATCCGAGA
>NW_006291820.1:244708-252300 GCF_000327345.1 Myotis davidii
CCCGACCCCCCCCAAGGGCCCCCGACCCCCTGCCCCGCGGTGGAGGCGCAGCCGCTTTCATCTCGGCTGGGCCGCGCCTGGCATTTCAAAGGCCCGAGTCCGGAGGGGCCTCCGGGCGCTGGCCTTTCCCCAGATTCCTGGGCGGGTGGGAGCTTCTCCTGCGGGTCCCAGAGGTCCTCGGTCTGCGTTCCTTCCAGAGGCCTTCACGCCCCTGCGGCCTCCCCACAACACGGGGCCCGCAGATCCGCAGGCCCGTGGAGGGTCGGGATGGAGGGCCCAGGCAGAAGCCGGGAACTTGGAGACCATGAGGAGCACGTGAAAGCCACCCCTTGTCTGTCCAGGTGGAACCTTCTATAGCTTCCGGGAGGGACCCCTCGAAGTTTCTGGAAAGCAGGCCTCTGGCTGGAGCCGGTGGGCGCCGTCTGCTGCCCTCACGTCGGAGAGTGACCGCACCACCCAGCTGAGACCCTGGTATTCGGCAGGCAGGGCCCAAGGGCATTTCCTGGGGTGATTGAAGGACTCGGCTCGTACCAGGGGTGGAGACGGAGGAGAAAGGGGCCCTGCACAGGCCCCGCTCCTGGGGGTCCATGCCCCCGAGCGGCCTGGCACTTCAGGGACACCCCGTTCCAATTTGGGGCCAGCGGGGAGGCTTGGGGGCACAGATCTTCTCCGACCAGAGCGGGAAGGGGAGCAGGGTCAAGCCTGCCCCAGACTGGAGAGCTTTGGGGGGAGCAGGCAGGCCTCCCTCCCTCCCTCCCTCTAATCTCAAGCCGCTATTAAAAATAAAACCCGCTCACGTCGTCATAGCTACCACAACAACAGTGGCTGTGGCTTCGTGAGGGTGGCAAAAACTTCTGCAGCCACGCGACAGCCGCCTGGGGGAATTGGGACACCACACGGGGCGCAGCCCCAGGCCTGCCCTGGGGTGGGACGGGAACCCCAGCACCCAGCCCGCCCCACCCTCCCCCGTCCTCAGAGGGAACGGGCAGCCGCTGTTTCGAGAACTGGAAATGGAGACTGGAGGACTGACTGGACCAAGAGGTCACCAGCTTGGGGAGAACCCCTCTTGCACGGCCCCTCCTCAGCACCCCCTGTTCAGCCTCCAGCGCCCGGAGCAGGGGCTGCTGGGGAGGTGGTGGGGTGCTCGGTGAGGGGGCATCTGCCGCCCAGGAGGGGCTGCTGGGGAGGTGGTGGGGTGCTCGGTGAGGGGGCAGTGCCCGGAGCAGGGGCTGCTGGGGAGGTGGTGGGGTGCTCGGTGAGGGGGCATCTGCCGCCCAGGAGGGGCGTTCTCCACAGTGAGGCGTGGTCGGTGCCGCTTTCCCCGGGAATGGAGTCAATGAGGTTCGCACGATCCCTGCAAACATTTGATAACGAGGCTAAATACACTTGAGCAGGAGGAAGCCAAGGCCTGGTTCCGGGTTCCGTGGGTGGGGACCCAGGAAAGCCCAGGCCAAAGGTGTGTCGGAGGCCAGCGGGAGAGACCTGGGGGAGGGGAGCAGGGGTCCCCAGGCTGGGGAGCTGCTGGTGGGAGGGAGGGTGCCCCTGGGCAGGGGAGGCCCAGCCGCCTCGGAGCTCTCTGCGGTCCCAGCCTTGCCCGAGGCCCATCATTAAGGTGAGTCAGGTGCTCCAAGTAGGTGGGGAGGCCACCGCACAGCTGAGGTGACTGGCTGGGCACCCGCCCCTGGAGGCCCCTCCTGGCACTCGGGAGGGTCAGGAAGGCTTGGTCCACCTCAGAGCCAGGCAGGGCTGGAGGCGGGCAAGGTGCTTTTCCACCTCAGAGCCAGGCAGGGCTGGAGGCGGGCAAGGTGCTTTTATGAAGGGCTGTCAGCGCCCTAGCTGGTTTGGCCCAGTGGGTAGAGCGTCGGCCTACAGACCGAAGCGTCCTGGGTTCGATTCCAGTCAAGGGCATGTACCTCGGTAGGGGGCAACCCATCGATGTGTTTCTCTCAGATGGCTGTGTCTCTGTCTTTCCTTCTCTGAACGATCGATGGAAAAAAAACTGAGGTGAGCACTAGCCGAGAGCCCAGCACGCTGGGTGCTCAGCCCACGGCACCCTAAAGCCCCCGTTCAGAAGTCCCAGAGCTGATGAGGGACCCTGCTGGGCACCAGCTCCCGTGGCCCCTGCTGCTCTGCACAGACTGGTGAGGTACCGAGGTCACTGGGTGGCATTTGTCTGCAGCTCGACAGGACCGTGAAGGGTGCTGTCAAGGGGAGAGTCACTCGCAATCCTGGGGCCCATGCCCACCTGATCCCTGGTCCAGAGGTGCCAGGGGAATGGGGGGGCACACCCAGGCCCGGCTGCCCCAAGTCTCGGTTCTCTCATCTGGACAATGGAGGCCCGTAACCCTGCACGCACAGCTGCCTCCGCAGTGCACATGCCCCTGGGCACACAGGCAGGGCCCTGGTCCCCACGCAGGGCACAGCTGCCGGCACCCAGCTGTGCAGGTGGGGGCCAGCTGGGGGTCTAAACCCAGGCCCCCGCTGGTGCCAGAGCGGATTTCGGAGCAATTTGTCATGATGAAACACCACCCACCCCCCCCCCCACCCCCGTGCCCTTTATCTCCGGGCAAGGCTTGCTCGGTTCAGGGCAATTAATCCAGCAGCAGCCTCAGCCAGAGTGGGCACCATCCTTGAAGATCAAAAGTGCCCAGGCAGGCGTTAATTAAGTCATTATCTCGAGGCCCCAGGCCCTGTGACTAGTCCAGGCTCCCCAGAAAGGGAGAAGCCGCCAGCAAGCAGGGAAGCCATTCTCTATAGGGTTGTTTATAACTCCCTGTTAATTATTTTTATTTTATTTTCAAAATTTATACACAGAAATGAAGTTTAAAATACCCCAGAATGCCTGATGGGCGTGGCTCAGTGGTTGAGCATCAACCTATGTGTGAACCAGGAGGTCACAGTTCGATTCCAATCAGGGCTCATGCCCGGGTTGTGGGCTAGATCCCCAGTCGGGGGGTGTGCAGGAGGCAGCTGATCCATGATTCTCTCTCATCCTTGATGTTTCTCTCTCTCTCCCTCTCCCTTTCTGAAATCAATAAAAAAATATATTTTTAAAACCCAGAATTGACTGATAACTATTTTGTGAATGAAGAGCCATGTCACGGGCACTGGGTGGCTTCACAAAGCGAAGGCAAGGCCTGGGCAGTGGGCACTGGAAACCGGGCTGCCCCAGACGGGTGCGCTCCGCGGGCAAAGCCCACAGCCTCCGCGGGCCTCAAAGGAAAGTGAAGAGCGTAACATGTCTCGTTGGTAATTTTTATATGAACCACATGTTAGGATGATACCATTGAGTTAAATAAATTATATGATTGCAATTAATTCCCCGTTTGGTTCTCCTTTGTTTCGTGTGGCTACTAGGAAGTTTAAAATGCTGTGCTGCTCAGATGCTTCCACCGGGCCATGCACGTGTAGGTACCAGAGTTCACGCCTACCCGGCAGAGCCAGGCAGGTGTGGGGGGTGGGGGGGGGGGGCAGGCAGATCTGCAGCCTCCAGAGGCCAGCAGAGCCTGGGGTCTCGTGCTCCCAGCCGCAGGGCTGTGCGACCAGGGGCTGTTCAGCACCTCGGAGCCTCAGCGACCTCCCCTGGGTCACAGCGGGCTCAGAGGGTTGCTTTCGGAAATGCCCCCTCGCTCCTTCTACAAGCACGACATGCCAGGCCCTGTGCGAAGACGGCCACCCCACGGGGCCGGTGTCTGCACGGAGTCCCGAGCATACACTCTTCCAGAAGAGGAGCCGGGTGGCCAGGGAGGCCTGGGGAGCGAGCAATTTTGAGACAATTTAGAGACGGAGCCTTCAAGGCAGAGACAGCAGCCGCAGGAGCAAAGGCCCTGGGGCAGGAGCTGGCGTGGCTTATCCCAGGAACTAGGGAGTGGGTATGGCAGGAGGCAAGGAGCTGGGAGAGGTAGGCAGCGGGGCAGGTCGCTCAGACCTTGAGCACAAAGTAAGGAATTAGGATTTTATTTCCGGGGGGGACGTGGGGGGAGACAATCTGAGTGGAGGAAGGGCCGTGGGGTCAGCACCCCATTCCCAGAGCTGGTGCCGTCCAAGTCAGAGCTGCCAGCGGCGCCCTCAAGGAGCCACTCGGTGGCCAGGCCCCACCTGGAGTCCCACAGCCGGACGCCTGGCGGAAGAAACGGCCACGTGCTCCGAGGCTGCGAGCACCACCACTTGAAGTCACGAGCCTTGGAACAGCCAGGGCCCTCGCGCTGTCCTGTTGTAGGAACGGCGTCCGTCCGTCCGTGCCGGGTGGCTGTTTGTTCAGGCCCAGCGTCCCCAGGCGGCGTGCGGTCCGTCCTCTAAGCTGGGCTCTGCGCAGCGGGTCTGGGCGCAGGGCTGATGGGCGGTGCCTTTCGCCGGCGTCCGGTGGTCTGTGATGTGTTCATATTACTTGTCTAAGAAACTCAGTCACTTCTATTTTAAAAGACATTTGGGGAACAGAAGCCACGGGCTCCGGGCTGGACGGGGGCAGGTCCCCTCCCCTCTCCAGGCCTGAAGTTCCCTCTGAGCCAGCGGTGCAGCCCTGGCCTGAGAGCGCAGCAGGAGGGGCTCTGGGGAGGCCCCTGCATCCGGGCCAGGGAAGCCCTGGGCTGGGCCCGCCCGGAGGACCCCCACTCCCTGTCACGAAGGGAAGCACAGCTCACCCCACCCTCCAATTCTGTGGTTGTGACAGGAACCCAACTCCAAGTGGCCCGAGGGAGCAGAACGTGTCCACACAATCACCAGTCTCTGCAGGGAGCAGCTCCAGGTGCGGCTGGATCCAGACACGCCCGGCCCCTGGCCACATAGCCCAGTTGGTTAGAGCGTCGGCCCGGTACGCCAGCGTTTCGGGTTTGAGGCCCAGCCAGGGCACATACAAGAACCCACCAATGATACGTTTGCACCATGGAGTCTGTGCAGCTGTGTAAAAAGAGGGTCTCTTACCCCTTGAGACAGCAATGGAGGGACCTGGAGACTGTTATGCTGAGCGAATTCAGCCAGTTAGAGAAAGACAAATATCACCTGATCTCACTCATTAGTGGAATCTAAAGAAAATAAACCGATGACCAACCTAGGTCCAGAGGCATGGGTGCCGGGGACAGAGTCACAGACCCTAGTGGAGGTGGGAGGCCAGGAAGAGGTTAACAAAGAGCATGTATGCGTACGTGCACAGCCCTGGACACGGACAGTAGCATGGGGAGGCCTGGGTGGGGCAGGGGCTGGTGGAGGGGGGCAAACTGGAGACAATGAGAGACATCTCTAATATTGTCAACAAGAAAATAAAATTAAAAACAAACAAAAAACTTCACACCCCCCCAAAAAAGAACCAAACAATGAACGCATAAGTGGAACAACAAATCTCGCTCCCTCTCTCTCTCTCCCCAAATCAATAAGTAAATTTTTTAAAAGACACAGCCATGACTTCAGAATCATCTCCCACTTTCCCCACCCAAGAGCCTCCTGGCCCTGAACTTTCCAGGCACTGAGGCTGCTCGTCACAGGCGCTGTCTGGGGGACACGGGGCTCCCCGGCTGGCCTGGCTGGACCCAGTGCCCGGGCCTTGCTGGGTCACCCTCGGGCCTCCAGCCAAGGAGGCCACCACACCCCCGGCCAGCACAAAGGGGAGGCGTTGGGATTCGGGGCTCACTCTGTCCTGAGTGACCCTGACAGTGTCTTCCTCCCTGGGGACTCGCCATCTGCCCTTTGGCCTTGAGGAGGGGGTTTGGGCCCAGCAGAGGCTGGACTTGCAAACCCTCCCCGCTCGTGACTGCTGGAGAGGCACTTTCTTCTGGCTGTTTTTCTCAACGGGAGAGAGCAAAGTACTGTCAGATAATCTTATCCTTGTCCTGCCGTGACCCCGGCGTCGGGGTGGGGGTGGGGGCGCAGCTCGCCTCCCTCTGCGGCAGACAGTGCGAGGTGAGGGGCGTGTGGGCCTCAGCACCCGCTGTGCGCCCACCGCGAGGGGCCGGCACCTCTTAGGAGGAAGGAGCCCAGGCCCAAGCCCGGCAGGACCGGTCCTGGGTTCGAGGACCACTCCACCCCTGCTGGCTGTGCAAACGGGCAGGTAGGTCACCGCTCTGAGCCTCGAAGACGAAAGGGGGTCTGAAGGCAGAATTCGCTGCCCGTGGGGCTGCTCCCGGTCGGCCTAGGATGCGCCCAGCCCAGAGCCCGGCACCACCCACGTGCCCACCAGGTTTCACGGACCCTGTGGACGGGCTGTGTGCTCACACGCCGAGCCTGGCATACAGCAGGCGCTCAATGTGCAGAGGGCTCCACCCGCAGAACAGAACACCTCGCGGCCTGGCACCCCGCCTGGTTGGGGACAGCCCCGGGGTCGCCCGGGCCCCGGCCACCCGCTGGGTTTGCGCGGCACAGGGCTGAGCTCGGAACGAAAGGACCCGGCGCCCGGACCGGCTTTGTCGCGGGCTATGTCGACCTCTGACCGAGGTCCTGGTGGCCGGTCGCACGCAGTGTCTGTCTCTCCTGCTCCGACAGGGCCTGAGGCGCGTCCATGCGACGGCACGTGTCTGCGTGCGGCTGCGCTCACCACCAGGGACATTGTGAGCCACACGGACTCCGCCCTCACGGCGCTGACCGGACAGCGGCTTCCCTGCCCGCCTCGCCCGCGCTCTCGGCCTCGGGAACCGGGACTCGCAGCCCGAGCCCCAGGTCCCAGGGTCCTTCTCCCGACAGCTTCTTCCCGCTGATGGCCTCACGGTGACAAAGCGGCTGCCAGACACAGCTGGCCTCCCTGTCCCCATGGAGCGAGGACGGCTCAGCGGCCCATTCCCGTGTCCAGCCCACGCGATGATGGCCCGAGTCCTAAGCTCGCGATGTGAGGACTGGCCAGGCCTCAGGTCTCTGGCCGACCTAAGGGCAGCGCTCAACCCCACGGTCACTCTCTCCTCTGGACACGGCCTTCACAGGCTCCCAGGATCCCCCTTGCTGACTTCCTGAGTCCCCCTGGCTGCGCAGGCTCGTCCCCACGGGCCCTTTGTCCTGCTGCGCCCAGGACTCCATCCCCGCCCTCCCCTCCCCGGGTGCGCTGACCGGCCTCAGGGCTGACCATTCTGCAGCAGGACCTCAAGCCCAGATCTCTGTCTTGAGCCCCAGATCCCCAAGTCCAAGCGTCCACTCGGCACCTTGACCTGGTGTCCAGTGGCCTCGTCAACCTTCCCACGACCAGGGCAGACCCAGACCTGCGCTCGGCCCATCCTCCCAACCTCCTCGCCCGCTCGCCCACTCGCCGCTCACCCAGCATCGAGAGCCAACTGGAGCCTCTCCCACCCACCGTGCCTCCCTATCAACTCGCCTGTCAGTGTCTCCCAACCCTGGCCGGTCCCCCAGGGCCCCCACCTGGCCCCGCCCCGCCCTTCTCTCGGCCCAGGTCCCCTCGACACCGAGTCCCCCCTCGACACCGAGTCCCCCCACGGCTCCGGGATCCACAGCCGATGCTCCCAGGGCCCCTCCCTCACTGCGCCTCCCGGGCCGGCCTTCCTGGCAGCCGGTTGTCGATAACGCTGCTCCCTGCAGAGCTGAGTGGGCAGGAGCTGATGCAGCCGCTGGGACCCGGGCGCTTCCATTAGCTGCTCAGGCCTGGCCCCAGTCCAGCGGCC
>NW_006291820.1:252452-253631 GCF_000327345.1 Myotis davidii
CGCGGCCACGGGACCCGGGACAAGGGCAGCTCAGCCCTGAGGACCAGCTCCAACGTCGGGCTCGGTCTCTTTCTAGCACGTTCCGTGGATAAGTCATGTGACGATTCTGGACCTGTTTCCGGCGGTGAGGACCAGCCCCCCCAGACTGGGAGCGTGCAGCCACACGAAGACGAAGACGGGCCCCTTCTGCAGGCCAGGGTGTTGGGCGGCGGGCTGGGCGGCCTGTCCTGCCCGAGGCCCCGAAGGGCCCGGGAGAGTGGACAGCCCACCGGGAAGCCCACCGGGCAAGCCCGTGTCCAACAGGAAGGAAGCCAGGCTCCCAGGCCAAGGAGGAGTCCCAGAAGGCTTCCAGGAGGAGGTGGCATTTGAGCAGAGCTTGAAGGAGGGCAGCCAGCGTGGGGCTCCCCAGGCCAGGAATTCTCCTTCCAGCCGGCCACGCCCGTCTTATCTCGCTCTCAGGGAACAGCTCCCAGGGGCCTCCCCAGGAAGGCGCTCCCCTCCCCCTCCGCGGGCGCAGGGCTACGTCACCCGCCAGGAATGCACTCGGTCCCCCTCCCCCCTCCGCCCTCTCCCCACTTCACCCCCTCCCTCGGCTTCCCCTCTCCTCCCCCTTCTGTCTCCATCCTGGTCCTCCTCCCACCAGCCCATCACTCCGACCTGCCCCTGGGGATTTCCAGGATCCCGACACCCATGGGCGGGGCAGGAGGGGGGTGGCACCCTATGCCAGCGGGTGGGGTTTCCTCAAGAACCTCCCCCAAACCCTCCAGCCAGAGGGGAAAGGCAGCTCAGCACCTCCTCTGGGCCTGGGGGAGCCCCACCCCCTGTACCTCAAGGCCTTTCTCTTCCTGGGGTTCCAGCTTCAGGAAGCAGCTGAGTCAGGGCCCAGGAGGTCCTGTGGCCGCCCTGGAGGAGGGGCATGGCTCTCCCAGGCACCCGCCGCCTCGCGCGTGTCTGGGGCAGCACCTGCCCACCGTGTGCCCCTCTCAGGCTCAGGCTGGCCCCGCTCGCTCCCACGGCCTCCCTGTCCTTGGCTGTGGCCCCGACAGGGGCTGGATGGGGTGTGGCCCACAGGTGCTGGGAAGAGGACAGAGTCCACAGGAGGCCGCCTCCTCCCCAGGAGCTGCCCTGCCCTTCCCACCAGCTTCCCAAGGCACAGCCTCTCCTCCCCAGGCCGCTCAC
>NW_006291820.1:253916-254822 GCF_000327345.1 Myotis davidii
GCCGAACCCCAGGAGAGCCGGGCTGGTGGGTGTGCAGGGGCCGTTCCCAGGGTCCACCCACCCTCAGGCAAGGCCTGGGGTCCCCCTGCTGGGTCCCCACATGCACACGACAGTGCTTTCATTTTGAAATGTATTTTTACTGACTTCAGAGAGGAAGGGAGAGGTTAGGTCTGGGTCAGAGCTCCAGGCAGAGGCAGGTGGTCAGGCGAGGCCCAGAGGCCCCGCTGGTCTGTCTGCAGGTTCCCAGGGCCCCTCTGGGCTGGACTCTGGGGAGGGGCGGGGAGGGGGAGACAGTGTAGCTGGTGACAGACCCAGGCCAGCAGCTGGGGGGCGGCCGGAGGTGAGCAGGAGGAAGCCAGAGGCAGAGTCCGAGACGGAGCATGCGGGGGCGGCAGGCACGGGGAGCTGGGACGGCTGGTCTGGGCGAGGTGCCCGCAGCTGGAGAGGAAGCGGCCTTGGCAAAGCCCTTCTGCAGCTCAGGGTGCTGGGTCTGCCGACGTCCCCGGGTCCCCCCTCCCGATCGGCCCTCAGACCTTCCACCCCCAGACCAGAGCATCCAAACCCCAGTAGCCAGGGCGTGGCCATGGCCTGGGCAGGGCACCCTGGTCCACCTGGCCGCCAGCACTGAAATGGTCTCTGTCGCCCTTCCCCCCAACTCCCCCGCCCCCCAGGTGGTCACTCGCAGAGCAGCGGTGTGGGAGCACCACGGACGACGGACGGATGTGCAGGAGTCACACAGGGACTCCACGTCCGTGGGCTGCCCGCCCCAGTGCAACACGGGCGCTCCCAGAGTTCCAGTGTGACCAGGGCTCCCTCCTCCAGAGCACGCACGTTTGCTGGGCTCTTTGGAAGCAAGGACGGCCTTACACAATCGAACTAAAGGTGTCTTCGGACTCGGGTGGCATG
>NW_006291820.1:255427-256014 GCF_000327345.1 Myotis davidii
CGGGCCAGGGCCCTGCCCCAGGCGCCGGCCAGGGCACGGAGCAGGTGGCACCGTGCTGCGTCCCCTGGTCCTAGGGATGGAGACCCACCTGCCGCCGGTCCTGTGGGGCAGGGGAGGGCTGCTCAGGCCACCCTGCAGCCAGAGCGGCCGGACACACAGGCTCCACACCTGTTCGGGGGCCTCATGCATGTGACATGTTGGCATTGTCCACGCGGCTGCTCCCGACCGGCACTGGCCACCGCTGACCCAGTCACAGCGCGCCCAGGACAGGAGGTGAGGGTTAGCTTTCCCACTTCACCGGGAGACGGGTGAGGCCGAGGACAGAAGGAGCTGCGGATGCCACAGAGCTCAGGGGACACAGGGCCCGGACACAAGGTGCGGCAGGTGTTACACCTGTGGTCTGGCCCGTGGCGCTGGCCCGGTCACGGCCGGGGGGTTGGAGACGGCCAGGCCCTTCGTCCAGTGAGTTCCAGAAATACCAGCCGGACGCCTCCCACAGCGGCAGGAAAGGAGTCTGACTAAGGAGGGGCAGGGAGGGCTCCCAGGGCATGACCCGGCCTCACACCTGACCTTCCTCGAGGCGAAGA
>NW_006291820.1:257730-260189 GCF_000327345.1 Myotis davidii
CGGCCTCCCACCTGACCTTCCTGGAGGAGAAGAGCCCCCCCCCCCGCCCCCGTGGACTTGGCAGCCCTTGGGAGACAGCCAGGCCGCCTGGTAGTCCCTATGGGAAGCTGCTGAGGGTCCTGGGGGCTCCAGCTCGAACCAGCCAGACGCCCCTGGACCACGTCTGCCCAGCGAAGGGGTGTCTGGGGCAGAGAAATGAGTCAGCAACTTCCCAATTTGCTCACATCCCAGGAGGCGAGAGGTCCGAGGGGAGAGAGGTCAGTGTGGCTGGTGACATCGGACCGGCTTCCTGGAAGGGGGGGGGGAGGAGCCGCACTCTGCTGAGGCCACGGCCGACTCGGGGCCTGTCTGGCTCTGAATCTCGGGGACCAGCGCCCTGCAGCCAGCAGCAGCCGGCGGTGGGGGTGGGGGGTCCTGGAAGGCAGGACAGGGACCCCATGTCAGGCCAGGCCACCGCCAGGGTCTCGCAGACGAGGAGTCCCCCCTCCCGGTCCCGCGTGGGCCTGCCCGTCTCCCAGCCTGGCAGCGGGGAGCCAGGAGGGAAATGCCCAACCTCAGATGAGTCACCGCTGCCGATTCAGCCACCCCAGGCGGGAGGGAGGCGAGACTGTCCCTGGCAAGGTCCTCCCTGCAGGCCCCGCCGCCCGCCCAGCGGGCACCACCAAGCAGCCCGACCCTGAGCTCCTGTTGCCGGCCCAGCGCACCGTCACCCCTGTTCCCCGGCGGGCAGCAGGGAGCAGAAGCACCCCTCAGGGCTGCACCTGTCCGCCCGCCTCCTCATGGGCTGTGCTGGTCCTGGTGAGCTCTGAGTCCTGGGTACTGCGGACAGGAGTCTGCATGGGACCCCTCACCCTCGTCTAGGCGTCTCCTCCGCCAGGCCCTGGGCGGGCAGGCGTTCCTCCTCCCGGCAACTCCTGTTTTCCCGATTCCCCTTCACGGACTGCGCTGCGCGGGTCCGCGCTAGGAACAGTTCCATCCACGAGCCGTTTAACTTTTATATCAGATGTGAGCCTTTGGTCAAAGTTCTTTTTGTTTGGCCTGTGGAAGCCAGAGCCCGAATTTCCCCAAATTTCCCACCTTCAACCCCGTTTATTCATGTTCTAAAATTTACTCAGACATGTTGGGGGCTGACTGCACACCCGGCCCCGGCAGGTCCTGGGCCCTCAGGTGGGTGAGCAGCCCCGCACCTGCCTCTGGGCTCCCGGAAGGCGCTGCCCCCGGCCTCACCCTGAGCCCCCCCCAGAAGCTGCCTGGGGAGGGGGGTGTCCACATCAGGCCCCCAGAGCAGCCGAGAGGAACGGGGACACCCAGGGACCGAGGCCAGGACGCCAGGGTGGACACTGCCCACCAACGCGGACCCTTCCCGAGCCTGCTCCCTCCAGGGCCCCTGGCACGGCCCTGGGCCTGAGACGGGCAGAACAATCGCTCGGCTTGTCTCGGGGCACACAGCACGCTTTCACGGCCCACAGACAGGGTCTGTGCCCGCCTGGTGCCAGAGGGAACAGGCCAGTGCCCAGCTGGGGAGGATGCTGCTACAGCCCAGGCCCCCACCCCCCACCCCCAGACAGCACACAGGGGCTTCCTGCAGCTGCCAGCCGGCAGGGGGCCGAGGAGGGGGCCTGCCAACCCCGCCCAGGACCCCGGGCGCCCAGAGAGGAGGCAGCAGCAGCTCAAGGGGTGGTCACATTCGAGGTGGCCGAGCTCGCGGCTCCTCCCAGCTGGGCCCCTGCACGACTTCCCGAGGGACAGGGCCTCGTCTGGGACGACGGAGAGTTCAGGGGTGGACCGTGGGGACGGCCGCACAGCGGTGTCCACATACTTAACACCCACGAACTGGACACTTAAACTCGGGCAGGCGGTGAGTTTTATGTTCTTCGCAACATGAACAAGAGCAAGAGCTGCTTCCGTGAGTGACTGACACACCGAACAGGCGGGGCTTCATCCACGTTTAATGGCACATGCAGCACGGAACACGGACAAACACGCGGGTACACGTCACAGTCACCCACGCCACGGCCACACGCCGGCACCCAGACGGGCACAGGCAGGAGCACGCCGGGCTCACGGCACTATTCCCACTGTTTCCGGGGCCACCAGGAGCTGCCAAGCGGCCTGCAGTGGCCGGGCCGCCCTGGCCTGGTGGGGTGCTGCTGGATTGAAAATGCATCGATGGGGGGTGTCCGAGCCGGTGATTGGGGGTGTGGGCCCTGGGGCCTGAGCTCAGGTGGTGGACTGTGGAGGGCAAGGCCCCCGCCGCCGGGACGTGGTCCTGACAACTTGATCCAGAGTCGTCTGCGATTCCCTTCCCACTTGGGGCCCAGGAGCGGCTCTGCACACGGGACACAGACCTGGCTCGGGCCGGCTCCGAGAACAGCGCTCACCCACCCCGGCAAGTCCTAAACTCACGCACGCCGTCTCCTCCGTCCTGGGCGCCTCGGCCCGGCCGGCCGGGGCGACAG
>NW_006291820.1:260403-260820 GCF_000327345.1 Myotis davidii
CGTTCGACCTGGTGACCTGGACACAGAGGTGGCCGGGCCCTCGTTCTCCCGCCACGGGGTGAGCACGCAGGAGGGTGGAGGAGTCCCTAAGATGAGCCCACAGAGCGTGGAGAGATGGGGTGCGGGGGGAGGGGCAGCGGCTGCTCCTCAGTCGGGGGGCCATTTGCCCTTGTCTTCAAATGCACAGGGGACTGTTTCGTTCCACACGGGATCCGGAGGGAGGGCGCGCCCACCCCCTGGGGCCCCAGCCCCTTGGCCCCCGGACACGGAGGAGCCACGGGCGGGAAGCGGGTGCTGGGGCTCAGACGGAGAGGGAGATGAAGCTGTTGTAGCGCTGGATGTTGCGCTTGAGGATCTCAGAGCAGGGCCCCAGCACGCGCTCGAAGCGGGGCCGGTCCAGCTTCACGCACTTGAGGG
>NW_006291820.1:260840-263971 GCF_000327345.1 Myotis davidii
GGCGAGAGGGGGGTCAGGGCCTGGCCTGCGGCCGGCTGCCGATTTGGGGAAAACAATCCAAAACCCAGGACCCTCGCTTACAACTGACATCAATAAACCAACCACCCTTTGGGGTAAGGACGTCCCACGCAGTGATGGGTGATGCTAGTACCTCTGCCGGCAGCTTTCCTTGGACGTCTGACATTCACCGTTAGCACCCCTGGGGGGTCCCACGCTCCCCGGGTCCCCCCCTCAGCCAGGATGGGGGTCAGTCGAGGCCTCACAACGCTGGGCCGCCTCCCTGCACGTCCCCATCCCTTTACCCGCCCAGGCCCCGAGTGTGGGAGCCGCTCCCACTCACCAAAGTAGTCGGAGGGCCCGAGACGCCCCACTTCCACGTACTCCTCGTTCGGGGACCGGCGCTGCAGCACGGAGGCTGTGCCCTGTGGACGCCAAGGGGACAGGTGAGGGTCGCCGGGCTGAGGTCACCCACCAGGGGGTCCCCTGTGACGGGGTTCCCCCTCCCACCAGCTCCTTCCCACACCCACAACCGCATTCCCTGCTCCCTCCCCCCGTGGACGGGGGCATGGGGCTGAGCCGTGGCCCGTGATCGCTAATGCGCCTCCCAGCCGGCCATGTCTTCGTGGGAACCCAGGCACCTGCACGTGGCTATTAGCCGACCTTCGCGAAGGCCCAAGGGCTGGGAGGCGTCACGCCTGGCGAGCAGGAGAGCCCGTCTTGGGGTCGCGTCCGGGGAGGCTGCGGCCCCTCCCGCACCCCAGCAGGGCAGCATCTGCGGCCTCGAGGCTCAATGATTAACAGGAGGCGTGGGGACCAGACAGCCGGAGCCGTGACCCCGTGACCCCGAGTGCCTCTGCCTCTGTGGCAGGATGCCTGGGCAGCACGGGTGGGAGGTCCTGGGGGGGGACACTGGTGTGGGGGCGCTGCACAGCACCTCGCCCGCGGGGAACTGGGGCGCCCCTGTTGGTGGGACCCTGATGGCCTGTCCTCTGCAAGCAGGCACCAGCTCATGCGGACGGAGAGCAAGTTACGGACGGCCCAGCACACAGCGTCCCAGAGCTGAGCCCCTGCCAGCTGGTCGCCATCGCCTCCGATTTCCATTCTGAGCCCCCGGAGGTCACAGCTCCCTGCCTCCCGCCTCCCGGGGCTGCGTCCCCTTCACAGGCACGTCTGGCACGCCCGCCACCCATGCAGCACGGGGAGCGTGACCTGGCTTCCCGTGGGCTCCGCTCCGCTCACCGGACCCAGCCTCCTCCGCGGCGCCGGGTTAATGTGTAACGCCCACCGTCTGGGAGCGAGCGGGTCAGGGGACCCCATGGTGCCGCCGTGCCTGGCACCGCTCCCCGGGCCCTTGAGCAGGACGGGCATATGGATGACCGTCTGGACCGAGCTGAACGCTACACCGAGACAAGGAGCCCAGAGGGGAGCCCCGGACCCTCCCACAGGGCCCCCCATCGTCCTGGGTCTGGGTTGGCACAGGCCCTGGCACAGCTCCAGGCTCAGAGCCACGCGGGGGTCCGGTCACCGTGGGGCCCCACGTCTGGAGCCACAGGGCCCAGGACATGAGCCACTGCGCCAGGCGTGATGCCGGACGCCCACACAACCCGCACCTTCTTACTCATGACACACGTGATACCTTCCGCCCACCAGAGGGCAGCTCCGTCCCACACGGGACCCCTCGCCTCTGAGGACAGGGGAGCTCAGGGCTCCTTGGCAGAACCCCAGACGACAGACGTCACCACCAGGTTGTGGGGTGTCAGAGGCCGAGCCCCCAGTGCAGGGGCCACGGGGGACACAGTGAGCCCCGAGGACCCACTGGACACTTCACACTTTCAGCCGCCTCGGCCAGCGGCTCTGTCACACACAGCGAAGGCGTCTCGCTGACCGACACGCCCCAACAGGGTGTCCCCTTCCTGGGACCGCGCTGCCCCTGCACGTCTGTACGAGACGACGCCCCCGACAGCCAGGGGGGAGAGAAGCAGCGCGTGGGCCAGGAGGGGGCTCCCACCAGCAGAGCAGCGTTCCCATGACACGGGGGGCACGTGTGGCCACAGGGGCCCACGAAGCCACGCAGGCCTGGACACAGCGCTGTCCAGGCCGGCTCCCCGGGGCTGCCCAGCAGCACAGACGCCTCAGGGACAGGGGTCTGGGAGTCTTGCTGAGACGCCAGACCATACTCCCCGTGTTCCAGTCGCTGGCTCCAACCCGGCTCTAACAGCAAGCAGGTCCCAGACCCGGGGCCGAGCCCGAGGACGGGAGGGAGCAGTCCTGCCTGCTCTGGGGCGGAGGGCACACGCCACTTTCCTTTCCACTTTCGATTTTTAAACGTTTTTCAACAAAATCAAAAACAAAATTGAGCCCTAGCCCGTGTGGCTCAATGGACAGAGCTCGGCCTGCAGACCAGAGGGTCCCGGGTTCGATTCCAGTCAAGGGCACGTACCTGGGTTGCAGGCTCCTCCCCAGCCCGGGCCCGGGTCGGGGCACATGCAGGAGGCAGCCCATTGATTCTCTCACATGGATGTTCCTCTCTCCCTCCCTCTCCCTTCCTCTCCCTAAAGATCAACGGAAAATATCTTCAGGTGACGACTGGCAGCAGCAGCCTCGGGACCTAGGAAGCCACTGGCTGAGCCTGACGCCAGACGAGGAGGGTCGTTTGCTGGCATCTTTCTGTATCTAAGCAGCTACAGACCCCAGTACCGTGTGCGCGCGCACACACACACACACACACACACACACACACACGTGCACACACACGCGCACGCGCGCGCGCGCACACACACACACACGCATGCAAGCAGTCCTGGGCAGGGCACAGGCCAAACTGATGTGTTGGAATACACACAGACACGTGCACCCAGGCATGCACGTGCACCGGTGCACACACATGCAACATGCGTGTGCGCACAGATCACACAGCCTGTGCCTGTGAACAGCTCTGGGTTTCCTTGGAACAGACGGGCCTGTGCAGACACTTTGAAAGGAGCAGTCATCGAGGCAAAAGCTGCTTCTCCCCGTGGAGTCGCGTCCCCCAAGCCCATTCCAGTCCCAGGGCAGGCGTGTCCCTGAGGGCTCCCCGCCTCCCGTGGCTCCGAGCGGCCGCGGAGCTGCCCACTGCGGCTCTCGGGCTACGT
>NW_006291820.1:264002-266068 GCF_000327345.1 Myotis davidii
GAGGGCCTGGGAGGGTGACCAGCCGCACCGCCCAGCCATCGCTGCCCCGTCCCACCGCCCGTGGAAGAACCCAAGCCCAGATTCAGGGGATGGGGCGCCACGTTCCCGTGAGAATCCCCTGGGAATGCCGCGAGCCCCGCACCGCCCTCAGCCACACTGGTGTGGGCAGGCGTCTACGAGCAAAGGCTGAAGGAGCCCCCACCCCAGGAAACCTTCTCTTCAAGGGAAATGCCAGGCCGACACCCGGAGGGGCGTCTGTCCAAGGTCCCTCTCATGGCCACCGCCGCCGGGCCAGGTGGTCAGAGACGGCGACGGGCACCCTGCCCTCCCTGCAAGGTGGACATCACAGTCTGCAGGGCAACACGGGGCCTGTGTCCGAGGGTCCGCGGATGGTCTGCGGGGTGAGGACGGTGCCCGGCCGGCCCTCTCTCTGCCTCTCGCAGCCTGGGCTGCACTGGGAGGGGACAAGCAGCGCCCCCTGCAGGGCCTACACCCGGGGCTGCAAACCGTCGTCAAAACAACTGCAAAAACACCCTTGGCTGGCGACGCGCCCGAGGCCGGCTCTGTGCCAGCCTTCAGTGGATCATCACGAGGCCGGGGCCTTGGCACGGGCACAAGCCGGCGCTTCCGTGGGAAACAGCACAAGTGGCACCGGGGCCGGAGGCGGGAACAGGTGGCCCCGGGCTGAGAGCCTGCAGGCCCGCCTGGCTAGCGCTCGCTGCACACTCAGGGCTGCCCCGTGCTCTGAGGGAGGCAGGGCCCCTCGGGGCCGGACAGGGACCCCTGGGAGGAGAGCGAGCTCCTCTCTGGGTGACGTGGGGGCGTGGTCGGGATAGTGACCAGTCCCTCAGCCCAAAGGAGGGGGGTGATGGAGGGGCAGCCACTCCGGCTGCCACGCCCTGGGGCTGGGACAAGGCTGCCCCTGCAGAGCTGCTTGGCGTTTTGAGGCGTCCCCGTCTCTGATCGGGGCAGTCCCATGCTCGAGAGCTCTCTTCCTGCCCCACGACAGCAGCTGAGGGACAGGCAAGAGGCACCGACAGGTGGCAAATTATTTATTTTTATTCCTGAATCGCGGTTTAAAACAGTCACTCCCCGCCAGCTAGCTGAGAGGTTCAATGTCGCCCTAGGAACCAGGAGGTCAGGGTTCGATCCTGGGCAGGGCACAGGCCTGGGTTGTGGGCTCGATCCCAGTGTGGGGCCTGCAGGAGGCAGACGATCCATGGTTCTCTCTCATCACCAATGTTTCTCTCTCCTCTGCTTTCCTCTCTGAAATCAATAAAAATATATTTTAAAAAATAATAATGAAAAGAAAACTGTCGGTCCCGGTGGGCTTTTCTGGGCGGGACCAGGCGGGTGAGTGTCCAGCCAGGAGTCGCCCGCGGCCTGGGCTCTGAGGTTCCAGAGGCAGATGTGAGGGTGTCAGGCGTGAAGGTTCGGGGCTGGGCTCCTCGGACGCTGGGCGGGTAACGGTCACCACTTGGGGGCTCCTCGGGTCAATGGGCCGCACAGGGTGAGCGACATGCTGAAGGCGCCGAAAGTGCTCGAGGTCGTCGCCCACACGGTCAGCTGTACACGGGGGGCTGTTTGGATAAACACAATGTGGTCCCTCCCTTCGTGGAGCGTCCCTCAGCCTTGACAAGGAGGGACACGCTGGCCCTGCTACCAGGTGGACGGGCCCCGAAGACACTGCTCAGCGGTCAGCAGACGCAGGAGGACACACACTGTCCGACTCGACTTGTGTGAGGCCTGGAGGAGCCAGACTCATGGACAGGAGGACGCAGCCCGTGAGCTGCAGGGGCTGACCAGCCGGGGAGGCAGCGGGCTCCTCGCCAGCCAGGCTGCCTGCAAAAGCGTTTCTCAGCACGGCCCAGGCGGGACGTTTCTATTTTTCTGCTGAGAGAGGCTGGACCGAGCAGCCGCCCTCAGCACTGACCTGTGGCCAGTGTGGGCACCGCTCTACGTTCCCCTGGAGGGGACGGCCTGGCATCGGCCACGAAAACGCAAGACAGGCTTGACCCTGTGCGATACTGGCCTGTGGCCGCGGGGAGCAGACGTCCCCACGTGTC
>NW_006291820.1:266172-268248 GCF_000327345.1 Myotis davidii
CCCCCTCCTCCATCTGGAAAACTTCTCTTCACCCTTCAATACCCAGCCCACCTCCCCCCCACACCAGCCCCACTGGGTGGGACGGTCCCTGCTCCCTCGGGGGCTGAGTCCCTGGCCTTCCTGCCTCAGCCTGGCCTCTTCTCCAGCAGGACGCCCGGCGAATGTCCGGAAAGGGGGTCAGAGGGTTTCCTTCCTCTGCAGACACACAGCCCAGCAGCACCCGTGCCTCAGGCTGGCGCACAGTGGGGGCGCAGCAGGTGCAGGTGGAGGGCCCGTGCGTGGGGCGGGTGGGCTCCGGCCTCCGTGTCCCGAGATGACAGTGAAGTCTGCACACGCCTCCTGCAGCTGTGCCAGGGGCAGCTCCTGGGCCGCCGTGGCTCCGAAATGGGCGGCTCTGCAGTGGTGGACGATCACGACATAGTGTGCCAAGGAGATAAAACCCGCCCAGCGTTTCCATGGCAACGCCGCCAGGAGCAGCTGGTGCAGGAGCAGTGGAATTTCCCTCCCGGATTTTCTGGGAACCGGCTGGTGGGGTCCGGCTGTCCCCCGGCCGAACGGAGGTTCCCGTGGGCACAGACACGGCCACGCACAGGACGTGGCCAAGGGAACCCGAGGCTCAGGCCGGCGCCCCCCCGCCCCCCCTCCCACCAGCAGCCTGACTGTTCCGGAAGAGTCGGGGGGCAGGAGTGGGAGTCAGGATTCTCCGGAGAAGCAGAACCAACGGGGTGAGTGCAGGGAGCCCTCCATGCCAAGGAACAGCTGCTGGGACTCCTCCGGCAGGACCCCCCCTCCGGCCTCGGTCCTTTTGCCATTGAGGAACCCGTCAACTGATGGGGCGAGGCCCACCCACGCCAGGGGGCACCAGCTCTGCTCAGAGTAAGTGAGGTCTGCGTTCGTCACACCTGAGAACAGCTTCACGGGAACGTCCAGGCAGGTGTGTGACCCGACACCCGGGCACTGAGGGCCGGCCCCGTGGGCCCATCAAAGCGGCCCTGACGGGTGACCGCGGGCCGCTGGAGTCATGAGCCGCGGAAGCCGGTGGGTGATGGTTAACGTACAGACGCACCGTTAGCACATCTTCACTTCTTGCCAGTCTCCCCAGAGGATATTTTCCCATTGATTTTTCTTTTTTAAGAGAGTGGAAGAGAAGAGAAAGACAGACAGAGAGCAAAACCTCGATGTGAGAGACACATCAACTGGTTTCCTCCCACACGGGCCCCCACCAGGGCTGGGGATCAAGCCTTGACCGGAATCGAACCCGGGACCCTCCGGTCCGCAGGCCGACGCTCTGTCCACTGAGCCACACCGGCCGGGGCGCCGTGAGTCTGTTAAAGAAAACAGCTCCGACCAGAGTGGCCCCGCCCCCGAACACTTTCTGCAAAGCCTTTGTTTTCTCATAAAAACGAGGCTTCAAAAAATCGAGTAGGAACTCACGATGGCTTCTCTCCACGGAACCTTCAGTGAAAGGCGGTCGGAGGAGGAACCGGAGTCTCTGCAGAGTCTGCTGACAGGATAGAGGCGGCGCGCGTCGTCCCTCCAGCGTCACCAGCCGGCAACACGGAGGTGCCAGGTGCCTCCCGGACCACAGGCAGCAGCCCCACGGGGTGGGCAGCCTCAAGAGCCACTCGCCAACCCGTCCACGGTAGCTCCGGCAGAGAACGGGGCTGCGTCCGGGCCGACCCCAGCGTCTGGGGGTGGCCACGGGCCGTGTGGCCACGGGGGAAGCTGCAGCCGAGGCTGCAGTCTGCTGAGCTGGGTTTCAGTTCGGAGAGTGTCTGAGCCTCGAGAGCCCCGGGTCCCGCTGTGACACCAGATCTGGTTGATCACAGAGGAAAGGGGAAAGAATCCAAGTTGCCACGGAGACCACTTCAAACACATGTCACAAGGCTGTGAACACGATACCTTCTGAGAGGGCTGGGTGACAGTCCGGAGGCCTGTGCGATACACTGTGGATGGGAATGGGCCCCCCACACAGGCCTCTGTCCCCCGTGGCGGACTCGCCTCAGAGCCAGAGCCCGTGCCCAGGCCAGGGCGTCACCATCGCTGGGTCGCCCTCGGGGGTCGCCCTCGGGGCCG
>NW_006291820.1:268624-269881 GCF_000327345.1 Myotis davidii
AGGGGAGGAGGAGGAGGGGCGTGGGAAGCACAAGAGGCAGCAGCAGTGTGGACCCCGCGCAAGGATGAGAAGCTCGAGATGCACACACACGCACACGGTCACACACGCACAGCCACATGCCACAGCTACACACACACAGCCACATGCCACAGCCACACACACACAGGCACATGTGCACAGCCACACACGCAGTCACACGTGCCCGCAGTCACACATGCAGTCACACGTGCACACAGCCACACACACAGTCACACGTGCCCAGTCACACACGCAGTCACACATGCACACAGCCACACACGCACAGCCAGTCACATGTGCACACGGTCACACACGCAGTCACACGTGCACACAGCCACACACACAGTCACACGTGCACACAGCCACACATGCACAGCCACACACACAGTCACACGTGCACACGGTCACACAGCCACACACACAGTCACACACACGCACAGCCACACACGCACAGCCACACACACACAGTCACACGTGCACACGGTCACACAGCCACACACGCACAGTCATACGTGCACACGGTCACACAGTCACACACACACAGGAACTGCCCAGCAAAGAGTGCAGGAGCAGAGCCTCCGGGACGTGGGCGTGAGATGAGCTGACCGTGGGCCTGGCCCTTGGGGCCGTGTGTGTCCTTGGGCAAAAGACCAGCCCTGCTGCCCAGCCTCCCTCACGGCGCAGCCAGATCCCCGGACCGGGGGTGAGTCCAGACAACGCCTGGCACATCTGAGCTCAGGCCCCGTTATCGCATCAACCACACTCCTCGGGTGGGGACGCCCTCCTCACCCTGAGCGTCGGTGAGGACCTCTCGCCGTCCACGCCTCTCACACGCATCTCTACGATGCTTCCTCCGTGGCCTTGGACCGGCTGGGAGGAGGCCGGGCCACAGAGAATAATGGTCAATTGTCTGCGCTGGCCAGTGGCGGTCCCTCCACTTCCAGACCAGCGACTCTGAGGCCCTAGAGCTTACGGCCAGGCCACCGGGCCGAGTGGGGACTGGGGGACGGCAGCGTCCGCACCGGGGCCGCCACCCCTCAGGCCCCGCTCCCGGCTGTGGCCAGGCCGTCCAAGGGGCCAGGCACCAAGAGCAGAGATGCAGGTTTTTATGTGAAATATCCTGATTTTTAAATATCCTGCAATCAGTTCGGGGAATTTTAAAAACCAACATGAAAGAGAATGCCTATTTGTAATCTCTGAAGTGGAGAGCTTGTGCTGGGAAGGAGGGCACCAGCCTGC
>NW_006291820.1:270449-271413 GCF_000327345.1 Myotis davidii
ACCCGACTGGTGCCTCCTTCAGGCCTCAGGGCACCCAGCACCACACCCGGCGGCTCCGGGGCTGAGCACCGACCTAGGAACCAGGAGGTCACGGTTCGGTTCCTGGTCAGGGCACAGGCCTGGGTTTTGGGCTCGATCCCCGTGTGGGGCGTGCAGGAGGCGGCTGGCCCATGATTCTCTCATCATTTTTGTTTCTGTTAATCCTCAGCTGAGGATATTTTTCCACTGATCTTTTCTTTTTCTTTTTTCTTTTTTTTTTTTTTTTTGAGAGAGAGAGAGAGTGGAAGAGGAGGGAAAGATAGAGAGAAACACATTGACTGGTTGCCTCCTGCACCGACCGGGGCCTGGGCCGGGAGGAGCCTGCAACTCAGGTCCGTGCCCTTGACTGGACTCGAACCTGGGACCCTCTGGTCTGCAGGCTGACGCTCTGTCCACGGAGCCAAACTGGCTAGGGCTCATCATTGATGTTTTTCCCTCTCTCCCCTCTCCCTTCCTTTCTGAAATCCATAAAAACGTTAAAAGAAAACACCGCACACAGGCCTTGGGGCCCCCATCCGAGTGCTGCAGCCGACGCCTCGCTGTGCTCCGAGCCAAGACCTCACGTGGTCCTCAGGTCGCGGTTAGGAAGGCGGGGCCCTGAGCAGAGCTGGCCTCCCGAGGTCGGGCGGGCGGGGCCTTGGGCAAAAGGCCTCTGAAGTCGCAGAAGCATGTGGGCGGGGACCTCACCCCCCTTTCCGTAACTGCTCTGCCAGTGGGTTTATTCTCACTTCCGCGTTTCCTCTCAAGAAAGGTGAGGGTTGAATGGTCTCTTGTAGGGGACCAGCCGGGATCTCCCCAGGCTCTCGCTGGCCTTCAGGTTGCAGAGGGCCTGTCAGTCACACCCCAGGCTCGGGCTGGGGGCGGGGCCAGGTGCCACCCCGAGGCCTGGTGGCCCCAAGACCCTCCCCGGCCTCAGATGCCCAGA
>NW_006291820.1:271804-274422 GCF_000327345.1 Myotis davidii
CCACACAGCTGCCCGCCGCCATCAGCGACAGCCCCAGTCAGTGACAGCCCCGTGTGGCCGCTGGGATTCAGGCCCCAGAGCCACCTGTCTCTGTCCCTCGCTCGGCCGGCCTGGCGGACAGGAAAGGTGAGTCACGTGTGCACAGCTGAGAAGCCTGCCGCCATTTTCTAAAACCAAACCTCAAACCTGCGATCGTCACAGACCACGCACTGCTGCACGGAATAACACGGGAGGCCCCACGGGCCCTCACTGGCCACGCACCGCGAACACCCAAGTGCCTCCTCGCGACAAGGGAGCAGCTGCCGACCACACCCAGAGTCTGCCCTCACGTGTACTGTGCGTGTCATCACATACGTGGGGACGGTACACCGTGTGCAGAGCAGACTTCAGGTTCCCAGGGGGACCCATTGGAGCGGGTGTGGGGCTGCCGCTGCCCCGGCTGCAGAGGGTGAGGGTGCGAGGCACAGACAGGTGCTGTCCCCCCCTCCCAGCTGCACCCACAGCCATGCAACCTGCAGACTTGCAACCCTCCCCTCCCCCCCCACGCACCCACGGCCACGTGACCTGCACACACACACACACACCCCGCATTCAGGAGGACTCACCTCCGTGATGATGAAGAAGTCGTCTCCGGGCTCCCCCTGCACCACGATCTTCTCCCCGTCTTCAAACTGCACGGGCTCCAGGGCATCGGCCACCGTCAGACGCTCCCACTTCTCCAGAGACTCTGGGGGGCGGGCGGCAGCGTCACCCCAATGTCACCTCAGACACCCCACCCCCAGCCCACGGTGAGATCTGTGCGAGGGAACCGGAGGAAGAGGGGCCGGGGGCCGGATGCACAGACCGGTCTCGCGGGATGTGGCTCAGATGTGCTGTTCCAGCACACGCCACATGCCAGACACCACACACCACACACCACACCCCCGAGTCGAAGCTCATGAGCGTTAAATGCTCTCCGGGTCTCCGGACGAACAGAGCTGCTGCACTTTGCAAGCAGAACCACGGCTCACGTGAGGGCTGCTGGGTTTGACAGGACCGAGCGATGCCCGCTGCTCGGACAGCGTGCGCCAGAGACCCAGGGCACGGCCACACTTCAGGGCAAAGCACCTGGTGCAAAGCCACGCGTGCCTTCAAGGTTTGCAGGCTGGGTGCACCTGTCCACCCCTTCCCCTCCCCACCCCCCATGTGATCCCCTCTGACCCTCAGGAAGGAAAACCCCACGGGCTCCCTTTAAAGGAGATGCCATCGCCTGATTAACTGTTTTTGGCAAAAGAAACTTCCCGGCCTGGGCTTACAGGCGCACGGATGTGGGTCAGCGGCTAAAAATACGATGCAAAGCCTCTATTTTAGATCTGGGTTAGGGGCCCACTCTCTCCGCTTCAGAACTCCAGTCAATGCGACATGTGCTGGGTCAGGGGGTGCCCTGGGTCGGGGGGTGCCCTGGGTCGGGGGGTGCCCTGGGTCAGGGGGTGTCCTGGGTCAGGGGGTGTCCTGGGTCAAAAAGGTCAGGGGGGTGTCCTGGGTCAGGGGGTGTCCTGGGTCAGGGGGGTGCCGGGAGCTGGTGGCACGGATGCTCAGAGTTGTAGGATGAGCTGGAGACAATGGCACTGACCGTGGAGGGACAGACAGACCAGCAAACACACCTGCAGACAGAGATGGCTTGGTTCTGACCAACAGCAGTGTGTTCACACGTGTGTCCATGTGTTCATGCGTGTGCGCACATGCAGGTGTGTGTACATGTATGTGTGCAGGTGTGTGCGCATACTCGTGCTGTGCACAGGCGCACATCTGTGAGCATGCACATGTGGCTGAGACGTGTGCGCCTGCCTTGCCCAGCACCCAGACCATGGAAGCACTGCCGGACGGGGGCTGGACTGACCGAGGATGGAGACCTTGCTGAGGAACTCCTCGTACATCTTGCGCTTCCGCAGCGTGCTGCCCTGTGGGAGAGGGAACAGAGGGGGGCTTTGTGCCTGGATCCCTGACACGCGCATGTTTCCCCGAGTGACCCCGGCTCTTCAGAAGACCCCCTTCGAGCCCTCGCGCCCCCAAAGCCCCTCCGATGACAGAGTCGAGGGAGCGGCCGTTTCCAATGCCCAGCACCTCATCCCCAAGATAGAGAATCGTCCCACCGGCCCCTGCAGGACCGCCGACCACGTCCCCAGGACCACATCCTGGCCGCCGGGTATGAATGGCCCTGGTGGGCAACCCGAGCACATCCCTAACGAGAAGGGCCTCCCCCTTCCTCCTGCTGGCGGGACGTGGAGGCCGTGGCCGGAGCTGCGGCAGCACCTGGGCCTTCGTGAACGAGGTGCAAGCTGAGGGAACCGACCCCGCCCACAGAGCAGCCTCAGCGTGAGCAGCCACCCCGAGGTTAGGCCACGTTTTAAGTGTTTGTCACACGCGGCGTGGCAGCCAGGCCCTGTCCCCTGGCCCCTGACCCCGCCTCCTGGGACTCACGATCTTCGGGGAACAGGGCTGACTGGTGACCCAAGAGCACACGAAGGGGTGACAGCTAGACTTCCGAAGCCACTCTGGCCTCGACGGCTACGCCGTGGGGAGGCCCGCATTGGAGCTGCGCTGTCTGGGACCCACCACCGGCCCCCGCAGGCGAGCCA
>NW_006291820.1:274473-283527 GCF_000327345.1 Myotis davidii
CGGGCCACCAGCTGCGCCCCCTCCCAGACCCAGGCTGATGCTCTCGGCTCCAAGGCAGGTCCACCGTGGTGTCTCCTCCACCAGGGCCCGGTCACCTTCCTCACATGGGAGCACGGGGCACCGCTGTGGGGCGGGAGGGAGAGGGAAGCAGCCGGTGGGAAAGAGCCATGAGCAGCGAGCAGACACGGCCCCAGCTCCTCTGTCCCAGCTCCCTGGCTGCGGGGCCAGACGCACAGCTGGGGGGTAGCGGGGGGAGCAGCAGACCCCTGCCCCGGCCTCCTGCCTGGAGCGGGGGAGAGGTGGAGGAGGGAGAGAATCAGGGGACGGCCACGTGCACGAACTGCCTGTCCCCAGGCAACTATGACAAAAATGCGACAGCAGTGGAGTGCGGGCAAGAATGCTGCCCAGGAACGGGGTTTCCCACAGACGCCCCTGCGGACTCCAGGGCACGGCTGGCCTCTCCCTCGGACTCACGCTGCTGGGCATGGAGTGGCTAGCCCGGGCCTCCCACATGTCCCCTGAGTGCCCCTCAACATCCAGAAACCCAGGAGCCCCTCCTGCAGGAGGAGACTGCACCCACGACGGGCAAAGGCCTAAGGATGCCCCCAGCGCAGAGGACACTCAGGCGGCCTGCCTGAGGGCCCTTGTCAGCCGGACACGGTGGGCTGGGGCTCCACTGTGTCCTGAGCCTCAGTGACATGCGGTTATAAACATCCACCTCACTGACCACGGTGAAGGACAGACTCTCAACACCTGTTACCTACAGTGGTGACGGTGGTGATGGTGATGGTGGTGATGGTGGTGATGGTGATGGCGATGGCGATGAAGATGATGGTGGTGATGGTGGTGGTGGTGGTGATGGTGGTGATGGTGGTGATGATGGTGATGATGATGGTGATGGCGATGAAGATGATGATGGTGATGATGATGGTGGTGATGATGGTGATGGTGGTAATGGTGATGGTGATAGTGAGCTGATGAAGATGATGGTGATGGTGGTGATGGTGATGGTGGTGGTGGTGGTAGTGATGGTGATGGTGATGGTGATGGTGATGAAGATGATGGTGATGGTGATGGTGGTGACGGTGGTGGTAGTGGTATTGCACTCTTCAATGAGTACAGGGAAGGAGGACTATGGGAGGGTCAGCACACTCTACCTCCAACCCCAGACTGCCCACGAGCCCTCACTCCTAGGCCCATCTAGCCTTTCTGGGCCTCAGTTTCTCTATCAGGAGGGTGGCCCGGCACCACTTCCTCTGTGTCTACTCTGATCTGGGCCCCCCCTCCCTGCCTTGCGGCCAGTGCCCTGCCGATGGCATCTCCACCTCAGCCTGCTTCCGCGGAGCGGCAGGGTCGGCCCTCGGACAACATGCCCACCGCCTGACGGTGTTGGAGACCCACACACGGGCCGGCCTGGGGGGAGTGGACAGAGGAAGCACAGAGCCTCCCCATGGCTGCCGGACACAGGTCCTCCCGGGTCAGCGGCTTCCCCTGCCCCTCAGGTCTTTCCGGGTGTGGAGGCTCAGGGAGGGGTCCCTACCTGCTCGTGTTCACGCGGCTGCTAAGTGGTGGGGCCAAGGTGGACACCGAAGCGATGCCACACCACAGAGCTGCACACTGTTCTGGAAACTTTTCCCCCAGAGGGGCAGGCACAGGCCCGCCCTACACCCACGTGCTTGCCCTGTTCCACGGACGACCGCCCGCCCTCCGGCCTCTCTCCATCAGAGGAAGGGAGACCCAGCCTCGCCCCCCCGGCCCGCCGGTCACGACAAAGACATTTGTTTGGAACAATTTTAACTCACACTGACCCCGGCAGGTCTGCCCGGGGCCCCGAGACTCGAAAGCTCAGTGTGAAGGCCCATCCGTCCCCCACACAGAATGACAGCGGAGGGCGGCCCGAAACCCTCGGGGAAGGAGACCCGCCCCAAGCAGGTGAGGCTGGGTTGGGACCCAGGCCATGTGCTCGCTCCGAGCAGACGTCCAGGAGGCCAACTGTGATCCTAGTGGCTTTGCAGGGCGTCAGTCGGCACCCTCCACCCGCCTAAGGTGCACTCACCCAGGACCCACCACCTGGGACCAGGGGACTTCTCAGCCACCTGCTGGAGAGGTGGAGCATTTGTCACGCGCCTGCTGGACGGGCACTTCACAGCCTGGAAGCCAGAGGCCCAGCCAGGCGGGAGGGTCCCGGTCCCTGGCTCAGGACACCCCAGCCCAGCCTCGAGCACAGAATTCTGAGTTCCAACCACTCGGCTCCCACGTAAGATTCAGGTGAACAAAGGGTCCTGAAGCTTAAAAGAAAGGAGACGGGGGGTGTGCCTGCCCATGCCGGGCGCCCGCCAGGAGCTGGCAGGGCCTCCCTCTGGGAGCTGTGGGGGGAAGACAGGGGACACTCTAGGGAACGCAGAATCGGAGCAAACATTTCGGGAGGCAGCCCCCTCCCTGGCGACACCACCAATGCCCCTCCCCAGCTCCTGTGCCCGCTCAGTGCTAAGCAAACACAGGGGACCCAATATTTCACAGCATCAAATTGCCCACATGAGGACCTGAGGCCGAAGGGGCAGGTCCTGCGGACACGCCCTGGGGACACGCCCTGCGGACACGCCCTGTGGGGCACACTGTCATTTTCCTGCCTGCAGCACAGCCAGGCTATTCTTAGTGCCCAGGGACCAGAATTAACTCAGAGGAAGTGCCAGCTGCCTCGCTGGTTTGGGAACTTCTCTAAATATAAGGCTCCGGCCACAAAGATCCCACAGCCAAGCAGGGCTCGGCAACCTGGCGGGAAACAAGGGCTCGCACACCCCCGGGGCCAGGTGCCTCCAGGCACAGGAACTGCCCCGAAACCCCACCCCTGGAGGAAGGAGGCCTCAGGACAGACGGAGAGAGAGCAGGTGAGCAGGTGAGCAGGCTCAAGGCAGGAGACACGCTGTCCACGGGCAGCACCCTGGGGCGAGCCGTTCCTGGTGAGGCCGTGGTGGGCACTTGGTGTCCCTCACCACGTGCATGAACGAGGAGCTCTCCACAGGCCCAACCCCAAGCCGAACCCCCCTCATCGTGACAGACCAGCCACAGCTGACCCTCATTCCCGAGAGGGCACCCCCTTCAGGCTCACACCTGGCCGAGCTCACAGGGCTCCCCGTCCTCCAACCACAGCCCCTCGCCGGAAACTGCCCCACCTAGGCTGGCCTTCGCAAGACAACCAAGCCCCAGGGCAGGTGGCGGCAAGCACGGGCAGGCCCAGGGAGGAGAGGGCAGGAGAGGCCAGTCTCCTGGCAACCTCTCCTCTTGCTCACCTCCCTTCTGATGGCAGAGATTCCTGTCCTGGGCATGCCACCCTGCCCGGTTCTCCAGGGCCACCCGACCAGCTCAGAAAAGCACCTGTGTGACCGCAGGCCCCCTTTGAACAAGCTCCCCACAATCCCCTCCACACCCACCAGCTCGCAGGCCCTGCCCAAAGGGAGCTGGGAAGTCACCCTCCCCCTCTCCCCAGGCTCAGGTCCGGCCCCGGGGAGCCCCGCAGCCACTCACCATGAGGATGCGGCGGTAGCTGTCGCGGTCGATGCCCCACAGCTTGAGGTCGGTCTTGGCTTTCACGGTGGCCGCCCTGGGGGTGCCGTAGATGAGCGCCAGCTCCCCGAAGCTGCCGCCCTCGCTGATGTTGGTCACCCACTCCCCGTTCACGTACACCTGGGGGCAGCAAGAGGAAGGGCACAGGACGCGTGGGTCAGGGACAACATGGCCGCCACCGGAGGCCCTGGCTGGTGGGTGGAACGCCATGCCCGCCCCCCCAGCCCTGCTCAATCCCCCGGAGGCAGGTGGCCTCTGGTCAAGGCTGAGAGGATGGCCTGGGGCTGGGGGTGGGAGCCGCCCGGCGGATCTCCACCCCGTTCCCCATGGACTGGAGATGGGCCTCGCTGGCCTCAGTTTCCCTGACTGCACCTCGATGAGTCCCTCCCACTCAGCACTTCCATGGGCAGGCTCCCGCCTCTTCATTCATCAACTGCCTCCTCTTCCCGCCCCGGGAGCCCCTCCTCCCCCACCGCAGCCTGGGTCTCCCCGCTGTCCTCCCTGCCGTCAATGGGCCCCGCCAGAGGCCAGACAAGATTCCCTTTCAGCCGCGAGGGCGCTGCACTGCGTTCCCCGTGCCCCGATCCCACTGTGCCCGGGCCCCGCATCGGAGCGAGCACAGCGTGGACTGGGGGTTATGCAGAGCGGCCGGCCCAGGCACAAAGCGGCTTTATCCCTTCCCTCCCATGTCAATGGGCACGAAGAATGGCCCCCATTGGGGCCGTGGGCGCGGCCTGGGGGGGACTGGGCTGCCCGGAGTCATGGAAGCCATTCTTGTCCCAATCAACGCGCCATTATCTTGGTGAAAAGCGGTGCCCAGAGCTGCCCAGCGGAGGGGAATGCGGGCAGGTGATGACGCCGCGCAGCGGGAGGGGACAGGGACGAGTCGGGAAGCTTCAAGGGAAACGCAAGGTCACAGTGCGGGGTCTCCCGGAGCCCCTGCCAGGGACAGGCCGTGAGGACCTCGTGCCTGAAGAGATCACGCAGCAAACCCTCCGCTGCCACGTGTCGGTGTGCGGGCCCAGCACCCTCGTCTTCTCGGCCACACAGGGGGACCGGCCCTGGGGGGACAGCTGGTTCCGGTTCGGCTGGGACCCAGAACGCTGGCACGAACGCTGCATGGGCTCCCACACCGCCCCCCCCCCCGCAGGGAAATTCCGGGGTGGCCTTTGCTGCATCCCAGGCCCTCTGGCAGCTCCCTCGCACTGTCCCCCCAGAAGCCCCAACGAGTCTGATGGCACCGAGTCGTGAGGGAAACGCAGCTCAGGGGCCTGGGGAGGGGTGGCTTCTCCCCTCACAGCCAGGATCCGGGCAGCCACGCCCGGACGGCTGCTGGGCAGGCCGGACGCCCCGTCACCCACCACACGGCACAGGGACCAGCCACAGGGGTGTCACAGCAGAGCCAGCATGATGGCTGTGCCCCAAACTCTCCCAGGGCACATCCCTAACGGGGGGGGGGGGGGGACACCCAGAGCCCAGGACTGCACGCCCCCGAGGAGTCAGAGGAAGGCATTGTGCGACCGGACGCCGGCCCCGCACAAAAGGCCGTCTCTCCCAGACAGTGGCCTCTGTCCCCACGGCAGCCGGCCTGCCCCAGCTGGCACGCACAGGGGCTGCTTCTCGCTTTGTTTCATTTTGGTTTTTTTCTTCTACTTTTAGAAGAAAAACGGTGGCCACATTTACGCTATCGCCGTCGACTGTGGCTTCTCTGGTCAAAGCCAGAGCCCCCACCCGGCCATCTGTGTCCTTTCGTTCATTCATCTCTTAATTCCTTCATCCGTCCGTCCGTCCGTCCGTTCGTGACGCGGCAGCCCGAGCACTGAGGCCCGGAGGCCCGTGCGCGTGGGGCCAGCAGCAGAAGGCAGGCGATGCCAGCTCCCGGGACACACTGCCCACCCAGGAGACAGGCTGTGGGCAAAGGATGGTACGAACACACGCGTACACACGAGCCAGGAGAGAACGGGGCGGAGGCTCCGGAAGGCCTTGCACAGACTGTGGAGAGAGGGTCTGAGCAGAGGGCCAGGACACAGGCCTTGGATGCAGCCACACCACGTGGGGAGATGCCTGTGGACAGGGAGAGCGTGGACGTTCCTCCGGGAGCCACGGGAGGCCCACTGGGCCCGCCACGGCTTACATCTGTGCCAACCTCCTCAATAAAACCGCAGAAGCCGGCCACAGGCAGCCCTGGGCTCCTGTCAGCACTGAGAACATCACCCACCTGGCCGTGTGCACCTGGCCATGTCCACCTGGTCATGCCCACCTGGCAGTGCCCACCTGGCTGTGCCCACCTGGCCGTGCCCTCCTGGCCGTGTCCACCTGGCCATGCCCAGCTGGACAGGCAGCTGGGGCCGCTGGGAACTGGGGAAACTGCCAGGAGAAGCTGGGTGCCTGGGGGCGGGGAGGCCCCGCTGTCTCGCTCCATCGCCTGCCCCCGAGCCTGGGCTCCACAGAAAATAAAATGCAGCTGAAACAACTGTCTGGGAACTGGACATGAGAAGCCAGTCACCTGCGCAGCCCACGTGGCCGAGGCAGACACGGTCGTGCGGCCCAGTCCCGCCCCAGCTCCTGCGCCGTCGCCAGGATGAAGGGGTGAAGGTCACCCCGCGGGCAGCAGGCTCCGCGAGTGCTTTCTAGGTGGTGACAAGGCTCATGGCCCGTCTCCTCCCGCCTCCCAGGCTCCCGCCACCAGGAGTGGGGGCGTCTGTGCAGGTGTGTGGGCACCTGGTCCGGACATCCCCTTTCCCACGTTCCCTGGAGGCGCCCCCTGAGGCAGCCCCAGCCACGCCACCTGCTCCTCCCACCAGGAAGCCCAGGTCCCCTCTCAATGGCCTTCAACCCAGAGCACCTGTTTGGGTTTTGCTCGAGGTGCCACCCCTGGCAAAGGCGTTCCCCCCAAAGCTCCTGTCTGTGCACCTGGCACGTGGAACAGCCACGGGGGGTCTTTCTCCATCCCTCTGGGGGGGGCAGGTGGCTGGGCAGGCTCCCTCCGATGGAACCCCAAATCCATCGTGGCTCAGGGTCTCCAGCCTGCCCTATGGTGTCGACCCCACGCGCACGGGGCCCCGAGGGTCTATGGGTGAGACAGGCACCAGGTGCTGCAGGAAAACACCCAGCCAGCTCTGGGCTGGTGACCCGCGTGGTAACAACAGAGATGCCCTGAGGGCAGGGGCACCTGCACACCCCGTTCGCACTGCATGTTCCCGGCAGCCGACAGGCGGGAGCAGCCGGTGGGCACCGGTGGGCGAACGGACAAGCACTGGGCCCATCCAGACGGCGGAGTATCGCTCGGCCTCACACAGGCAGGAAACTGACATCCGCTGCCTGGGCAGGAGCCGGAGGACATGTGCTCGGGGACACCTGCCCGTCAGGGACACACACTGGGCCCACACAAGGCCCCGGAGTCCTCAGGTTCACAGACAGGAAGGAGGGTGGGGCCAGGACTGGGGAGGGGGAGGAAGTGTTTAATGGGGACAGTCTCAGGCCGGGAGGATGGAACGTTCCGGAGATGCTGGTGGCGGCGGTTGCACAGCGGTGTGCCTGTGCTCACTGTCCCTGAACCGTGCACCCCAAAATCATCAACGCAGCCCGGCCGGCGCGCCTCAGTGGTTGAGCGTCAACCTAGGAACCAGGAGGTCACGGTTCAATTCCCACTCAGGGCACAGGCCCGGGTTGCGGGCTCGATCCCCAGTGGGGGGCGTGCAGGAGGCGGCTGATCCATGGTTCTCTCTCATCATTGGTGTTTCTATCTCTCTCTCCTTCCTTTCTGAAACCAATAAAGTATATTTTTTAAAAAATCCTCAACATAGTAGGTTTATGTTCTATGTTATGAGCATTTTACTAACGAGAAAACGGCACGGCCCCAGGCCAACTGAGCAACATCGTGACCCGCAGAGCAGACGGCCATGTCCCAGGCGCCCTGTCCCAGCCACTGCGTGAGGCCTCGCTCCCACCGTGGGGGCCGGAGGCTCTCCTCCCAGACCCTCGGGTGAAACCAGAGGGAATCCGGGGGAACGGGGCGGGGGGAGGGTAAGGGGGGCTGAGCCCCACGCAAAGGCCAAGGGAGGAGCTGGCATTTCCTGTGCCCACGGGTCGGAGCCGAGTGCCTTTCAGGTGGAGATGCCGTGTTCCGGGAATAAAACAAGTCGGAAGATGCTTTTATACTTAGAAAGCAGATTATAGCTCTTGGCAACACACAGGCCACGGCAGGCACTTCCACCGTCTCCGGAAAACCACGGTTCAAGCTAAACCTGGTGTTTGTGGCGTTTGGTCACCTGGCCGACCCCTCGGGCACCACTGGTCAGAGGGCAGCGCCCGCCCACAGCAGGGGGTGCTCACGGTACCCTGCCCCACCCGCTAACAGGCCAGGCTGGGTCCTCAGGGGGCTCGGGCAGCAGGGGCACCCGTGCAGATTCGGGGTCCCCCTCTGCTCCACAGACAGGTGTGGGGTCCGCCGAGCAGGACGGTGTGGGGGACAGAGGGCCCGACAGACCACGCCCACCGAGCCCCCCCGACCAGCGCCAGGACTGTGGTCTCATTCGGCCTGTCCTCCGGGAGGACTTACGGGGACAGGAGGCTCAGGTGCCAGCAGCAGGTGACAGGCCTGCGCCTCGGGCCCAAGCGAGGGGTATCTGGCCTGCTGTCTGCCCACAGGCCCGGGGGACAGCTCTGGAGACCCCGACGTTGGGCCCCCAGGCTCCTTGAAAGAAACAGCCCGGCCGGCGTGGCTCAGTGGTTGAGCATTGACCTATGAACCCGGAGGTCATGGTTCGATTCCCGCTCAGGGCACAGGCCTGGGTTGCAGGCTCGATCTCCAGCGGGGGGCGTGCAGGAGGCAGCCGACCAATGATTCTCTCATTGATGTTTCTCTCTCTCCCTCTCCCTTCCTCTCCGAAATCAACAAAAATGTCTTTTTTAAAAAAGGAAAGAAAGAAATGGCAAAGCCTTCTGGGCAAAAGGGTTCCCCTACCCACTCAGCACGGCCCCAGCTTCCTGCACACGCTCGGCACCGGGAAGAGGCCTTTGGAATTTAACGGGAAGATTCCCGTGACTCCAGGAACGCAGGAAAGGGAGGCACGTTTCAGGGCGAGGGGCAGTGGGAAGCGAGGTCCGAACCACGTGGGCGCCTGCCGGGGGGCGGCCGAGAGGGGAGCCGGGCCGGCTGGGCAGGGCCTTGGAGGAGGCACAGGGGTTTGCAGAGCAGAGCAGGCGTCAGGGAGACAGAGGGGTGCAGACCCAGAGGCACGACCTTCACTCGTGAATTCCCTGCCCACGGGCCACCTCCACACCCGCACATCGCCACCCGCAGTGCACACTGGGGGCTGTGCCCGGGCCCAGCACACAGCCAGTGCCCCCTAAACACAGGAGCAAGAATAAACAAGGGAAACGGAGAGTCTGGGATGGTGAGGGCGGAAGGGGAGCCGGAATGAACCAGGAAGGAGCCCAAACACCCCCGGGGCCCCCTCGCACCCGGCGGCTCTGAAGCAGGGCCGT
>NW_006291820.1:283539-288976 GCF_000327345.1 Myotis davidii
CCGAGCCCCCCGCCTCCACACTTCCTCCCTGGCCCTCGGCTCCTGCCTCAGTGTCCCTCTTTGGTGGGAGAGAGAAGCCTGCCCCCCGCCACCCCCACCCACCGCCTGGCCCAGGGCCTGCGCTCGGCACGCACGACACCCCGACTCCCGTCTGCGGGCTGCGGCCCTCGGACAACGCGCGTGACCTCACCGAGCTCTCCGTGGTGACTCATTTCCTCTGCCACCACCTCCGGAAGGCAGGGCCGCCTGCCAGTTCCCAGAACGCGGCCACAGCGGACACAGACGGGCTGCTGGGCAGATAATAAGTCCCTGTCCCCCAGAATAGCTCGGCTGCACCGGAGGCCGAGCCCTGAAGCACCCTGGCCGGGCAGCCCGGCCGGGGCGGCATCCCTGGGCAGCAGGGGGCCCACCTCGAGGGGCTACGGTTTACAAAGGAGGGGGTGGGCGTGGAAGCCACTAGATGCCCCGTCCCCAGTGCTGGTGTCTGAGGTCCAGGGGTGACTCAGGGGCCAGCCTGGGATGCGGTGGCCACAGGGTCTGGCAGACACCCCCTGAACGTGCACCAGGGCACGGACCCCAAACTGCTGGGGCAGCCTAGCACACGTGGTTGCGCCGAAGTGCAGACCAGAAGCAGTCCCACGCAGGACGGCTGGGGGCCACAGAGGCCACACCCGAGGGGCACCTGCCGTGCCGACACCCAGGTGGCGTGTGGGGGGACGAAAGGAGAATCAGGAGCTGACAGGCCACCGAGGGCAGGCTCCCGGCACAGGGGTTGCAGGAACGAGAGGCTGCGGCACCCAGGCCACGCTGGGTGCATTGTGGGTGTAGCCGGTGGGGGACGCACAGAGCCATGCAGCAGGGGCCAGCCCAACCGTGATTGAAGGATAGCAGTTCCATAAAAGTGTGGGCCCCCCAACCCCTGAGACGGCGGGAGTAAATGAACAGTAAAAAACAGGAGAAACCCCATTCTGGGAGACAGACGGTGTCTTAACACCCAACGCGCCCAACCTCTCGGCCACCGACAGACCCGCAGATGCGGACGCGCTGCCCACGGGAGCTCCGCAGCAAGCGCCTGTGTCAGACTGCGCTTCCGTGCGTCCCTACCAGCTGTTAATGCCACGGACTACCCTTAGGATGAACATATACCGCCAGGAAGAAGGTGTGTCCGGGCCTCAGCTTGCCAGTGACGCGGTGTCACACCAAAACTGGACGTGGACCGAGGCGCTACTTCCCCAAACCGGCCAGGAGGTACTTACGTCCACTTCCCCTTGGTCAACCACGTAGAAGTTATCGCCTTCATCCCCTGGAACAACAGAGAGATACAACGTGTTTCACACAAAGGACACAGTTGCGGCCTGTTTGTCTTATAGCCTCTCCGTGCGCTGCCGCCTACACCACCCAAGGAGTCCTGGGTCTCGTCTATTCTTAAAAAGTATTTAAATGGCCCTGGCCGGTGTTGCTCAGTGGGTAGAGCGCCGGTCCCGGGTTTGATTCCAGTCAAGGGCACGTACCTTGGTTGCAGGCTCCTCCCCGGCCCGGGCCCTGGTCGGGCTCGTGCAGGAGGCAGCCCACACGTTTCTCTCTCGCTTTCCCTCTCTCCTCCACTCTCTCTGAAAGTCCGTGGATTAACAAGAACGTACGTAAATGAAAGGTCTGTAAACACAGGGCTTCGCCGTGCACATTCCCTGTGAACTCACTTCCGTCGGCCGGCGAGCATCTCGCCCCCCGTGGCCCCCAGTGCCCGTGTGGGGACCTCACCGGCCCCCCATCCGCGTGCTCCCTGGGCTCAGGGCGTGGACTTGACAGCAGGATCCCTGTCACACGTCGGGTTCGCTCGTTCAGAAAACTGCTGTTTCACTGGTGACTTTTCCCAAAGACACACAAGATTTTACATTAATGACTCAGTGAGCCCGGCCACGTGGCTCACCGTTCCCGGTCCGGGCACAGGCCCGGTCGCAGGCTCGATGCCCCGAAGCCAATGAATACATATTTAAAAAACAAACAAATAAGCAAATAACTTTGAGGGAACAGCCCGAGCCCCGGCCGGCTCACTCAGAGCGGAGGACGCCTACCTTGCTGAATGACAGTCTCCCCGGCGATGTGTGTGACGGGGAACATGGCGTCAAATATGTCGCTGGAAAGAAGACACAGTGAATGTGAGGCCTGCGGGGGCCCCAGCCGGCGCCCCTTACCTCACAGGGGCTCGGTCTTGTTGCAAGAAGATCTTCCCGTCAGGTAAAGGAGGAATCCAACCCTTCATGCCCTGCCCGGAGGCTTAGCTGGTTACAGCGTTGTTCCTCTCGATACCGTAAGGTTGGGGGTTCGATCCCCAGTCCGGGCACATACACAAATCAACCAGTGAATGCATGCACAAAGGGGACAAGGGGAAACAAATCAATGTTTTATTTCTCTCTCTCTCTCCCTTCCTCTCTCTAAAATTCAATAAATCAAGTAAAATAATAAGTAAATAGAGTCTGCCCTGGCTCCGTGGATAGAGCGTTAGCCTTTGGACTGAAGGGTCCCGGGTTCGAATCCGGTCAAGGGCACACACCTCGGGCCCTGGCCCTGGTCAGGGTGCGTGCAGGGGCAACCAATGATGTGTCTCTGTCTCCCCTCCTCCCTTCCACTGTCTCTAAAAGTCAATGGAAAAATGTCCTCAGCTGAGGATGAGCCTGAAAAATAAATAATAAAGTCCTTCGTGACCCCGCGGTCCAGGCAGCGGCCCGGCCCTCTGGGTCCACCTCTGGCCCGGGCGGGTTTGCCGTTTGGGTTTTTACAGAAACGGGGTCGCCCTGCAAACACCACTTTGGACTCCAACTTAGAAAGCTAGCGGAGCCACAGGCTGCCCACCCCCCGCACCGGCGGGATTCCGCGGGAACCCGGCCCTTCCCCATCGCAGGCGCCCTGAGCAGCTGGATCGGAAACGGGATCCGAGGCCGCGCCTCAGCGTTAGACACCAGGCCCCGACCTGCTGCTCGGTGAGCCACACCCAGCGAGGCCACGCCCAGGGCTGTGCCACGGCAGCTGCCATGTCATTTCCTAAATCTCGTTGTGGAGTGGACAGAGGCAGAGATGCCCCCCAGCCGGCCGGCGGGGGGGGGCAGAGCAGGGCGCGGCGCGCTTGGCGGGCCCTTCGCCTCCAGGACCCCAGCCAGAACGCAGTCAGAGGTCAGCATCCGCACCCCAGATGCAATGACCGCCCTCGAGGCTGCGCCCGCCCACGGCGCGTGGCTCCCCAAAGAGAAATGTGAAGCCGGCCAGCAGGTAGGGGTGCACCCCGGAGCTCAGGGGCCTGCTCCCTGCGGCCGGCTAATTAAGGGGGCGCCGGAGACGCTGTGTGATGTCAGGCTGAGCTGCAGGAAGCAAACCCAGCGCAGAACCAACAGCCTGCACCTCCTGCTTCCGGGCCCCAGAAAACGGAGGTAAGTCCTCAGAATAGCAGCTCTCTTCTCTCTACTTCCGACGGTCTCTCTGCCCAAGGAGGCGGCAGGGGCTCTGGGGAGGTCTGTGGGGGCCCCTCCCAGGCGCCCTCACCGCCCCCCAGCCCGGCCTCTGTCCCCTGCCAGGCCAGGATTCTCAGCCTGCAGACAGTCTGGTCACATTTTACAACTGAATTCCTTCAGAACCGCCCCATCGGGGCTCTTACCACGAGCAGGTCTTTAAGAAATGCTTTTGCAATTCCAGCTTCGTATTTGGAAAAAAAGAAAAAGAAAAAGCAAACTTGAACTCATTATGGTAATATTTCCCAGGAGCCGGGCCCTGCGCACCGCCACCCGCCCAGGCTGGTGCCCGCACACGGCGCTGTCTCCGCTTCAGGCCACAGCCTGAGCACGTGCCCACCTCTCTTCCCAGGCATGACTCGGGAGCAGGCTGGCGAACGTGCACTGTTCCCTTCAATATGAGCCTGCCCAGCCCGGCCGGCGTGGCTCAGTGGCTGAGCATCGACCTAGGAACCAGGAGGTCACAGTTCGATTCCTGGGCAGGCCACATGCCCGGGTAGTGGGCTCGATCTCTAGCGTGGGGTGTGCAGAGGCAGCCGATCCATGATTCTCTCTCATCATTGATGTTTCTCTCTCTCTCCCTCTCCCTGCCTCTCTGAAATCAATAAAAAAAAAATTAAAAGAAAAAAACACACACAAAAACACAAGGGCGTGCCCTTGGACCTGCAGGGCTTACACTTTCATTCTTACCCTTTTCACCAAAGAAACAGTGTAAACGTGCGGGTGGGGCAAACACGGGTTGACAGTTCTGAGTGCACAAAACAGTCTATTCCTGTGTCACCACTTGTTCCTTATTGTGTTGTTTTCCGTGCCCTTGCCCACCCTGTGGATAAGGCATGGCCGCGGTGCAGGGTGTAGTCACAGAAACATGAGTGTCTGCAGGGTAAGGACACACTTATAAATAACGCAAAGAAGCCCCGAGGATGCTGAGAAGAGGAACCCAATGAAAAGGAAAACACAACTCATCAGAACTCGCGGGATGCAGCAAAAGCCGGCCTCAGAGGGAAATTCATAGCCTTGAGCGCCTACGGTAGAAAAGGAAGAGGCTCTGAAACCGAACACCCGAACTCCCACCTTAGGAAACTGAAAAGATGAGCAAGTTAAATCCTACGTCAGCGGGAGAAAATAAACAATAAACGTTACAACCTGAAATCGATGCAATTTAAAATAGGACATTAACGGAGAAAGTCCACGAAACCAAAGCGAGCTCTTTAAAAAGATTTTTAAAATCCTAGAAACATCTAGCCAGGCTACCCACCCACGCACACACACACACGCACACACGTGCGCACACACACACACGAAGACACAAGTCACTAATGTCAGAAACGGAAGGGGGACGTCACCACGGATCCCGTGGACGTTGAAGAATAAACGATGAAAGGGACCGGCACCACGCAGTGACCGATACTGGGGGGGTGACCACCTCACTGGCTGGGGGGCCCCCAGGACGACCCTACCAGCCACCATCCTGGGAGGAAACCAACTCCCTGCGAGGGGGGCAAGGGCTCCAGGAGCCGCTCAACCAAGAGCCCATCCCCCGCACGCCCACCTGGAGGCACCACGGGGGGGCGGGGAGCGGCCAGTGGGGGCGGAGCTGGACTCTGCGTCAGCCCAGGGAGGGGACAGGGACCCAGGCAAACGCAGTCCCCGACTCAAGCCAACAGCAAAACGGTGAACACCAAACAGGGTGTCACCCACTCACTCAACAAACACAGAGAGGACGGCCAGGGCCAGCCTCCTCCTCCACACACACTGCAGGGCGACCGACGGGACGGAGGGACCGACGCCCTCCCTGGACCACCGACCCCCGTCACGCGGCTTCCTTGGCTGGATGGGCGGTCAGGAGGCCCCAGAAGCGGCCGATGGCTTTCACAGCCGGTCGAGCAGGGACGGAGGATGGGCACCGGCGGCCCCTGCCTCCCACACTGACCTGC
>NW_006291820.1:289146-289967 GCF_000327345.1 Myotis davidii
AGGGAGAGGGGGACACGCTGCCAGCAGGCACACGGCTGCCAGGGGCCATTTCAGCAGCAAAGCCAGAGCCGTGCTGGGCCTGAGGAGGCCCGCCCACTGCAGATGCCCCTGCGGCTCAGGCCTGGGTCAGCCTGGCCTCCCCACCGGCCGGCCGGCTGGACACGGTGGCCGGCACGGCCACTCCCTGGGCCTCGCTTCCTCGGGTACAACACGGGCATGGCCTGGCCAGCACAGGGGCTTGCAGAGCCCCACGTCCCATCCATCTCTCCCACCTGAACAACCCTGTCCTCACCTCCTCCAAGAAGCCTCCCGGGATGCCTCCCCCCATCACCACCCATCAGGGCTCCTTGGTCCACACTCGCTGTAGGAAGCTGGAGTCTGCCCCCTGCCCCCTGCTCCCCAAGTCTGGACCCCGAGGGGGACGGTTCTGTAGGTGACCAGTGAGAAGCCCAGATGGATGAGGCGTCTGGGGAACCCCGCCGACCAGTCGCTAAGCCACCCAGTCACCACAGGGCAGGCGTGACCCTGGGCTCAGGCCCTCTGTGCAGGCCACGCCCGGAATCTGAGGTGGAGGACAGGAGATCCTGGAGCCGCTCCAGCCCTGGCTGCCGGCCTCCCCCTCCTTCCCCCTCCCATCACCTCCCGGGTGGAATGTTTGTGGGTAACGGCACCTTGCTTATTTTAAACGCAGCGGCCCACGGAGCGATCATGAGATCCGGGCAGCTGGTGCGCCCAGCCTCCGGCCCCTGCAGCACGTGGGCGGGAGGCGCGGAGAGCCCTCCAGGCTCCTGGACGCCTGTGCTCTTCCCGGCTGCGGAACC
>NW_006291820.1:290863-294277 GCF_000327345.1 Myotis davidii
ACTAGTCCCAGCCACTTGCTCCCTCTCCAAAGGCTCCAACGACAGGGGCACAGTGACACCAGGTGGCCGCACCTCCCAGCCTGGGACGCAGCCTCTCATCACCAAGCTCCCTGAGCCGCTGTGGGCGGGCCCTCTCTCTCTCTCTCTCTCTCTCTCTCTGCGACACCCTCCCCCCGCCCCCGTCTCAGGCTCTCTCCTCCGGGCCTAGGGTGGGCACCACCTGCCTCACTCTTGTGCCATCGGGAGCAGCTCCTCCTGACAGCTGGGACCTCACGGGAGGAAGTGGGCAGGGTGTGGGGTCGGGGGGGAGGCCTCCTCCCAAACCCCAAGCCGGTCAGGGCTCCGCACAAAAGGAGGGACATGGCAGGTGCTGCCTCCTCTGGGGGGTCGGGGGGCAGGGGCAGCAGGACAGGTCAGGGGAACCGGGTGAAGCACGTGGATGCGGAACCAGGACGGCCGGGGCCAACCCCCAGCTCTGCTGCCCGTGGGCTGTGTGGCCTCGGCCGAGCCGCCCACCTGCTCCCCGGGCCCAGCCAGACAAGGCCCTTCCCCGTCTGTGCTGCTGACCCGGCGTCTGTGGAGCAGGACTCGAATCGCAGCTTTCCCTCCACAGCCACGGGCCTGGGCAGTCCCCGCGCTGCTCTGGACTCAGCTTCCTCGTCTGGAACACCAGCCTCCGTGGCCGCCGTGAGGTTACATGGTGAATCGGGAAGGTCCCAGCGATGGGCCTGCTCCCGAGGGCCCCCTGCCTTCCCGGAGGACAAGGCCCAGGGGACGCGTACCCCCGTCCTGCTCCCGGTCGGGCCCCCGCGGACGCTCAGCCAACCCTCAGAATGACCCGGAGCGAGAGCCTGAAGTCTCCGTAGGAACCCCTGCGCCCCCCAACCTGGCAATTTAAATGCCGCCCTGTGCCCGGACAACCGGGGGTGGGGGGGGCGAGCGCTTGGCCGGGTAAAGCTGCCCCGGCCTGGCCCCGGCGGCCTCAGGCAGAAGCCCGTGAACACCCCACACAATTAAAAACCAGCTTGGAATCTCCCGCAGGCCATGGCTGCACAGAACACGCTTGGGGACCAAGAGGCCGTCCCCCAGAGGGGCTTGGGCACCCGCACGGGAGGGGGTGCCCCCAGGCCCAGCCACTGCCTCCCGTGCAGGGGGCACCCTGCCCACCAGACACCCCCGGTGGCTCCCACAAGCACAGCCACCTGCGAGGATGGCCTGGAAAAGAATGAAACACGAGACAGCTGCCAGGAGACCGACACCTGTCTGCCAGTCTGCCCTCCGCACCAGGTGAAGGGAGACCTCCCAGCTCACGGCCTGGGAGCCGCGGTGGGACACGGGGCCAGTTCTATCTCAAACGGGCCCATAAATCCAGCGCAGGTTTTTAAACAGAAAATGACCTAAAATCCACGTGCAAAGGCCCCTAACAGCCAAGCCATTGTTGTTGTTAATCCTCATCTGAGGATATTTTCCCGTGATTTTGAGAGAGTGGAAGGGAGGGGGAGAGACAGAGAAACATCGATGTAGGAGAGACACTCTGATTGGCTGCCTCCCGCATGTGCCTAACCAGGGCCAGGGAGGAGCCTGAAACTGAGGTACATGCCCTTGACCAGAATCGAACCTGGGACCCTTCAGTCTAAGAGCCAGTGCTCTATCCAACGAGCCGAAATGGCTGGGGCAAGCCAAGACCATTTTTTTAAAGTTATTTTTTTATTGATTTTTTTTTTGTTTTTAGAGAGAGAGGGAGAGAGAAAGAGAAACATCGATATGAGAGCAGAACATTGGTTGGCTGCCTCCTGCACATCCCCCACCAGGGATCAACCCCAAAACCATCTGGTGCATGGGATGATGCGCAACCACTGAGCCACACTGGCCAGGGCACCAGACCGTTTTTAAATAGAACCGAGTAAGAGGGATTACACATCTGGTTTCAAAACTCACAGTAAAGCCACAGTCATCACTCGAGACAGTGCAGTTCTGAGCAATGCCGGGTGCATGAGGCCATGGACCAGCCCCAGGGATCCAGGGACAAACGGCGCTGACCTTCAAACAGGGCCGAGGCCAGGCGCTGGGGGAGAACTGTCTTTCCCACAAATGGTGTCGGGACAGCTGGACGTACCCCGTGAGAAGCATGAACGTAGATCCCTACCTCACACCGTAGAGCCCTACCTCACACCGTAGATCCCTACCTCACACCGTACACCAAGCATGTCAAATTCGCGGCCGGCGGGCCACAAAATAAACGAAGCATGCGGCCCACCAGCTGCGAGTTTGACATGCTTGCCGTATACACAGTGACTCGCAGTGATCACAGACCCCAATGGAGAAGCCAGAACTACAAAATTATTAAAAGAAATATAGGGGAATGCCTTCATTCACCGGAGTTAGGCAGAGCTCGTAGATGTAGCAACAGAGGCACCGTACATAATCAATAAGTTGGACTTCGTCTATCTTTAAAACGTTGGTCCTTTGAAGACACCATTAAGAAAATGAAAAGCTCAAACACAGACTGGGGGGGATCTGATAAACACCCGGACATACAGGGCTCTCCAACTCCACAGGCGACAACCGAGACTCAAAACCTATTGGGACAGACATTCTGTGGGAGAAGCTATACAAGTGGCCACGGCACAGGGAGAGACGGCCTCAGGGTCAGGAGGGAAATGCAGGTCAAAACCACACCCATGACGGTGACCAGGCTCAGAAGACAGTGCTGACGGGGCAAGGACGAGAGACTGGGGACCCCACACACCCCTTGGGGTGCAGAGACTGGGGACCCCACACAGCCTCCTCAGGGCATGGAGACTGGGGACCCCACACACCCCTCAGGGTGCAGAGACTGGGGACCCCACAGCCCACTCGGGGTGCAGAGACCACACTGCAGACGGGAGGGTGGGTGGTGCAGACACTTTGGACAACAGGTGGTTTCTTTGGAAATTAGACGTGAGGTCAGCACACGACCCAGAAATCCCACCACTAGGGCCCCCCCACATGGGAACAGACACCGCGTCCCCCAGAGAAGGCACAGCGTGCAGTTCACTACAGGCCCCTCGAAGGACGGACAGACGGACAGACAGATGGACAGACGGGCTCGCTCTCCCTCAGTGGCCCCGACTTGGCCTTGAATCCAGGACTGCTCTACAGTCACGAAGAAAGCGTTTTCTTACCACAAAAACTGAGCAGGAGTTACCAGGGCGGACAGGCAGGGCAGGTGGCGGGCCCCGCGGCCCCAAAGGGTTAAAGGCTGCCAGCTCGGGTCTGGCAGCTGCGGGAGGTGGTGGCGGCCCCCGCACAGCTGTTCCCAGTCAGAGCGCATCTTTGTTTCCGACTCACCAACGGTTGCTTTTTCTGGAGGAGGAGCCGAACCAGCTGTCTGTCCCCCTCGCAAGGGCGGACCAGACCAGGGAGAGCAAGACT
>NW_006291820.1:294405-295114 GCF_000327345.1 Myotis davidii
GGCCCTGAGCAGAGAGGGGCGCCGGCCGCCAGGCAGGGCCCTTCCAGAAGCAGCTCGGCTGCGCCCTCAGGTGAGAATCCCGGTCCCTGAACCTGCCCATCCGACACTGAGGTAGTTGTGGGGGGTGACCTGCCCTCGGGGTTTGCTCAGCTGTCCAGTGGGGGAAGGGGGGGTTGTAGCCATTGCACAGACGCGGTCCCTCTCCAGCTGTGGGCGCCCGAAATTCTCCACGTGGGAGGCTGTGTCCAACAGCCTCTTGCAGCCTGGCTGGCGGGCGCAGTGGGTGAGCATGACCTAGGAACCAGGAGGTCACGGTTGGATTCCCGGTCAGGGCACATGATGCACTTGATGCCACGGAACTGGACAGGTAAGAATAGCTAAATAGTAAACTTCACGGGTGTTTCATCCCCTGAGAGAAATCCCAGGGAAGAAGGTGAACTTCTAAACAACAAAGAATTTCAGTGACGGTGAAAGCCAACAACTAACTGGGCCCCGGACAGTGTGGCTCAATGGATAGAGCATCAGCCTGCAGAGTGAAGGGTCCTGGGTTCGATTCCAGTCAAGGGCACAGGCCCGGGTTGTGGGCTCGATCCCGTGTGGGGGTCAGGAGGCAGCCAATCAGTGATTCTCATCATTGATGTCTCTCCCTCTTCCTCTCCCTTCCTCTCCGAAATCAATAAAATATATGTATATTTAATACAGAAGATCC
>NW_006291820.1:295299-295733 GCF_000327345.1 Myotis davidii
TATTTTTCAACTGAGTCAGAGTTTTCTGCTGGTGTGCAACCCTCGTTCTCGCTCTACCTGAAGGACATTGCAAAGGCACCGACACGCTTCCCACCAGGGCCGTCCCTGCGCCGTGCGGCGAGGTCTGAGGCCGGAGTAAGGACACGAGGCCACGTCCGGGAGGAAGGCACAGACACCGTCCCCACGGGAGACCCACGGCCTCCTGGTCTCTTCCTGGCACCTCCCAACCCGCACGGCCACCGCCTGGTCAGGGTGAGGGCTGCCCTACAGCCTCCCCGAGCCCCGTGACCGGTGACTTCACACCCCGGCCGGCAGGACACACGGCTGTTTTTAGCGACTCGAGGCGCCCACGGGGGCTGAACAGGCTTCCCTCCTTCCCGGCTGCACCCACAGGAGGTGCAGGAGGCCAGCTCACGGTCAGGGGGCACGAACCT
>NW_006291820.1:315340-315602 GCF_000327345.1 Myotis davidii
GTATATTTAATACAGAAGACCCAATAGCGGGTGGACAAGGCGAGATCCCCCTCCCCTGAAGGGGCTATCAGCCCCTCCAGCAGCCCCTCCCCCAGCACGAGAGGACCACGTGGGGTCCTGCTCAGAGGCTGGCCGTGTGGGATGGAGAGTGGAACCAGAGCCGGGGCCTCCTGAGCACGGAGCCCAGAAGGTGCGGCCCAGCCCGGCCACCCTGGCCTGGGGCACAACCTCCCCATGGGCGGTGAGCAGGCGGGAGGGGGAG
>NW_006291820.1:316016-318463 GCF_000327345.1 Myotis davidii
TTTCCTGTCTGAAGAAATGGCCCCGCTTCCTGCCCCTGAGCAAGGGGGCAGCTGGGCCGTCTGCCCCGTCGCCGGCCTCAGTGCCCCCACGGATACAGCGGGCGCTGCCAGCAGAAGCCATCGGCGTCCCAGGTGACGAAGGAGGTGAATCGGCCGGGCGTGCGACAACGGGGAGTGGTGGGGTCTGCAGCGGCCGGACTGCACCCAGCCGAGTTCTGGGCGTCTTAAAGCGCTACGGCACCAACAGCCACTGCCCAGGCTGGATCCCCACGGCTGCCAGATGGTGGCCCCAGGCCGGGGGCCCCAAAGTCCTTTCTCCTCCAAATCCCACGGTCAGAGGCGCCTCGAGAACGCGAGTCCCTTTCTGGTAAGGTCTCCCTCGAGAAGCAAAACTGCAGCACAGTCCTCCTTACAGAACCGCGGGACCCGACCCACTGGAACGTTCTGGGCACGTGGGAAGTTATTCTCTTTAAAAGGTGTGGCCTGGCCCAGCTGGCCTGAATCAGTGGCTGAGTGGTGACCTATGAACCAGGAGGTCACGGTTTGATTCCTGCTCTAGGCACATGCCCGGGTCACGGGCTTGATCCCCAGTGTGCGGCGTGCAGGAGGCAGCTGATCAGTGATTCTCTCTCATCATGGATGTTTCTATCTCTCTCTCTCTCTCCCTCTCCCTTCCTCTCTGAAATCAATAAAAAATATCTTTTAAAAAATAAAAGCTGTGGCCTTTGCCTTGCACAATGAGGAGCTGGGCAAGGCATCGTCATGTGTGTGTGTGTGCGCGCGTGTGCGTGTGTGCGTGTGTGTGCGTGTGCGCGCGTGCGTGTGTGTGGCGAGGGGGGGAGGGGTGGGGGTGGGCAGGTCAGCCCAGCGCAGCCTCATCCTAGCCAGGGTTCCACCCCGGCTTCTCCCAGCCCTAGCTCCGGCCTCACCTGCGCGATGCACCTGGCACATCGCGAGCCTGCGCTGTTCTGGCCGGGACTGGCTCAGGACACATCATGTGACTCGGCCACAGAGCCCAGAGCCCAGCCTCCCAGGAACACGCCGTCCAGACCCACTGGCTCATGCGGCCCACGGTTTGCTAACCTGGCAGCCTCTGCCGAGAGGAACCGGCTTTGGCAAAACGAAAATCAAATTCTTTGCGTGTTCAAGCCGTAAGCGTCTCTTCGGATGTGGCCTCGCATTTTCCAAAACAATCATTTGTTTTTCGAGGCCTGAAAGGGAAGCGCAGGTTCCTAGGCCCAGCTGAGCCGGAGGGGAGGGGAGGGGAGGGGAGGGAGGAGACGGGCCCTCAGGCTGGGCTGCCTGTTTTTCCCATCACCTGGGGACCTGAGCCAATTTGTGGAAAAACAGGCTGGAAGACATGCGGTGGGAGGAAGAGACAGATAACAGGAGACAGCTGCAGCCTCCCGGCCAGCGGCCAACACCCAGCCAGAGGCCTGTTTCCATTAGAGCTGCAGAGAGCCCAGGCGCTGCCAGGAAGGCCGTCCCAGAATGAGATGCCCCCTCCACCCGCCCGCCTGGCAGCCCCGGGAATGAGGCCCCAGCAGAGGGCCCGGCGCACAGGCTGCTGCCTGGACCACCCACCCCCTGGGAGCCTCCCAATCATCACACTTGTCGGCTCTCGGGCTCTCGGGCGTGCGCTGCTCTGGCCCCAGGGCCTGGTTGGGCACCGAAGGGCTCCCATCTCCCTCCACCAGCCTGAGCCGTGCCCTCGGGGCCAGGCCAGATTCTCGACACATCTGAGGCCGCCACTGGGGCTGTCTGGACCCCTGACCAGAGAGTGACTGCCCAGCGTCCCCGCTGGCCTAGCAAGAAGGCCGCACCTGCCGCCTCCCAGCCCGCACCTGCCGCCTCCCAGCCCGCACCTGAGCCTTTAGCTCGGCAGAGGGCTGTGGAGAGCCGCCCCGCATGAGGACAGGCTCCAGCCCCAGCGGGACACGTGCTGCCTGGAGCCAGGGCAAGGGGTCCCCTTCTGCGCAGTGAGGAAGGGACACGAGGGCCTCCCGGAGTCCTTGCTGCTGTGCCCTGAGCCCCAGGGCAGCCGCTCCAGCAGGCCCAGGCGGAGCAGAGCATGACCCTGTGGCATGCCCTCAGGGCACACCAGCCCCTCCCAGACTGAGCACTGAGGATGGCTGGTGGCCCATGTGGAGGTCTGGACAAAGTGGCATCGAGGGGGAAGCCACTGACTTACCCCCACACACAGCCAGAGAGCCTCCAGCAAGATGACGGCAACAGTGATGGTGATGATGGTGGTGATGGTGGTGATGGTGGTGATGGTGGTGGTGATGGTGGTGGTGATGGTGGTGATGATGGTGGTGATGGTGGTGATGGTGGTGATGGTGGTGATGGTGATGATGGTGATGGTGATGATGACAGTGATGATAACAGATGATGGTCATGGTGACAGTGATGTGATGGTGATGATGGTGATGGTGATGATGGTGATG
>NW_006291820.1:323126-323405 GCF_000327345.1 Myotis davidii
CAGGGGAGGCTCGTGCAAGCCAGCCTCCCCGAGGAACGTTAGTCCAACCATCTGCTTCCACTTCCTGTCCACCAGGCCCTCCCACCCCACGAGCCTGCGGACCTGGAAACTTGGAGCCCAGGACCCAGGACCCCAGCACAGGCCGTCCTGGACACATGCTGCCTGGAGCCTGAGACACGATTTCAATCAGTGGCTCACGGGCCAGGCCGGCCCTCAACGACGCGCTCACTGAACCAGCTAGTGCTCGGGGCTGGGAGGGGTCTGGAGGGTAGGAGGAGT
>NW_006291820.1:326728-327284 GCF_000327345.1 Myotis davidii
CCAGGAAGAGTCACTAAGCAGAGATGTGCAGTCACCCTACACGTGGGTTTATCTGCGAAGGAACGTGCTGGTGGGGACACGGAGGGAGCAGCAGGCAGATGCCCTGCACACCCGGTCAGAACAGTGCTGCCCTCGCCAAACTGCAGCTGGGCCCAGACAAAGCCGTGGAGCCAGCTCCCGAGAACTGGGAAAGCAGCCACGTGGCTGCCACAGGGAGACATCCCGGGGCCGGTGAGACACCCCTGCCCACTCCCCCGAACCCGTGCCCTGACCATCAGCCTGTTTCTTTGGGGGCGTGGCCAGAGAAAGGAGCCGTGGGGCTTGGAGAGGGGACAGGAGCTTTCCTATGCGCCAAACCCTAGAGCACAGCCACAGGGGAGGCCTCGTGCAAGCCAGCCTCCCCGAGGAACGTTAGTCCAACCATCTGCTTCCACTTCCTGTCCACCAGGCCCTCCCACCCCACGAGCCTGCGGACCTGGAAACTTGGAGCCCAGGACCCAGGACCCCAGCACAGGCCGTCCTGGACACATGCTGCCTGGAGCCTGAGACACGATTT
>NW_006291820.1:328300-330958 GCF_000327345.1 Myotis davidii
AGTCACTGGGCCACCTGCTGACCGAGGACACAGCGACCAGTGGACACCTGGCTCAGGGCTGAGCACAGAAAGGTGCTATCTCCACCCCCACACACACACACCCCCAGGCAGAAGTCTAAAATCAGTCCCCAGGCGGACACCAGGTGTGGGCGGGGCCAGCCTGCCCCTGGCTGAGTCACACGGCGGCTCCACCCCCTTCAATGTCCCTCACTCACCTGTGATTGCATTTAGGGGCCACCTGGGAACCCAGGGTCCACCCCCCGCACCCAGACCCTAACTTCACGCCTGCACAGTCCTCCGTGCCAGGGAAGGGGACACTCCCAGGCCCTTCTAGACCATGTCACCTCCAGGCCATGGCGCGAGCAGCCGGACTAGCACTCCAGTCCAGGTCCCCATGGGCAGTGAGCTCGGGGCAGACATGGAGGAGCCTCACACGTGGGAGGTGCTGGACAAGTAGCCCCTGGTGACCTGAGCAAAGCGACAGGCCTTCGAGGACAGGTGTGTGGGAGCTGCGGGTGCCGACCCAGTGACCGAGGAGGCTCCCAGAGGCTCCCGGAGCCTTATCCGGAAGCGGCCGCTGCCGGGGCCGTGTGTCCCCTCCAGACAGGTGTCTCTGAGACTCACGGCCCTGAGCAGCACGGCCAGGAAGGGCCGTCGGTCCTGCCCCAGCCCCACCTGTTCCTACCTCCTCTCGTTGTCGTCCAGGTGAGCAAACAGCACGTTCTTGGAGATGGCTTTGGCCAGCGCCGTCATGGTCTTGTAGTCCTTGGGGATGACCTGCGGGGGAGGGACCGTCAGGGTCTGGGCATCCCCGGGCACCTGCTCGACCCCGAGAAACCGACGCGGCTCAAGTCACCCGGGGGCTCTGCCTCGCTGATCCCAGGTCACGCTCCAGATCGGCGGCTGGTGACGTTAGGTGTGCCACATGCTTTTAATTTAAGAAACAAAAAAGGAAGAAGAGAAACCTGGGGGGACCCAAGGTGGCTTCAGCACTGACTGGGTCTCGGGGGACAGGCCCTGGTGGTCTCGGGGGACAGGCCCTGCTGGCTCGGAGGCTCCCTGAAGAGGCTGGGGGAGCTCACGGCCCTCAGCCCCCTGCTCTGCGACCTCCTCGCTCCGATGACCTTGCAGCCGGAGGAGGGCTGGCCGGTCATCCTGGGTCTTCTCTGAGTCGGGGTCCTGGGTTTAGGGAGGGAGCCCCCAGAAGCGAGGCGGCCTGGCAGACTTTTAACAAGTTTCACTGGTTTCCATGCTCCGATCATGAAAGTATTCAGAACTAGGGTGTGGGGCGAGGGCTGCGTGTGTAGTGAGGACAGAGGCCCTGGCTGGGTCCCTCGGTTGGTTAGAGCTGCGTCCTGATCCAAGGCTGTGGGCTCAACCCTGTCAGGGCACATACAGCAACCCACCAGCGAGCGCAGACACGTAACACAGCAAACCGACATCTCTCTCAAATCAATAAATTAAAAAAGAGAGAACCCAGGCCAGCATGGCTCAGTGGTTGGAGCATCAGCCGGGGCACCAAAGGGCCTGGAGCGCACAGATGCCGGCCGGCAGCAGCCGTGGCCATGATGAGAGCCGTGACCATGACCACGGCATGACCATGACGACAGCCGTGGCCATGACGACGCTGCCCACCCAGGCCCGCACCCACCTTGCGCACGTAGGACACGGCGTCCTCCTCGGTGTACACCTCGGCACTCACGCCCCCGCGGCGGCAGCGCGCTTTCACCACGGGGTTTGGCAGAGTCGGGGAGACCTCCTCGTCGTGCGAGTCGGACTGGGAGGCTGACTTCTGAGCCAAAATCTGTCTGTTCTCTTCCTGGGGGGGTGGGATGGAGAGGAAGCGAGATCAGTGGCCACTTCAGCAACTGTCCGCTCACAGGTGAGCCAGAAGCCAAGGCGCTGGGGGGACAGGGCGTCCACCCCTCACTGCCCACCCACCAAGGCTGTTCCTGGCGAACTCCTACATATGCTTCAAGGCCCATTTCCCTGTCACCTCCAGCAAGAAGCCCCCCGACCAGCTCTCCCTTCCTCCCACCACCTGCAAAGCATTTCCGCTCCTGCCTGTGGGCGCTCACATCACAACTGTGACCTCCCGACACGGGAGGGAGCTACAAGCGCTGGGAGAATGAGTGAACGCACGGTTGGATGCACGAATGAACAGAGAAAGGAGAGAACTAACGGAATCAAGATGGAGGGTCGATTAGAACCCAGCATAGAAACGTCTCAGCCACAGACCACACTCGGCCGCTGGGTGTCAGAGCTGAGCGGGATGTCCCAGGGCCAGGGGGCAGGGAGACAGCGGCCGGCCCCCCACCTCAGCACCTACAGGGAAAGGGCCGCGACTCAGCCACGGCCGTCACGCCACCCCCATCACGGTGTCCGCCAAGGGGGTCGTTGGAATGGACAGGCCCCTGGGAGGGTCGCGGCCCCTGGGAGGGTGGATGGCTGAAGTCACTGTGACCATGTGAAGCGGCCTGTGAGCAGCTGGCGAAACCCAGGAGGAGGCCGCGATAGCAGCTCTGAGGGCTGCAGAAGGGCCACCTGGAGATGCAGGGGTGGTGCCCCAGGGACCCTCATGGACGAGAGGCTGGCGTGGGGTTCGGGGTCCCGCTGCCGTGGGGGCCAGGCCTCCCCTGCAGCCCCCAGAAGCCACGT
>NW_006291820.1:331138-334232 GCF_000327345.1 Myotis davidii
CCAGGAAAACCCGGTGCTCCGCGGCCCCTTCCTGTCTCCTGTGCCCAGCGGGGGAGCTGTCTGGCAGCCGGATGGCCCTGGCCGGGGTCAGGGCAGGCCTTCCCGGCCACGGGACCTTCCTAGCAGCCGGGTGGGAATGGGTTTCCAGAAAGCTCCGAGCCGCATCTGCCTCTGAACCGGGCACACAGCCCAGGGACTGTCCCCGTCGGCCCCGGGCCAAGCTCTCCCCAGACCTCAGTGGCGGTCACTGTCTCCTGTCCACCTGGGTTTTCCTGCACAAGGAGGGGCACCAACTGCAGCCAGAAAGGAAACGCTACGCGGGAGGTGCCCTCCCCGAGGCCTGGGAGGAGGGACCCTGCCCCCTCACCCAAGGATATGTTTGTGTGTGTTTTTAAAGTTGATTTTAGAGAGAGGAAAGGAGAGAGGGAGTAGGAGAGGGAGAGAGGGAGGGAGAGAGAGAGAGACAGCCTCGGCCCCAGGGGAGGCCACGTCCACGGTGCCTTCCCGGGAGGAGGTGCCCGCACAACCCAGGACCCCGGTCCACGTGGGGTGATGGTCACCAGCCCCGCCCAGGAACCACAGCCTTCCTGCCATGCCGTGGGCTTAAGAGGAGGGCAGGCCCGGCCACAGCGGGGAAACCGAGGCTGGAGAGGGCCACGGCCATCCGTGTCCAGGGCACACAGCCACCCAGCGGCAGGTGAAGAGAGAAGCAGCTCCGTCACTCACTGGGCACCTTCTGCACACCCTCCCCCCAGACACGGCCAGAGGGGAGGCACCGTTCTGCCGTGAAGGGGGTTGCGCTCTAACCAGACAGACAGACAGACAGACGTGAAAGGTCCCAGGGAGGGAAGGGGGGAGGTGAGGCTCCCAGACCTCCCTCATGAAGGAGCAGTCACGGAGGGCCTCCTGGAGGCGGTGTCTTCTGAGCTGATCCCCAACGAGAAGAGCCAAACCCAGGGGACACGCCATGGGCAGCTGGGAGCTCACCCCTCGCCGCTCCCCAGCACCCTGCTCAGGGCAGCACCCCTGCCCCACGGGGTGCATGTCTCTCCTTTTCTCTGTCCGTGGTCTTCCCAGATGTCTGTTTCCTTCCTCTCTTCAGAGTCAGCCTCAGATTGTCTTCACTGTTTCTTCAGTTTCCACTTGATTAACTTGTGCTTCTGCCTCTATTATTTTTCCCTTGTTTTTATTTTTCTGGCTTCATTTTTCCATTTCTGGCTTTCCTCAAAAATTCCCATCCGTCCAGAACCTCACAGTGCGGTCTTTATTTGGAAGAGGATCTTTGCAGATCTAATCAGGTGGCGACGAGGTCATCCAGGATGGGGATAGGGGTGACCCCACGACGGTGTCCTGATAGGAAGAGGGAGTGTGGGCACAGACACGCCCGTGATGCTGGAGGCGGAGATGGCTGATCCGGTGCCCGCCCAGGTGGCTTCCCCCTCAGAGCCCAGAGGAACCACCTGACCAAGCCTGGCCGTGGGCTTCGGGCCCCAGAACTGGGGCCGGGGGCAGGGGGGGCTGCTGCCTTTCCACTGTGATCATTCCCATGGCACTGGGAAACGTGGACACACCGCTCACTAATTCTAACCTAGCTTTCTCTCGAAGCTATGAATTTCCCTCTACCCACTGTGCTGCACCCCACAGGGTTAGACATGAGGTGCTTTTGCTGTCACTCAATTCTGAAAATTTCATCATTTTTCACTATGACAGTCTTCTTTAACCAATAAATAATGCAAAAGCTCACTACTGGTTTCCAAACGTATAGGGAGACTCTTTCTGGCTTTTTATTAATAACTTGTAGCTTGCTTGGGTTGTTGTCAAATAATATGGTTTTTAAAATATTTTTATTGATTTTAGAGAGAGGAAGGGAGAGGGAGAGAGAGAAACATCAATGCTGAGAGGATCACTGATGAGCGGCCTCCTGCACGCCCCCTACTGGGCATGGAGCCCGCAACCCAGGCCTGTGCCCCGACCTCCTGCTTCATAGGTCGATGCCCAACCACTGAGCCACACCAGCCCGGGGAAGACTATGGGTTCTGAGTGAGAAATAGATTTGAGCTCATCCCAGGGTGCCTTGAAATAACATCCCACGGTGCCCACGCTGGATTCTAAGATCCTAAGGTTCTGATCTGCGCACCTTCTCGGTATTCCATATGCTCCCTGATCCTGCTCTGAAGGGGCCAAGGAAAAGGTAAAACCGGGCGCAGGAACGACAGGAGACGCCCGGGTCCTCCCCCAGCGGCCGTCACAGCCCGGGACCCTGACGCCAGCCAGGGGCTGCCGGTAACCACACAGGGCGGGCAAAAGCAGGCTGACAGCTGTGAGTGCGAGAAAGTCTATTTTTGTGTTATTTATTAACTAGAGGCCGATGCACAGAATTCGTGCAAGGGGCTCGGCCCCCGCTGCCGCGGCTTCGTCCTGAAGGTCACCCGGTCTAATTAGCATATTACGCTTTTCTTACTATAGACTAGAGGCTCGGTGCACGAAATTCATGCGCAGGTCCGTCCCTAGGCCTGGCCTGTGATCAGGGCCATTTCCCCAGCTGCTGGCTGCTGGCAGCTGGCCCCGCCCGCGCCCCCGGCCACCAGCCACCCCCGGTTCCCCAGCTGCCACCGGGCAATGGGAGCCTGCTGGCCAGGGGAAGGGACCAGGAGGTGGTCAGTGTGCCTCATGGTGACTGGTCGAGCGGTCGTTCCGCCGTTCGATTTGCATATTGCTTTTATGTGTGTACATTACTGTGTTGTCTTCCATGCGAACGACTGTAAACCACTTTTGCCCATGCCTATGTGTACAATGTTGGTTCACGGGTTTTCACAATGAGCCAGATGGACACAGGAAGTTACAACAGGGAAGGGGGCGCCGTACTTTCTGCTCAACTTTTCTGTAGACCTAACACTTCTCTCCAAATAGCCGACACTTTCAAAGGCACACCCAGTCCGGCCGGCGTGGCTCAGGGGCTGAGCATCGACCTATGACCCAGGAGGTCATGGTTAAATTCCTGGTCAGGGCTCATGCCCAGGGTGCGGGCTGGATCCCCAGTGTGGGGCGTGGAGGAGGCAGCCGATCCATGATTCTCTCTCATCATTGATGTTTC
>NW_006291820.1:334243-341471 GCF_000327345.1 Myotis davidii
GCCGGCTTTCTCACGTGTGGGATAGAGAGAAGGGAGAGGAAGGACCGACCCAGGAGGAACAAACCAGGCGTGCAAGTCGCTCCCAGGAGGTTTGATGATTCATTTCCGTGGCTTTGTCCTTTCCTGTACTTTATTCATTTCCTAGAATTTGGGGAACCAACCTCTCTTCCTATCACTCGGTCGTTTCTGGAAGGTTTAGGCTCCTTTGAAGAAAACGCTCCAGACGGGCTGCAGCCCCGGGCAGCACCATCTCACCACAGCGGAACGTGCCCAGGCAGGACGAACAGCTCCGCTGCCCCGGCTCCGCCTGTGAGGCACGGATTGGACAGACGTCCACGTGGCGCCCTCGGCACAGACACGCTGTCCCCAGGAGCAAGCGCGCGGGGACACGCTGCGTGGAGCCTGGGCACGCGGTGACGGTGGGACCACAGCTGCCGGCGGCGATCCCGTCCCTCCCGTGAGCAGCACTGTCCACGCGGCCACGTGTGATGGGGCGTTCGGGGGGCACAAAACTGCACTCACACCGAACCCACAAGTACGAACAGTGAGATGGACAGAAACACGGAGAGAAGGGAGCGTGTCCACGGGACGGACCTCTTTCTACGTGGACGTTTCCGTTAAGACGTCCGTTAAAAAAGCATCCTGGGAGCAAAAGCCATAGAGGAACGGCGACACGTCCCTGCATCGGGGGTGCCGAGGCCAGGTCCCGGCCAGCGGAGCAGCGTCGGGCCTGGGCCTGGAGAGAGGGTGTCGGGGCGGGAGGAGGAGCAGCGCACAGTAGGGCAGCACCAGTGGTGCCAGCACCAAGGGGACAGACATTCAGCAGGTGGCACCCATTTGGGAAGTGGCCACCCCACCGGGGACGTGGCTCCCCAGCACCAGGGCTGCGAGGCTGTGGCTTCGGCCTCAGGGTTCTCCTCGCACGGTGCCCAGCGCACACCACGTGGAGGCCTGTCCCCGACAGGGGCTCTGGGAGCCCTGGGCTGTGCCCACAGCTGCACACGGTGTTCACAGGAGCTGTGTTCATAATCGCCAGGACTGGGAAGCCACGGAGACACCCTGCATCAGGCGACGGTCAGCAGACTGGCCCCGCAGACAGCGGGACACTATGCAGCGGGAAGAAGAAATGAGCGGCCGCCATGAAGAGACATGAGGAACCTCGGCTGCAGGTGACTAAGTGGTGGAAGCCAGTCTGACCGCGGGCTGCGGGCGGCACCTGTGTGACACCCTGGAACGGGCACAATTACAGACAATACACAGGTCAGGTGCACCCTGGCTGGCGGCTCCGTTGGCTGGCGCGTCACCCCAGGCACCAGAAGGTTCCTTCCCGGTCACAGCACACACGAGGCTGCGGGTTTGATCCCCGTCAGGGGGCGAATAGGAGGCAACCGATCGAAGTCTCTCTCTTGCATCGATGTTTCGCTCTCTCCCCCTTCTCTCTAAAAGTTAATCAGAAACATGCCCTCAGGTGAGGATTTAACAAGACCCGAGGTCGCCAGGGGCTCGGGGGAGAGAAGAGGGTGAGCGACGGCGTGCAGGGGCCTCGGCAACTGTCCTGGCAGCCGCCCCCGTGAAGCGGTCACAGCCACAGACACGGGCAGCAGGCTGAGCCTCAAGGGCCACACCCCAAATGGGTGCCGCCTGCTGAAGGTCTGTCCCCTTGGTGCTGGCACCACTGGGGCGGCCCCCAGGCTTCAGTTCACAGAAACGTGTCACCACCTGTAGCAGCTGCACCTCAAGGCGTTTGTTTTGTGAGCGGGGAGGAGACCGTGGGAGGAGGGGCGACGGGCACTCCCCTGGGCTTCACGCTCAGTTTTCACGCAGACCGGCAACTGCTCTAAAAGGTGAAGACCGTCCGTCTGTTTAAAAGTACCGCTGAGCCCTGCTGGTGTGGCTCAGTGGAGAGAGCGTCACCTGCAGACTGCAGGGTCCCGGGTTCGATTCCAGTCAAGGGCACATGCCTGGGTTGTGGGCTCGATCCCCAGTGTGGGGCGTGCAGGAGGCAGCTGATCCATGATTCTCTCTCATCACTGATGTTTCTCTCTCTCTTCCTCTCTGAAATCAATAAAAATATTTTTCAAAAAGCACCACTTAGGATAAAAAATGAAACAGAGCACAGCATAGGGAACAGAGTCAATAGTACTGTCCTCACGGCGTGTGGGGCCGGTGGGTACTGGAAATACTGGGGGACCACTCTGAAGAGGACATGGCTATCTAACCACTGCGCTGTGCGCCTGAAACAAACACAACACAGGCTGAGTGCAAGTGGTAATTGAAACTAAAATCTCTAAAAATCGAAAGAGGAGTAAATTAACAACGTGTGTGAAGAACCTACAACCCAAAGACGACAAATGTTTCTCTTTCATTCACGAAAGCGACCAGAGACTTCATTAGACAGAGACTCTGAGTTCACGGACTGGAGATGCAACGCTGTTGAGCTGCCTGTTCCCACATCGACTCCCACGGTCAACGGAATTCCAGTCAAAATCCCGAGGGGTTCAGTCACTGACACCAGATCTTTCCAACAGATCCTGGGAAGGCGCAGGAACCACAGGAGACAAAGCAATTCTGAGCCCGGCCGGCGTGGCCCAGGGGTTGAGCACTGACCTCTGAACCAGGAGGTCACAGTGCGATTCCCGGTCAGGGCATGTGCCCGGGTTGTGGGCTCCATCCCCAGTGGGGGGCGTGCAGGAGGCAGCCGATCCATGGTTCTCTCTCATCGTTGATGATTCTCTCTCTCTCTCTTCCTTCCTCTCTCTGAAACCAATAAAAACAAAGTAAGAAAAACAATTTTGAAAAAGAACAAAGTTGACAGACACACGGCCTGGGACACTCACTAAAGGACCAGGCCCCAGACAGGCGGCCAGGCGGCCGGTGGCCAAGGTGCACCACCTCTGCAGAGAAGCCCGAGACAGAACCTTCAACACAAGCACAGGCCGTTTGAGAAATACTGGCAAACTGGGCCTCGAGAGCACAAACGTTTGCCTGTGAAAGACAGAAAGAGAAGCCAGGACGGGAAGAGGCACCTGCCAACCGCCTACCTGACAAGGTACGCGCTTCCACGTATGTAAGGGCACGTGTTTAAGATGCGGGGAGTCGGCACGCTCCACAGCAAGGAAACACCCTAGTACAGTGGTCGGCAAACCGCGGCTCGCAAGCCACATGCAGCTCTTTGGCCCCTTGAGTGTGGCTCTTCCACAGAACGGGCAGAAGACGTGAGCAGCCGCTCCACTGAGGAGGCCGTGCCAAAGGCAGGGGAGCATCTGGAAGGGTTTCCACCTCGCAGGCGTCAGAAAACGCAAACTAAAAGCACCTGAAACCCCACCACGGCCACACACTGCCCCACGGGGACCACGGGGCCGGAGACGGAAGGCAGTGGAGTGCGTCTATGGGTCATCTTTTCTGTGGCATTAAACTCACTGAGGAGGAGGTGGCTCTGTCATCACACACCCTCCTGGGAGGCCGAGTCCTGCAGAAGCGCCAGAGGACAGGGAGTATCTTACCCCGTAGGTCTCCTCCCAGAATCACTGGCCCGAGACACGGCCCACACTCACCGAGGCCGGGGCACCGGGTGCCGCGCGGGGCCCACCAGGGCAGCGCCCCGAGAGCTGGGCCATCCTGGGGTCTGTGCCGCCCGCCACGCCCGCCAGCCTCAGCTCACAGCCTTCCTGCCCTTCCTGCCTCTGACAGGGCTTCCGCCCGGGCCCGCGTCCCTGGGCCGGGCCTCCCAGAGGAAAGAATGCTTCCTGGCCCTTATCAAGGGGCTTCACTCACTGCCCAGCGGCCGGTGGGGAGCCTCAGTGGGCGGCGCAGACGCTGCGATGCCAGGACTTGCTGCTTGAGGGGCGCGGGGCCCCTGAGAATCCCAGACACACCGACAGCACATCACACAACTTCAGAGAATTCCCAAAATCGCCCCGAAGCCTGTCCCCAGCAGCTCTCACAGGAAAAACGCAACAAACAGCCTATGGTCTGGTCCCGGACACGAGGGGCTCAGACGCTTCCTCTGCGCCCAGAGGGCCACGGCGTTCCCATCAGCAGTGGCCACATTCGGTCAGCGCGCGCCTCCTGCCCACAACAGCCCCTGCACTGAGCCCGTTCCGCTGTTCCAGCCCCAGCTTGTGGGACTTGGTTACTGATGCAGTCGCCATGGCAACCGTGCCTTGGAAACTAAGGACTCAGGACCATGTGCACAGCAGGAGATGCTTGGCTCAGAGCAGACTGGACCCGAGGCTCCCTCGCTGCACTGTGCGCAGGTCACCGGCCTCCACAGGACTCGGTCTGGACCTGTCCCGACAGGCGGTCCCCAGCTCCCAGGGCGAGAGGGACCCGTCAGCTTCCGCAGCCTCCGTCCTCGCCCAGCCTCCCCCTCAGCTCCAAACCCTCAGCCTCCCTGAGGACTCGCCTGCACGTCCAAAGCTGAACTCTTCCTTCTCCCACCCAACCTGCCTCTCCCCCTTGTCCCTTCTCGGCAAGTGGCACCCCATCCATTTGGCCCAGACCAAACCCCAGGAGTGGTGCCCAGGCCTCTGTCCTCACCCCACCCCTGGGCCACCAGCAAGACCGGAGCATCCCCACCAGACAAGGCGCACCTGACCGTGTCTCCGCCTCCAGTCCCCACCTCCCATTAGATGGCCACACCCACCCCATGGAACCACCGATATGTCTCCGGCCACTGAACGTGTCCCCGGCGTGCAAAGTGCGCCCAGGTGAGCACCTCAGCTCAGTCCGGCCTGGACCGGCCTCGGCGTCCTGTCGGCTCCCTGCCCGGGACGGCGAAGCCACACCCTGTGAGACTAGTGAAGTAGCTCCAGTTCTAGCCAAGTCGCGGTTTGAGAAGTTAAGGACATCACATGCCTGATTCTCCCTCTTCAAATGTGCGGGGGCTGGGACCCCCCTCCGTCCCGTCCTGGTGCTCGGGGACCGGAACGCCTCTGCACGTGACCTCAGAAGTAGACGAAGTGGACTGGGGCCCATGGCCATTTTCATTGCTCGCTGGAAAACGTGTTTAAGTTAAAACAGCCACCCTGGCCGGTTCGGCTCAGTGGCTAGAGCAGTGATGGCGAACCTATGACACCTCTGACACGCGAACTCATTTTTTGGGTTGATTTTTCTTTGGTAAGTGGCATTTAAATATATAAAATAAACATCAAAAATATAAGTCTTTGTTTTACTACGGTTGCAAATATCAAAAAATTTCTATGTGACACGGCACCAGAGTTAAGTTAGGGTTTTTCAAAATGCTGACAGGCATTCAGAAGGTTCGCCGTCACGGGGCTCGAGCATCAGCCTGCAGACCGCAGGGTCCCAGGTTCGATTCCCAGGCCAAGAGAACTACCTTGGCTGCAGGCTCCTCCCCGGCCTGGGCCCTCGTTAGGGCGCGTGCAGGAGACAACCCATCGATGTGTTTCTCTCACATCCATGTTTCTCTGTCTTTCCCTCTCTCTTCCACTCTCTCTAAAAATCACGTCGGCAGCACCGACTGGGCCCCTCCGGCCAGAGGCTGCGGTGGGAGCCCCAGGGACTGCACTGCTGAAAAGCCACACTGAACCCACAAAAGTGCGCATGGAAAAGATGCGCGTACACACGTTAGGACGGCGTTGCTTTTCATCTGAAAAAACAAACAACCGCTTCCGGTCACGAGGGAGAGGCCGTGTAACCTCCCCGCACACCCTGTCCGTCACCTACAGCCAGTCTATGAGGGACGCGGGATAAATACATCACACGGAACATGAGGGGCATCTAGAACACGATCGCAGCAAGAGGAGAACCGACCAGCGTATTTCTTCTCTCTCCTCTGAACTTCCCGCTTTCTTTAAAGGGCTCGCACGGCTCTGAAATGTCTTTTAGGCCCCGGCTCCTTTGGCTCAGTGGATGGAGAGTCGGCCTGTGGACTGAAGGGCCCCGGGTTCGAGTCCCGGTCAAAGGGCACATGCGGAGGAAGCGCATGGGGAGGTGGGGTTGTGGGCTCAATCCCCAGTAGGGGGCGTGCAGGAGGCAGCCGATCAATGGTTCTCTCTCATCATTGATTGTTTCTATCTCTCTCTCCCTCTCCCTTCCTCTCTGAAGTCAATAAAAATATTTTAAAAATAACTAAAATGTCCTTTAACAGGTTGCTTTAAAGGGAAGAAATGAACGCACTCCCCTGTCAGGGCTCCGTGGCCGCGAGAACCATCTGGTCCAAGGGAACCAGCACCGGGGGTGCCGCAGGGACTCAGGTGCTGAAAACAGACTGAGCCTGAACCGGGTCCCACTGAGTCCCCTGGGACGGGACAGGGACGGCTCCGGGCAACGAACGGGCCGCGAGGAGGGACCGGCGGCACCAGGGAGCTTACGGGGGCGACCCATGAGGAAGGTGGACGCTCCCTGCAGGTCAGGGAGGCAGGGCGGGTGGACAGGGCTATGTCCCCTGCTCACCGGCCTGTCCTGGGGGTGGACCCAGCAGGGGTCTCCCTCCTCGGAAGGGGGACCAGGCATGTGCCCCGCCCCCCGCACACGTCTGAGGGCACCTTCCACCCGAGTGGGCAGATGAACAGGAGTCCGAGCTCGGCCGCCCACAGCTCGCCCCTCAGAGCCCTTCCCTCTCCCACGTGCCCGTGGCCTCCATCCCTGGCCGGCCCCACCTGGCCCTCAGGTGACACGGCCGGTGAGCCCCAGGAGCTACTGGGCGCCGGAGGGGAGGGACTCTGGCCGGGCAGCCTCAGGGCGACCCGAGGGCCGGGAGGAAGGAGGGCCCGGCTGGCGGGCACCGGACCCACTGACCTTCTCCAGCGCCTCGAAGTGCTCGCGGAGGAAGCGCATGGGGCGGTCGGGCCGCGCCACGCACAGGTGCACCACGCAGTCCCGCAGCACCTGCTGGACGCCGTGCCGCTGCACGTACAGCTCGCAGCTCCGCAGGCCCTCGTCCTCCTCCGGGTGACCCATCCGGTGTTTCTGCCTGTCCCTCTCCCCTCCATTCTCTCGAAAATCAACGGGAAACATCCTCGGGTGAGGATTAAAAAAAAAGACCCCCCACCCCCCCAGACTGATACTTTTCCTTGGGCAACTGACTCTGTGCCTGTCTTCCCTCCTGATTCAAGTCCTCCGCCTGCTGTCCGTGAATTCCCAAAGTCTCCCGCTCACGGAGCGCCTGCTGCCAGCAGCTTCTCTCCTTTCCCCTCCCGCCCCTCCACCCTGCTTTCTCATCCTCTCCCTTCAGTCCTGCGGGCTCAGATCCTCAGCACCGTGG